>NC_084509.1:23877500-24220000 GCF_024500385.1 Phyllopteryx taeniolatus | reverse complement strand
GCATCAGAATGAATCTTGTAGTCTACGAAACCATTTTGTTTGGGAATTTACAGAAAAATGAATCCAAACTAATCAGGAGACGCTTCATGCAACAAGACAATGACCCAAAACACACTGCCAGCACAACAAAAGACTTCATCAGCAGGAAAAAGCTGAAAGTCTTAGACTGGCCAAATCAGAGCTTAATCCAAGAAAGCATGCAATTTACTTCCTGAAGAGGAGATTGAAAGGAGAAACCCCCAGAAACAAACAAGAACTGAAAGTGGCTGCAGTAAAGGCCTGGAAAAGCTTTGCAAATGAGCAATGCAAGAGTCTGGTGAAGACAATGGTTCACAGACTTGATGCAGTTATTGTAAGTAAGGGTTATGCCAATAAATATTAAATGTTATGCACTTAAGTTAATTGAATAATGTCTGATGCAATACCTTTGCTCACTTGAGAAGTGGGTGGCTTCAAACAAAAAGTGCTCTGTTCTGAGTTGTTTAACACATCTAGATGTAAATACAACCCCAATTCCTATAAAGTTGGGACGTTGTGTTAAACATAAATAAAAAGAATACAATGATTTGAAAATCATGTCCAACCTATATTTAATTGAATACACTACAAAGACAAGACATTTAATGTTCAAACTGATAAACTATATTGTTTTTAGCAAATAATCATTAACTTAGAATTTTATGGCTGCAACATGTTCCAAAAAAGCTGGGACAGGTCATTTTTACCACTGTGTTACATTACCTTTTCTTTTAACAACATTCAATAAACGTTTGGGAACTGAGGACACTAATTGTTGAAGCTTTGTCGGTGGAATTCTTTCCCATTCGTGCTTGATGTACAGCTTCGTCTGTTCAACAGTCCGGGGTCTCCGTTGTTGTATTTTACGCTTCATAATGCGCCACACATTTTCAATGGGAGACAGGTCTGGACTGCAGACAGGCCAGTCTGGTACCCGCACTCTTTTACTACGAAGCCACGCTGTTGTAACACGTGGAGAATGTGGTATGGCATTGTCTTGCTGAAATAAGCAGGGGCATCCATGAAAAAGACGTTGCTTAGATGGCAGCATATGTTGCTCGAAAACCTGTATGTACCTTTCAACATTAAACATAAAGCATAAAAACATAAAATGATACAATAAAAATAACCACATTATATTCATGAAACTTGCTGAAACATAAAATTTCCGTAAAGGTTCCAATAATGTTGGATCCATCGATTGAGCCAAACTGTCCTGATGTGGTAAAGACAAAATAAGAACCCATTCCATCCCTTGATGATTAATTAATAATTTTTTATGTGGAAATTCTGTCTTTAATTTTAAAGCTCTACACACTACATTTTGTTTGTTTGTTTTGCATTCATTATAATCTGTAGAACTTTTTTTTATCGTATGATATTTTTAAAACTTGAAATTAAATTTTGGCGCAATAAAAACATGCCTCAACTTTTCAACAATTGAACTCATTCACTGTCAATGATGGCTATAGAAGTCAAATATCCATTTTAACTGGGAGGGCTGCCATAAAGTAATCGAGGCCATTGTGGTTTGACATCATTCTTTCAAGAAGCTTAAGGTGAGTAGAAATACTATTAGTTAAACGCTGCCCTGCTTGTACTTTCATATTATTTCCATGTTCAAGTTAAACATTGTCCTCTTCGTGCTTTCATTTTATCTCCATGTTCCTCATCACAGTCTTGCCTCCAGTCTCCCATTTAGTCGTGCCGCTAATACTCCAGAGGGCAAACAAACTTTCAAAGAATTCCCCATAACCTGCCAAGCGTAGCCCATTTTCCTTTCCATGCAATTAACTGCACCAACATTTACAATAATATGATTACAGACACTTTGGCAAAGTCATGGGAGGAGAGCAGGGCATATTAGGTATCAGCAAGGGGTTGATCATAATGGTCGCATTTCCTGGAGACTCCCAATTTCTTTTGTACGCAAATGGTGAGAGGCACTAAATTCACCTCAGGCAGTAAAAATCAATGCACTGGAACTATGACTGAACAAACAGAGAGAAGATTTTTTTCCTCACTCCTATTTTCCTTCTCTCACTCAGGGGCCTTGTTTGCTCTCCTTCATCCTTTTCGCACCCAGCTACCATCATGCTTTCCTCCATGCACCTTTAAATCAATTAATTAATTAATTGCCATTTAATTCGGAGCATTTGCATGTCATAAACTTGTCATGAGTCTTGAAATTATGGGTGGGCCTAAAGGCTTTGTTTATGTCTCCTTTTTTATGAGTCATTTGCACCACGGGGTCCTATAGCTTTCTGAGTACCTTAATATTGTTTGCCTGTCACTCCAACCTAGTGTCACCCTCCCACAGCCAGACCCAACAAAAATGCCCAGAGAGAGCAGGCTGGATGAAAAGGTACTTTCTCGGTCAATGAGTGAGAACAAGCAGAGCAGCTGATATCTGGGACACCCCCTCTGGAGCCAGACCTGGAGGAGGGGACCAGCAGGTGTGGACGTACTTATTGCGTACTTGGTGCCTGTACATTGCGTTTCAACCCAGTGGTACCCCAGTGTAGCATAGCCTCCCTCAGCCTTTGGGAGGGGATTTGCTCCTCACTGTGCCTATACACCAAATAGCAGCTCAGAATACCCACACTTTTAATAGTCCTTGGAGGGCGTGCTATAGATTGTTCCCATTGGGGACTCACTAATTCTGCGGGCGGACTTCAATGCTCACATGGGCAATGATAGTGATACCTGGACAGGCATGATTGGGAGCCTCTTCAACTCATCTACTCAACCGATCCACATCAAACACCTGTATGGGAGAAAAGAGGGAAACCAAGCCACACATGCCTGCCCAGTTGATGGGTAAATATCCATATAAGCTGCGGCCTCCACAATACCACCAAACGTCAGCCCGTGCCGTAGTTAATTTTCCCACAGTGGGGGTTTGGTAACGTATATTTGCATACATAGACAACCATTCCGCCACAGATGTAATCTGTCCTGCTCTCCACCCAGCCCTCACAATCCTGGAAAACAAGTACTCATATGACTCATATGTTGTGATAATATATTATACTTCATAATATACTTCGGATCAGCATTTGATACTATCATCCCACAATGGTCATCTACAAACAGTACCATATGGGAATGAATACCTCCCTATGTAATTAGCTGCTGGACTTTCTTAGCAAGAGACCGCAAGCAACTTGGGTAGACTTCAAGCATTGTTTATTGTATAGTGTTGCCTGGTTTATAATTCATTTTTTATTGTATGGTGTTGCTTCTTAATGCAGTATTTTTTGGCTGTATTGCATCGGGTTGTTATTTAGAGCCCACTGTGACCTATTAATTATTAACTCATCGCACCTGGGGAGCTCTGCCACTTCTTACAGACGTACAAACAATCCAATATGGAATGAGAGCTGCACTACCTCAGGCAATCGGAGGCTGAAGGGGGCGGGTCATTGGCAGCAAACCAGGAAGGTAAAAACACAGAAGCACGGACAGCGATGCTGGTAACGCGTCACTTTCTAACTTTGTAATGTGTTACTCCAAAATGGCGCCATTTTGAGTAACGAGAAAAGTAACTTGTTACTTTTGCTGGGAAAGTAATTAGACTACAGTTACTTCGTCAAACCAGCAATAGTTACTTTTTAGTCTTCAATGTCTCTCACCAAGCACTAATTTGAAGAAGAAGAATCAGCTTTTATTGTCATGAACATGCATGCATGTACACGAAATTCCTTCTCTGCATTTAACCCATCACAGTGAACACATACACATGTTAGTGGAACACACTGGAGCAGGGGGCAGCTGAAGCGCCCGGGGAACATTTCAGGGTATCAGTGTCTTGCTCAAGGACACCACAGATGTTGGAAGATGGTCCAGTCGGGGTCTTGAACCTAGGTCCCCCACGGTGGCAGGCGATGATCCTAACCATGGTCCACCATGTGGCTGGTGATTCGAACAAAACGCAGTCCAGTCATTAGTGTTGGGCAGATCGATCCAAAATAGTGATACCAAGTCAGTATTGGATTGGATCGATACAGTAGTTTCAGTTTCACTCTTGAATGCACTGCTTTGGTTTCATCAAACAGGCGACGCCAGACTTGCTGTTTCTGTCTCAGCGCGGAGCTTTGCTCCTAATCTCCCCTCTCGTGTTTCGATGTGCCGTCACCTGACTTAGCAGCAGTCAGCGCTGAACGGCAACTGGCGAGTGGCGAGCACTCGAGCAGGCGCTCTTAGCTCCCCCCCCCCTCCCTCTCGTGTTTCGTGCCGTCACGTGACCTAGCACCACGAGCAAGCGGGCCGCTGTCTCCGCCCGCCCACTAGCACAGCACAAGGACGCACACACAACACGTGGCATCCACAGCACTGTGAGCAGAAGAAGAGAAGCGCCATGTGGTTATAGTTGCAGGTTGAAAATGACACATTGGCAAGCTGCACTATTTGCAAAAAGGCTGTATGGTACGGTGGCAACACAACAATTTGATGCAAACACATGAAAACCCACGCCAAAGAAAACAATGACCTGCAGAAACGGAGAGAGTGAAATCAGCCACCCCATGGCTCCGCTGCCAGACCCCCAATTCAGATGCAGAGGTCATTGGCAGAAGCTTTTCAGCATGCCAGAGAATATCTAGGTGTGGATAATAGCGTTGGAGGTAATATTTTATCATTAGTTAATGTTAATTTTCAAATTTAAACTCTGTATTTGTGACTTTAGCCAACTCAAAAAGTATCAGTTATGCTAAGACCTTTATATAATACATTATGTGTGTGTAATACCATGGAATTTACATTAAAATGTTATGTATGATATTAAAATGTTAAATGAGTTAATAAGTCAAAAAGAAGTGCATTAAAGGCAAAAAATATAAACACAATACCTTTCTTAAAAAAAAGTAACTTTTGAAAAGTATCAGTATCGGCAATACTGGCTCTGTATTACTTGGTATCGGATCGATACCAAAATGTGCATTATCGCACACCACAACCAGCTATTCAATAGCATTTAACCATTCACGCAGACCGCTCATTTCTCAACAAACAGAAGAAAACGACTGGAGGGTGATTGTTTATTCTACAATGCAGTGACGGTACAGTACGATAAAAGTGCAAAGAATGCAGCTATTTCAAGATACAATTCTTTTTCCTCATGATGGCTTGAACAACACTGGTGCGTCCGCAATGTGCCGAGTGCCCAAGAGTATTAGTGCCTGTATCGCTTTAAGAAAAAAATAATGTGACCAATACAGGAAGTGTGTCGTTTTGATGTGCTGCGCCAAATTGTGTTTATAACGAAACAAACTGTGTGGCCATGTTGCGGATTTGTTGGATGGAAATTTGCTGTTGCTGTTGTATTTCGGAGTTTTGCTTTCCCTCACCTTGTTCCACTGATTTCATGGATCGTTCCAAGAAGTTGGAATAATGGAATAATTTTTATCTTTTCACGCCAAATAAGGTCAATCTTTTTCTCCTTTGGGCATTGTTTACTGTTAAATTTTTAATTAAATATGTTCGTACTCTTTTCTGGTAAGAGGTTTGAATTGTTTTCAGATGAATTAACTTTTTATTTTATTGTAGGTGAAGTGTCGGCTCTGCTCCACAGAGCTATCTTACATCAATAAGAGCACTTCATCAATGCTGAGGCATTATAGAGCTCAGCATGGCAATGAAGAATTGGCAGATACTCGTGTGAATTCCCCAGGTATGTTGAAATTCTCACCAAAAAAATTTAGTTTTCAAAAATAGTTTATTACACACAAAAGGGCTTCGTGTGACTCTGTAATATTGTTTGTAAAAATTACAGTCCTTTAATAAGCTTTTAACAAAATATTTCCTTTCGGCTTGCAGTTCCTAGCAAGCAAGCAGTGGATGAGGCTGGGGTCAACATGACCATCAAAGACTGTCAGCCACTCACCATTGTTGAAAATAAAGGATTCAGGGAGCTCCTGAAACTTATCAACTTGCACTTAAATTTTTATGCTCACCATCTTCATCTATAACCTGTGAAAAAGTTTTTTTAATAAGGCAGGGGAACTGGTATCTAAGAGGAGAAATCGCCTTGGAGCAAAGTTTTCTTTTCTTTTATTTCATATGATTGAACACTTAAGTTAACAAAATTCCATACATACGTTAAAAATTTTAACAGAATTTTATTAGACAAATTTGCTATATTTTACAAACCAACTAATTTTAGCATTTACACAAACAAGGTTTTAAGCAAATTTTAAACTCTTCTCAAAAAACACTCAGCAAACAAATAGAGTAAATGAAATTATACAATGATGAGATCATATGTTCAGTAAAGGACTCGCGATTAAATATTATTTCACAGGCTGATGTTGGGTTTGCAGCATGTAAGCTTTTCCATTGTATTTTCATTTTGTTTACCTGCAGTGATTTTAGAACTACTGCAGGGGTCACTATTGAGTGACCAACACAGTGTAAATACAGTGCCAACACAGTTTGTGTAGTGTGTCAATACACTCCTTGATGTATCATCTACTTTTTCCTTTTTCAACGGCGAATGGTCGCTTCGTTCTTTTCTATTTTCCTTCGCCAGCTTCGCTAGCAGCGGTAACTTGTAGAGACCCACTTGCTATCCGCGCAGCTACGTCAACGCCAACTCGTCTGTCATGGAGGATCCGAGCCATCGCGTTGAGCTGAAGAGGAAAAAAACTGATTCTTACACTTCAACTGAGGATTTACTTGATTCGACAGAGATACAGACGAGTGTCCTCCTCGCAATCGACAAGAAATTGTCAATTACACTTGATTTGCTTCGCCAGGAGATCACCTAACTCAGAAAGAGCTTGGAATTCACGCAACAACAAGTGAAAGTGCTAAGACTAGATAATACTGTGCTTCAATCAAACATGATGTCAACATCATCAGAACTAAAAACTCTTTGACTGGAATATAAACTCATGAAAGAAACTACACTGGACATTCAATCAAGAAGCATGCGCGACAATCTCATTTTCTTGGGCATTCCAGAAAAATGCTGGGGAAGATTAAAAGGTTTATGATGTCCACGCTGAAGATACAGCAAGATACAGTCGACAAGATTAGTTTTCACCGTGTTCACCGATTGGGAGGCCCTCGCCCAGATAACCGACCACGTCCCCTCATTGCAAAGTTTGGACACTTTGAGCAAAAAGTGTTTGTAAAATCAAAATGTCGGGAGCTCAAAAGGACTTTGAAATGAACAATCAGTTCCCCAAGGAAATGAACGAGAGGCGTAAAATCTTGTATCCATAGATGAAGAATCACTGCGACAAAGGCAAAGGAGTGTGGCTAGTTGTCAACAAACATTGGGCAGCTGTGGCCCAATGGTTAAGATCATCACCTGCCACCGTGGGGGACCTAGGTTCAAGACCCCCACTGGACCATCTGCCAACATCCCCCGGACTCACGGCTGTGGTGTCCTTGAGCAAGACACTGATACCCCGAAATGCTCCCCGGGTGCTTCAGCTGCCCCCTGTATGTGTTCACTGTGATGGGTAAAATGCAGAGAACAAATTTTGTGTGCATGCATGGTCATGACAATAAAAAAGGTGATTCTTCTTCTATATGTCGACGGCCAACTGTTTCGTGATGCCAACGTCACGCCCTGGCTCTTCTAGATAAGTGCTTCTTTTGATCTGTTGTCGTTATGAATTGTCAAAAGTGTATTGTATTTTATTTCATTCTACCTACTTTTGGTTAGACAAAAAAAATGGAATCATGCATGCCACCAGCATGAATCCTCACTCCTATCTGTCTGCTTTCCTCCTCTGTTTGTTTCTACACACACTAAACACACAAGTCGCTCAAAACTCTTCTTGCACACTACAAACAACCACCACACACTATATTATCCCCTTGTCACTGTTTGTTTTCTATGTTCAGTTTGTTTGTTACCCTTCTATGTACCCTGGCTTTGCAGTACTTAAATATAGCATATGCCTATCACCCTCTCTAAATAATATTTGTCAACACAATACCAAAAAATCTCCCGAAAACTGTCAAAAAACAAGACCAAAGAATGCATCGCACCAAATCTATTTAAAATTATGATACACGCACCCATTATATGTCACACTTAACTTTTGTGTCATGGAATGTCAATGGCATTCGATCGCAGGGAAAGAGAATTAAGATTATGGATTATTCCACTAAATTTAAAAGAGACCTCCTCCTATTACAAGAAACGCACTTTACTGAGTCAGAAGAAAAATGCCTCATTGACTCTAATTTCACACAGGTTATCTCGGCCTTTTATAACTGAAGACAAAGAGGAGTCTCAATACTAGTCCATAAAAGACTACATTTTACAATAAATAGTACAGTAGCAGATCCAGAAGGCCGATATATAATTATACATGCTACAATATTTAACAGGCTTTACACAATCGTCAATGTATACGCTCTAAATAAAAATGATCCAGCCTTTTTTCACATGTTCATTTCACACTTGTTAAACTTTTAATCCTACAATTATCATGGGAGGCGATATTAACCTTACGCTAGATCCCCTAATAGATCGCTCAAATTTCAAAAATAGCAATCAGCCACAATGCACCAATATACTAGAGCAGTATATGGACGACTTTGGTCTTGACATATGGAGGCTGAAAAACCGTACAAAAAGTGAATACACATTTTTCTCGTCGGTTCACCTCTCTTTCACAAGAATAGATTTTTTTTCTTTCAAACAATTCGGCAGCTCGAAAGAATTACCCCAAAATACATCCAATCATCATCAGCGACCATGCACCAATTTCTATCTAAATCTAAAAGTTGAATCAAGTTTGGGAAGATGGTGCTTCAACACGTCCCTATTGAAGGACCCGGATTTTGATTCTTTTGTAAGGAAGGAATAGGATGAGTTTTTGAAATTGAACGACTCCCCAACCATATCCCTATCTCTGTTGTGGGAAACCGGGAAAGGTGTATTGAGAGGTCGAATCATACCATATTCATCGTATAAAAAAAAAACCTTCTTCTTTTCCTTTGGGCTTGTCCCTTTAAGGGTCGCCACAGCGCGTCATCCTCTTCCATGTAAGCCTATCTCCTGCATCCTCCTCTCGAACACCAACTTCCCTCATGTCTTCCCTCACGACATCCATTAACCTTTGGTCTTCCTCTAGCTCTCTTGCCTGGCAGCTAGATCCTCATCATCCTTCTACCAATATACTCACTATTTCTCCTCTGGACGTGTCCAAACCATCAAAGTCTGCTCTCTCTAACTTTGTCTCCAAAACATCGAACCTTGGCTATCCCTCTGATGAGCTCATTTCTAATTTTATCCAACCTGGTCACTCCGAGAGCGAACCTCAAAATCTTCATTTCAGCCACCTCCAGCTCTGCTTCCTGTTGTCTCTTCAGTGCCACTGTCTCTAATCCGTACATCATGGCTGGCCTCACCACTGTTTTATAAACTTTGCCCTTCATCCGAGCAGAGACTCTTCTGTCACATAACACACCTGACACCACCCGTTCCAACCTGCATGGACCTGTTTCTTCACTTCCTGACCACACTCACCATTGCTCTGTACGGTTCACTACAGCCATTTGCATCCTTTTTGAAAAGTCTACCATTATCTGTCCCTCCAAGTTCCTTTCCTGGATGCCGTACTTACCCATCACTTCTTCATCACCCCTATTTCCTTCACCAACATGTCAATTACAATCTGCACCAATCACGACTTTCTATCTTTCTAAGTTTTAAGCCGGATGCCCTTCCTGACGCAACCCACTGCATTTATCCGGGCTTGGGACCGGCCTACCGTTTGCATTGGCTTGTGCCCCCCATAGGGCTGCATTCTTCCCATAAAAAAAAACAAGAGCATAAATTGGAAAATGGAATTGAGGAAAAAATTAAGCACCTCACAGAAGAATATGCAATTAATCCGACAGATACGCTTCGAAACCAACTTCAAAAGGCAAAACATCAATTAGATGTTATTTTATCAAAAAGAACAGATTTTCTACAACAAGAGTTAAGATACACTAACTTTGAGTACTGTAATAAATCAGGATAATTCCTTGCGAACCAACTTCAGCGCAATAAAGAAAAGTCATTAATTACAGCCATTCAAGATTCAAACAGCAACTGTACACAGTAACCGCAAGAAATAAATGAGATTATTTTACAATTATTATAGCATCTTATACGCATCTTGGAACAACCCAGACCAAAAACAAATTGAAACATTCCTCAATTAAATACACAAATTAAAGACAGGGTTGATGTTCCTTTAACCATGACAGAATTACATAACGCATTAAAAAATATGCAATCGGGATAAGCGCCTAGCCCAGACGGAATCCCCATTGAATGAGTTCATTAAACATTTCTGGCCAATACTAGCGCCTCTATTTCTCAGAACAGTCAAGGAGATAAACAATAATGGTCAAATTAATAGCCATTTGAACACAGCTTCAATTATTACTAAATTCAGGTAAAGTCCCCACTCTCCTGGCTAATTATCACTGATTAATGTAGATATGAAGATTATCGCGAAAGCCCTCGCAGCAAGACATGAAAAGGTACTCCCGTCGATAATCCACTAAGACCAGATAGGCTTCATTCAAGGTAGAAGTTCCACAAATAATGTCAGACGTCTGTTAAATTTAATAAGCATGTCACAGCGTAAAAATCTAAACGCAATCATCATGTCACTTGATGCAGAGAAATCTTTCAATAAAGTTAATTGGGCTTTCCTGTTTGCGGTACTTTGCAAATTTGGCTTTGCAGATTCATTTATACATTGAATAGCATCATTAGACAATTCGCCGAAAGCAACAGTCACCACAAATAGGATTATTTCACAAAGTTTTACATTACAAAGAGGAACCAGACAAAGATGTCCACTCTCACCTATGCTATTTGCAATATTCATCGAACCTCTTGCTGCCGCTATACGTCAGAATGCTAATATTAAAGGTATCTGCTCACTAGTGACAGAACACAAAATCAATCTATGTGCTGATGATATTCTTCTTTACTTATAGGAACCCAAGTATTCTCTTCAGGCAGTCTTCAATCATTAAAACATTTTCACAAATATCAGACTACTCTATCAACTGGACAAAATCAACTATACTCCCAATAACAGCAAACTCATGGACTCCTGCAGATCAAATCCACATTACCCTATTCCTATAGGATACATTAAGTATTTAGGTATTAATATATTGTCAAAACTCACAGAGGTAACCAATCTAAATGAGACACCACTTCTGGAAAAATCTCAGCTGATTTAAGACGCTGGAATAACTTGCCTATATCACTACTGGGAAGAATAGCTACGATAAAAATGAAAACCTTACCTCAAATAAATTTATTTTCAATGATTCCATTTAAGCCCACATTTAAATGGTTTCAAACCTTAGATTCTGTTGTAATTTTTTTTTTACTCAAAAAAAAAAAAAAAAAAATGTACTTTGGTAACTGCATTGTTGTGTATTCCTGCCAACCTGTGCCATCTTCCAAAGAGACTTCGCCTAGACCCGCCATTGAGCCAGATCAAGCCGACGAAGGGGGGATATGTAACAGACACGCTACCTAACCAGATGGCACCCAGCAACGCCCAATCTCTGACTGTTCCACAAACCTGCTCTGCTGCCTCGCTGAACCAGTCTGCGTACACACGACTTCTAAGAAAAGCCTGGCCCACTTATTAGCAAAGACACAGGGAACCTGGTTTCTCACCCGGACGCTAAATGAATTACCAGCCAGTCTGAAGAATCTCATCAAAGAAGTAGGGAACCAGGAAAGCTGGTTTCTCACCCAGACGCTAAACTAATGACGTCCTCAAAGAACAATTTGGTCTTTTGAAATACAATTGATGGGACGACGGATGGAACACAAGCAACTCCCGCAGGGGGTGGAGAGTTACTGCAACTGCGAAAGCACTAGTGACAGTCTTCACTGAATTTGAATGTTGTGTAATATTTTAAGAACGTTGCATGAATGCTCCCGGTGTTTACCACCACACCAATGTCACTAGTGATTTTATTTCTTTAAATTTGAATGTCTGATCTCAAATCTGTTTGTCAACAGAACCGGATGAGATGTTTCACCTCACACAACACACATGCCACATTGCAAGCAGGCACATCCTTGATGTGATATGGATCTTGAATGATCCAGGGGCTTGGCATACTGTCCCATTTATTGGGTCCTTAGCTTGACAAATGACTAAAGCTGCATCAGACTGTTGTGATATACAATTGATGAAGGTTTTCCCACGATGTCATCATCAACAGTTACTTTCAAAGCACCAGGGAATGTTTGTGCTTGTGTGTGAGTGTTTGTTGTTGGGTCTGCAATGTATTCAGGAACGTCATGCACTGTATCCTCCATGCTGATTGTTGGAAGGGCATCTGAACAAATTTTGCTGTTCAGAGCTCATCCAGTTCTGTTTAAGACAATAACTCTGAAACACCCAAATGACAAAATGATAAGAACACAAAATGCAGAAGTAGAGGGTGTTTTCACTTCTTTTACGCAAATACAAGGCCTAAAATCCTCATTATCAGTGTCATCTGAGGTGACATCAAAGGTTACATAATCATCCAATGACCAGTCAGATGACGCTTCTTTTTCAATGCACCATGTGTCTTCAGCTTCCCAGTTAATGCAAGTGAAATAGGTAGATACAGTATACTAAAGTCTACATATAACACATTTTGAAAATAAATAAAAACTTTACCCTCTCCCTGAGTCGTCACCTTATTGTGGTGGAGGGGTTTGATCCTAGGAGCCGAGTTGTCTGGGGCTTTACGCCCCTGGTAGAGTCACCCATAGCAAACAAGTCGTAGGTGAGGGACCAGACAAAGCACGGCTCAAATGACCCCTTATGAGGATGAAAATCCATGGACATCAGTTTCCCTTGTCCGGACGCGGGCCACCAGGGCCCCTCTCTGGAGCCAGACCTGGAGGTGGGGCTTGAAGGCGAGCACCTGGTGGCCAAAAAAAAATAAAAATAATAATAATATATATATATATATATATATCATTAATATCTATTTGTATATATATATCATTAATATCTATTTGTATGTACTTGAAACTGATGTTATTCAAAAGACTAAAATTGCATGATTTATATGCCTGTTTAACAGAATAACACAGATGGTTCTTTTATTTACGTAATTGTTGTTTTATTCCATTGAAGTTAAACATAACGACAACTAAATATAACAAAAAAAATAAATAATAATAATTATTAATAAGAATAATTAATTAATTTCTTCTGAAAATAACATTAAATTTGATGAATGAAAACCAATGGGTGATCCGAATTGTCGAGTCGGTCTCATTTTTGTGGGTTTTGTGACTTAACAATTTGATCTATTAAAACAATGCCTGTGCTGAATAAATCAGAATCAGAATCATCTTTATTTGCCAAGTATGTCCAAAAAAACACACAAGGAATTTGTCTCCGGTAGTTGGAGCCAACAGATATGCAAATAGTGCAGCGTGGCGAGACTATTACAGTGAGTGCACAAATAATATATAATTGGCCCCACAGAAATGTGACAACGAACTCAAGTCAAAAAATTGCCAGCATGTTGTAATGGAATTGTAGGTTAGGTGTTTAAGATGTTGATCGCAAGAGGGAAGAAGCTGTTGGAATGTCTGCTAGTTCTAGTTTGCATTGATTGGTAGCGCCTACCTGAGGGAAGGAGTTGGAAGAGCTGGTGACCGGGATGTGGAGGGTCCGAGAGGATTTGGCACACTCTTTTCTTAGTTCTGGCAGCGTGCAAGTCCTCAAGGGTGGGTAGGGGGTTACCGACAATCCTTTCAGCAGTTTTGATTGTCCGTTGCAGTCGGAGTTTGTCCTTTTTTGTAGCAGCACCAAACCAGACTGTGATGGAAGAACACAGAACTGATTCGATGACCGCTGTGTAGAACTGCCTCAGCAGCTCCTGTGGCAGGCCTTGCTTTCTCAGAAGCCGCAGGAAGTACATACTCTGCTGGGCCTTTTTGTGGATGGAGTTGATATTGGTCGCCCAATTCAGGTCCTGAGAGACTGTAATTCCTAGGAACTTGAAGGTCACGACGGTTGACACAAGGCAGCTAGACAACGTGAGGGACAGCTGTGGCGAAGGATGCCTCCTGAAGTCCACGATCATCTCTACAGTCTTCAGCGTGTTCAGCTCCAGGTTGTGTTGGCCGCACCACAGCTCCAGCCCCTCCACTTCCTGTCGATATGCAGACTTGTCACCGTCCTTGATGAGGCCGATGACAGTGGTGTCATCTGCAAACTTGAGGAGTTGAGTCAGCGGGTGCGCTGAGGTGCAGTCGTTCGTGTAGAGAGAGAAGAGCAGCGGAGAGAGGACACAACCTTGGGGTGCCCCAGTGCTGATGCTGCGTGTGGATGAGGTGGTCTCTCCCAGCCTCACCTGCTGTGTCCTGCCCGTCAAGAAGCTGTAAATCCACTGGCAGATGGCAGGTGAGACGCTGAGCTGGAGAAGCTTGGATAAAAGGAGTTCAGGGATGATGGTGTTGGACGGTGAGCTGAAGTCCACGAACAGGATCCTCGCGTAGGTCCCTGCACTGTCGAGGTGTTCTCGGATGAAGTGCAGTCCCATGTTGACTGCATCATGGGTGTGGGGTGTGAAAGTGTCCTTTTCAAATCTGCAGTAGAAGGTATTCAAGTCGTTGGCTAGTGTGCTATTGTTCTCAGCTTGGGGGGATCATCGCTTGTAATTAGTCAGCGATTGGAATGCATGCCAGACTGATTTAGAGTTGTTAGCGCTAAACTGTTTTTCCAACTTTGCTGCATAGTTCCTCTTTGTAATGTTCATTTCTTTAGTCAGCTGGTTTCTAGCTCGGCCCAATGGTTAAGATCATCGCCTGCCACTGTGGGGGACCTAGGTTCAAGACCCCGACTGGACCATCCGCCAACATCCCCCGGACTCATGGCTGTAGTGTCCTTGAGCAAGACACTGATACCCCGAAATGCTCCCCGGGCGCTTCAGCTGCCCCCTGCTCCAGTGTGTTCCACTAACATGTGTATGTGTTCACTGTGATGGGTTAAATGCAGAGAACAAATTTCGTGTGCATGTTCATGACAATAAAAGATGATTCTTCTTCTTCTTCTTTATACAGGGCCCTGTCCCCACTCTGATATGCGAGCTCCTTAGCTTGGGGAAGCGGCTTAAGTTTGGCAGTGAACCACGGCTTGTTGTTGTTGAAAGTGCGAAATATATATTAAATTACGTTAATATACACAGTACATATGGAAAATTTTAATTTTCAAAACTTTGACAGTCGTGATGCCGTCTTGAAAAAGGAATTGGCTTGCCTTCAGGTGCCAGTTTCAATGCTTGAACAGTGGTAAGACGCAGTAAGTCATACTCGTAAATGTCAACAAAATATTTCTAGGTAGTTCTGAATGTACTTTGTTTCATGACATGGTGAATGTATTATTTTTATGCAATAACTTTTAAATTGTTTTGATAATGGTCAGTAATTTAAAAAACATTACTAATATACAAAAATAAAATTTACTTACATTATTACAATATTTAATCACTAATGGTATAGTGGTACACTCGCCTGACTTTGGTGCAGGCAGCGTGGGTTCAGTTCGCACTCAGTGACGCCGTGAATGTGGGTGCGAATGGTTGTCCGTGTCTGTATGTGCCCTGCGACTGACTGGCGACCAGTACAGGGTGTAATCCGCCTTTCGCCCGAAGTCAGCTGGGATAGGCTCCAGCGCCCCGCGACCCTAACCAGGATAAGCGGTGTTGAAAATGAAATGAAAAAATATTACAATATTTAATTAAACTTGAACCTAATTTATAGAATATTGCCCCTCAAACAATGACACATAGCAAATATGGCATTATAAATTTGCCCATATACCCTATCATTTTACGTACCTGGTATGTAAAGTACTCTCGTAATGGTATGACTTCTCACTCAAAAGTATGCATACTTTGTTATACTGTATATTAATTGATACCAATGTAGAGGATAAATGAGAAGCTCTGATGCCAGAGCCACTTCGTGTGTGTGAGTGTATGTTCATACTGAATGTTGGAAAGTACCCATTAAGTACATCATGTACTTAACATTTGTCTTCAAATGAAATATACTGATACTTTAGATTCTGCATTTTACCCTCTCAAGTTATTGTTTTTATTGAAATGCTCATAATGTATAATATATAAAAATTTAGTTTCCTCCTGGCAGCATGGTTTGAAAGTGGGAGTTTGGGGTTCAAATCTTAGCTATGACCTTCCTGTGTGGAGTTTGTTCTCCCCATGATTGAGTTGGCTTACTCTGGATACGCACTCTTCCTCAGTGTTTAAAAAAGTATGCATTAGTTTAATTGAAGATTCTAGATGTAAGCGCAGGAATGTTCTACCTACAGAGAGCAGCCGTGGCCAGGTGTTTATTATTGCCACCTGCCACCGTGGGGATCCCAGTTCAAGTCATCGACATGCAGAAGAATGTGGACATAAAAATGTCAGCTTCGTCAGTGTGTACAGATGTGACAATGGACCATCCACTCCCAACATCCCCCGGACTCACTGCTGCGGCATCATTGAGCAAGACCCTGCACTGCTCCCCAGGCACTAAAGTAGCCCCTTCCTCCAGTGTGTGCCCCTAACTGTGTGTCTATGTTAACCACTGTGATGAGTTAAACGTAGAGAACTAAATTTGTGTATATGTATGTATTTGTGATCCTTAAGATGATTTATTCTTCCTTATTGAGTATTTCTGCCCAACAGACCTCCGACATTGCCATTTGGGCAGCTGCAGGGTCATCAGCCGGGAGCCACCCTTTATTGATGTTTTGCTCAATTATTCCTGGAACATCTTGCAGTGTTGGTGCCACTGAGTCTCCCTACCACTCCCTGCAACTACCTCTATGAACCTTGCTTTCCCCATGTACTATCCTTCCTTCTCAGCCAAAGCCAGAAGACGCTTTCCACCTCCTCTGCCAAATCATTCGATGCCTTCTTCAGCTTTGGTCCGGTCACTAACATGTTCCTCAAGAGTCACTGAGTGGAAGATTGAACGAACCCACTGGAGCCAGCCTCCACAGGGTAGATGATGATCGACCATACTGCCTATTGACACCCATCTGCCAGCTAACTTCCCCACACTAGGCCAAATCACCCTGCCTGTATTCTGCCAGTAATCTCATTCTGCATCAGTCTGATGGCCTGTTCAACTGCTTCTTTAGCCTTCCACTTGCGTCCTGTTCGGATTAGGGCCTTGGTGTTGTTGTTGTTGTTTTTACAATGTATCAGTTGAGTGTCTCAGATTTAACACAAGCTTGACTTATCCAATCTTTGCCCAGGTTGATCAATTCAGCGAAGTTGACATCCATCTTCAGTACTGTGGATGTTATTATCTCAGACAGTTTCAGGAGCTACTGGTAGAGGGTGAATAGGTAGCACCACACCGTAAGCGTCCCTGGAAGAGTGCTTTTGGCAGAGCTTCAGAGAGCTGTTCCATGACAGTAGCATGCATATGGTTACCGAAAACAGCTGTCTGAAACTTGCTCTACCAGGAGTAGAATCCTTTCTCCATCCACTTGAAGGAGATGATGTAATTCCTGGCTCCCTTCTAAATAGAGAGACTGCAAGACTGATGTGATTTTATTCTCATTGTTGTCCATTTTGTCATATACTGCCCTGCAGTTCCCTTATTGGAGCCGGGAGGGCGCTTTGTGTCCTCTCTCTTCCCCCTCCCCTCTCTGTTTTCAGCACCTGTCTTCGATCAGCCTCATCACAACCGGTGTATGTAAGCCTGCCTGTTCCCGGAAATCCTCACCAAAGTATTGCAGCCTCTCCTAGCGGTACCATGGCCCACCTTATGTCAAGTAAGCTATACTGTTCCTCGCTTCCCTTGTTAACTCTTGTGTCTCCTTGTTCCCAGTGCTCCCCTGTGTTCCTGATCCACGTCATTCCTGCCACCAAGCCTGGCGCCTGTTCTGTCCACTGCCTGCCACCTGTCCACGCTGCTGCCTGCCAACACTCACTCACTCGTTTTCAACTTTCAACCATACAGTTATTCCATCGAACAATCCAAAGCAGCTTATGTCACTAACCTCCTCCTCTGCAAAGCAGCAAAATGGTCCACTTCCTTATGGCAAAACTCCTCCTCAGTACTCCACTCAATCAATTCCCTTTCCAACGAACTCTGTAAAGTGTTCGATCACCCCATTCAGGGCAAAGAAGCCACCCGTCGTCTCCTCAAGCTCACGCAGGGTGCTAAATCAGTAGCGGAATATTCCATAGAGTTCTGGATATTGGCGGGTGAATGTGGGTGGGATGACGCGGCATTTAGGGGGATTTTTTTTCTAATAGCCTTTCCGAGCAGCTCAAGGACAAGTTAGCGGTCCGGGACGAGCCCTTCTCTCTCGAGGATCTCATCGGCCTTTCCATCCGTCTGGATAACAGTCTGCGAGAGCGAAGACGAGAGAGGGTGGTTCACTTGCGCAAAAGCCCTCCCACTCCGAGAGTCAACTTCACAACCGCCTCCCACACCATCTTCCGCACTTCCGTCACTCCCCGTAGCCACCGAAGAGCCCAAGCAAATTGGTAAAACACGTCTAGATCCACAGGAGCATCAGCGTCGAGTCATCCAGCGGCTGTGTATCGACTGCGATCAAGCCGGTCACTTTATTTCCTCATGCCCCTTCCAAGAGACCAGGCTCACCACATGCCGAGAGCTCTCCCTCTTGCTTGACCGTTCCCGCTTGCATTATAGTTTCTGGTCAGAACACCCCCATTACTGCCCTTATAGATTCCGGTGCCAATGACAACTTCATTCATGAAGCAATAATTCCCCAGCTCCAAATCCCTCTCCAACCACTTCTGTCCCCGAAGAAGGTCACAGCCCTGGATGGCCGAATCATCTCTCCTGTCACCCACCAAACCATTCACCTTGCTCATTTCGGGTAATCACCGTGAGAACATCTCACCTTTTGTTATCCCTTCCCCTGATGCCCCATTAATCCTCAGAATTCCCTGGCTCAAAAACACAACCCCACCATCGACTGGACACACTTAGCCATCAATGGATGGAGCCCTCACTGCCACTCACACTGCCTGCTCTCAGCTATACCGCCCTCTGATAAATCGCCACCCTCTTCCACGCCTGTTGACCTCTCCCGTGTCCCTGAAGTCTCCCTTTGGTGTTCAGCAAAGACCTGGCCATTTCTCTACCCCCCCACCGCCCGTATGACTGCGCAATTACTCTGCTGCCTGGGCCCCCTCTTCCCTCCAGCCGTCTCGACAACCTTTCCCGACCTGAGAAAAAAGCAATGGAGGACTATATCCATGACTCTCTGGCTTCCGAACTCATACGACCTTCCTCTTCTCCAGTAGGACCAGTAAGACACCACTCTCCACCCATGTATCGACTACCGTGGTGTCAATGACATCACCGTCAAAAATAAATCTTCGCTTCCCCTCATCGACCCCTCGTTTGAACCCCTCTGCGACGCCCAGATATTCACCAAGTTTGATCTACGGAACGCCTACCACCTCATCCGTGTCCGAGAGGGGGATGAATGGAAAACCGCTTTCAACGCCCCTCTCGGACACTTCGAATACCAAGTCAATCCGTTTGGATTGACTAATACCCCCGCTGTCTTCCCGACCTTCATTAACGACGTCCTCCGTGATATGCTGAACCGGTTTGTTTTTGTCTATTTGGATGACATTCTCATTTTCTCCTGCTCCCTTAAAGAACATCACCATCATGTACGCCAAGTCCTCCAACGCCTCCTTGAAAACCTCTTGTATGTTAAACCCAAAAAATGTGAATTCCACCTCTCCTTCGAACACTTCCTGGGCTACATTATCTCGAAAGCACAACTACAACCCGACCCTGCCAAGATCCAAGCCGTCGTTAACTGGCCCACTCCCGCCACCCGCAAAGAACTGCAACGTTTCCTTGGATTCGCCAATTTCTACCGTCGATTCATCCGTAATTACAGCAAGGTCGCAATTCCCCTCGCCCTCCTCACATCCACCAGCTCCCCCTTTCAGTGTACCCCGGCAGCATCCCAAGCATTTAGTCAACTTAAGACCCTGTTCACCAGTGCGCCCATTCTTCACCACCCCGACCCCTCCCTCCAGTTTGTGGTCGGGTTTGACGCCTCGGACACGGGAGCAGGAGCTGTCCTCTTGCAGCGGGACTCAACGACCCAGAAACTTCGCCCCTGTGCCTTTTTTTCCCGTCGTTTGTCCCCTGCCGACTACGACGTCGGCAACCGAGAGCCGCTGGCCATTTATTGGGCCTTGGAAGAGTGGAGACACTGGCTTGAGGTGACTGAACTACCATTTATCATTTGGACAAACCACAAGAATCTCTCTTACCTCCGCTCCCCCAAACGCCTTAACCCTCGACAAGCTCGCTGGGCTCTCTTCTTAAGCAGACACTCTCTTCTTCTTTCGTCCTGGCTCCAAAAACAGCAAACCAGATGCCCTGTCTAGAATTTACTCACCCTCCTCCAGCCCTGACAAACCGGAACCCATCCTTCCTTCCTCGTGCTTGGAACAGCCACTTGGCAGATCGAACAGGTGGTTAAGGAGGCCCAGAAGACTCACCCCAATGCCAAGACCGGACCTCCAAACTGCCTGTTTGTACCCGATTCTGCACGCTCTGACGTCCTTCAGTGGGCCCACAACTCCAAACTCACCTGTCATCCCGGCATCACCCGCACCAATCACTTCATCCGGCAGCACTTCAGGTGTTAAAGACACCAAGGACTTCGTCCAAACCTACTCTGTCTGTGCCCGAGGGAAGTCTTCACACCTGCCCCCAGCTGGGCTGCTGCATTCATTGCCTCGCCCAAGCCCCCCTTGGTCCCATATTGCTCTGGACTTCGTTACCGGCCTACCCCCCTCTGAAGGTAACTCTATCATTCTCACTATTGTTGCTCGCTTTTCTAAATATGGCCATTACTTTCCCCTCCCCAAACTACCATCTGCCTTCGAAACCTAACCTTCTTGTCCAGCATGTCTTCAGACTCCACGCTATCCCCATCGACATCGTCTCTGACAGGGGTCCTCAGTTCTCCTCCCAGGTTTGGAAGGAATTTTGTAAAGCAGTGGGTGCAGGAGCCATCTTGTCCTCAGGGTATCATCCGCAGACCAGTGGCCGGACAGAGTGGGCCAATCAATCCCTAGAATCAGACCTCCGTTGTGTTGCGGCACGCAACCCCTTATCCTGGAACTCATTCCTCCCATGGATTGAGTACGGTCACAACTCTCTCACCAGCTCAGCTACCGGTATGCCCCCATTCATGGCTTGCTACGGTTTCCAACCCCCACTGTTCAAAATACAGGAGCAGGCGGTGGCAGTTCCCTCCGTACAGGATCACCTCCGGAGAGTCCAGGCGGTGTGGGGGAACGTCCGGGTGGCGTTGACCCAGTCCGCAACTCGCAAAAAACTGCTCGCGGACATTCATCCCTCCTCAACGGCCGAATACAAGGTGGGTCAGTCCGTCTGGCTCTCTTCCCATGACCTTCCACTTCACACACAGTCCCGGAAAATCACTCCGCGCTTCATTGGTCCCTTCCCCATTACCAAGATCATCAATCCCACTTCCGTCCAATTGAAGCTTCCACAGTCCCTGAAAATTCATCCCACATTCCACGTCTCTTTGCTGAAGCCTGTCTCCACCTGCGTCTTGCACTCATCACGTTCAACCTTTACCACCATTGGGAAGCTCTTATATAGACTTTAATGATTATCAGACTTGGTACTGAGGCTGATCTTGTCTTGTCTACCACCTGCTTGATCTCGGCCCACCTGGGTGGTGTGATGTTAAACTGGGATTTGGGCTCAGCAGGGTGACCCAAGTTCTCCTTGAGCTCCTCCCAAGTTGTCCAAAGGTGTGAATGTAAGTGTGAGTGACTAGTATATGTGCCTTGCGATTGGCAAGCGACCAGTCTTGGGTGTACCCCACCTCTTTCCAAAAATCAGCTGCAATAGGCTCCCGATCACCTGCAATCCTAACAAGGAAAAGTTGTATTGAAAATATTACCTTCTTAAAATGCTTGTCAATGTTCGACACATTGAAAATATGATTAAATCTGTCTGCAAGTTCTGCCTGTAAGATTTGTTGGAGTATTCAGTTTTTTTTTACATACAGCCTAAACATGATTAATTTTGAGATTATGATGATAACGTTTATGTACAATGGCATTTTTCTGTTGTGTGGTCAGAGCCTCTCCAGACTACTTCTCATTCAGCTGGCGTGGGGCTGCTCTCCCACTCAATTTGCAATCAAGACAAAATTTAGAGCACTGAAGCCTGAAGGCAGGTGGGTGTCAACACAAAGAATTTGTTGCCTAGTAACTGTGTGTGTATGGGTTTGTGTTTGTGTGTGTGTTTGTGTGTGTGTGTGTGTGTGATTGTGTGCCTGTGTGTGTGCGTGTGTGCGTGTGTGTGTGTGTGTGTGTGTGTAAGGGGGTGAGGTCGCAATGGGGCCTGGGAGGTAGGTCGTGCTTGTGGGTGAGCAGAGTGTACCCGAGTAATAGTGTGGAACCATTTAAAGCAGTGGTCCCCAACCTTTGTTGAACCATAGGCCCTAACACACACAACAATAATCTCACGTACTGGTGTGTGTGTGTATACACGTGTGCATGTGTGTGTGTGTGTGTGTAGTAATTCTCAACAATCTGTACATACAGATACATCCACCCATCCATCCATTTTCCATACTGTTTATCCTCACTAGGGTCATGAGAGTGCGGGAGCCTATCTCAGCCGACTCTGGGTGAGAGGTGGGGCACACTCTGAACTGGTTGCCAGCCAATCACAGGGCACATATAGACAAACAACCACTCACACTCACATTCACATTTACGGGCAATTTTGGAGTCTTCAATGAACCTATTATGCATGTTTTTTTGTTTTTTTTATGTGGGAGGAAACCGGAGTACACAGAGAAAACCCACGCAGCACGGGGGGAAATGCAAACTCCACACAGGCAAGGCTGGATTTGAACCAGGGTCCACAGAACGGTGAGGCAGATGTGCTAACCAGTCGTTCACCATGCCATCCCACATAGACACAGAGTATGAATATTTTTTTCGCGTGGGGACGTGCTTTTGCCAGGCGGCGGCGGGCAGGGGTGTGTCTTGACTTTGTTGAAATTGGTGACCGTTCGCCTCGGTACAGCACTTGGCATGGGATTGTGTTGTGTGGGAGGGCTCTTGCGGGGTGTGGCGTCTGGCGGGCCCTGGGCCTTGGCCTGCGCCGCCCGGGGCTTCGGTGGGGTTGGCTCTTGGTCAGCTGGGTGGGCTTGGTATGGGGGAGCATCGGCGTGGCGGCTTTGCGTCATGATAGGTTGGGGCGGGGTCAAGTCAGGGTGCTGGGTTCCAGTGCGTGCCCTTCAGGGTGCGGGGTTGTGGGCATCTGTTTTCTTGGGCGCCTGCAGTGTGGACTGGGGTGGGCATTTGACTCGGGGTTGTTTGTGGCCAGTATCGGTGTCAGACCTATAGGCTGGGGGGCAGTGTGTGTGGGGGTGGCCTGGTTGACTTGGTATTAGTTGATTGGTGTTTCAGCTGGGGGTTGGATATGGCGTTGTTGAGGTGGTTGTTTGGGGCTTTTTCATCGCGTCGGGTGGTTTGTGTGTGCGGGTTTTGGCTTCGCTTCCTGTTTTGAGGTTGTGGCCTTTTGTTTTCTTGGGATGGGTCGGGGCATTTCAGTCAGGCTCGGGACCTCCCTGGGTCTTGGGTGGTCAGTGGCGTCCCCCTGGTTGGGTCCCCTGCTAGACGACCTCGCTGACTCTATATTGCTGTTCTTGTTTTTAGCTCTAAGGTGGAGCTCTTGAGTCAAACAAGGCAACTTCTTCACAAAACAAAATTAAGGTAACATGATTTTGGCTCCCTGCTTTGGCAGTTTTACTGTATACTCTGAGATCAGGGATCAACCAGTTTTTGAAAGAAATTGACCAACCTTTTCATGAACTGAGTAACCCTCTAATGTAGGAAGATTTTTAGTTTATCTCAGTGATTACTTCAACAGACTCAACAAGAACATATAATGCAAAAAACAACGCCTACCTCATTCTTACACGCACGTATGGAAGCATGCTGTGCGATTTTCTCTGGCATTACGAGGGACGGTTACGCACCCATAAGTTTTATTATTATGGGTTACTCACCGATCTTCGCAGGAACTCAAATGAAGTACAATGGACAATCTGGGATCATTGGTGGAGTATGGGCTACGCCAGCTGGCGTTTAAAGAGTCACTGCAAGATGAAAATTACTATCTACAGTTTAGCGTGTTAAATGTCTATTTTGATATTTCACAAAACCTGTAAGAATGCTCCAAGTATATATTGTGATAATGTCACTAATGACTGTTTTCTTAAATGTCTGCTGTCAAATCTGTTTGTCAACCGAATAAGATGATTGTGTTTTACCACAGACAACACAATGTTACATCACAGACATTAAGTGACATTAGCCACCAAACCAGGTTGAAACACTCATTGCATATGTTAACCATGGTGTGTAAGACAATGCAAAAGCTGGGAATTAATTTTCTTATTTTAGATCCACTGGATTTAGACCACAGATAACATTAGAGGGAAATTCAATATCAGAGGTGTGAGGGTGAGTCACCAGCGAGAGTAATCAGCCAGGAAGAATTTGCGTGCGCAATTTCTCTCAGCACGTGGATAACATCGTCACCCTTCTGCTATTGTGTTTATTTTCCCCTATTTTTTTCTTTTTTTGTCTTTTTCTTCAACTCAACCTGTCGACATCCTGTCGAGTGACTGGCAGAACAGAGCCACCTGCCTCACGTGATCTTCATTGCGTGAGTACAACTTGCTGATTACCAAATACAAATTAGTGCATAATAATTTGGGATTAGACTAACAATTACAGATATTCGCATAGTCCCTGTTCATTTGTTCCTGAATTCCCCTGTACTTTTTGTTAAATTTCCTCTAAAATTCCAGTTCCTGTTGTGTACCATGTATGCTTGAGTTTCAACAGTTGACCGCTGAAATCGATAACTAATTATTCTATTAATGTAGCGAGCCTTCTCGATGACAGAGATTGATAGAGATTTTTGTCACTTCTCCTAAAATTTACAAATATAAAAAGAGACATGGTGCCCAATACGTGACAAAGATAGTTTGATTGTAACCTTCTGACCTACTTTGAATTACAGCGGAAGAAAATTCAGGCGTTTACTTTCCAACTTATTCCTTTTCCTAATTAATTACGCTTTTATGCAAACCAATATACTCTACAATGGCCTCTTTAAATTTCAGATTTGCATCTCAACTAATAAGAAACATACGGGTGTTTTTCTACCAAAGAATAATTTTTCGGTCACACATTTCCTATTGATTTACATTTGTCAATTTGGGCCGATATGCGACATACAAAATGGCATAAAATCTTTCCTTATCAGATTCTTACAAACTACGGCTCATTTTGTTTGTGTTTCAAATCTGATATCCTCTATTTTGATACACAGGTGCTTTGAATATTTTAGTAACATACATAAAACAAACTGGGGTCCAAGCAGGAGGAGGCTGATGAGCCACACAGCGCACACGGTAGCCACACAAGAGCCCCGCAGACTGGTGAAGCTAGCTTTTGGCTAACGAGTGGCAATCCAGTGAGCAGCAGAAAGCTAAAGGCTGTTAAACTACTTTTTCAGGCCGCAGAGTGTAAGGTCGAGCAAGCTTAGTCTAACAAATGGGTTTAAAGTCCAGCATACATATGAGACAATCTGTAGTAAATCGATGAAACTACGTACAAAATATTGAAAATAGAGGAGGAGGCACAACATCTTGCCTGTGGTCCCTACAATGTTATGTTGTACTGTGTTACATGCAAAGGCTGAAATAAGTATTGAACACGTCACCATTTTTCTCACTACAGTGGGTACAGAAAGTATTCAGACCCCCTTAAAATGGCTTTTCACTCTTTGTTATATTGCAGCCAATTGCTAAAATCTTTTGAGTTCCCCCCCCCCCTCATTAATGTACACACAGCACCCCATATTGACAAAAAAATGGAATTGTTGAAATTTTTGCGGATTTATGAAAAAAGAAACATTTAAATATCACACAGCCATAAGTATTCAGACCCTTTGCTGTGACACTCATATATTTAACTCGGGTGCTGTCCGTTTCTTCTGATCATCCTTGAGCTGGTTCTACACCTTCATTGGAGTCCAGCTGTGTTTGATTATATTGATTGGACTTGATTCGGAAAGCCACACACCTGTCTGTATAAGACCTTACAGCTCACAGTGCATGTCAGAGCAAATGAGAATCATGAGGTAAAAGGAACTGCCTGAAGAGCTCAGAGACAGAATTGTGGCAAGGCGCCGATCTGGCTAAGGTTACAAAAACCTTTCTACTGTGCTCAAGGTTCCTAAGAGCACAGTGGCCTCCATAATCCTTAAATTGAAGATGTTTGGGATGACCAGAACCCTTCCTAGAGCTGGCCGTCTGGCCAAACTGAGCAATCGAGGTAGAAGAGCCTTGGTGAGAGAGGCAAAGAAGAACCCAAAGATCACTATGGCTGAGCTCCAGAGATGCAGTCGGGAGATGGGAGAAAGTTCTAGAAAGTCAACCATCACTCCAGCCCTCCACCAGTCGGGGCTTTATGGCAGAGTGGCCCGACGGAAGCCTCTCCTCAGTGCAAGCCCGCATGGAATTTGCTAAAAAAAACACCTGAAGGACTCCAAGATGGTGAGAAATAAGATTCTCTGGTATGATGAGACCAAGATAGAACTTTTTGGCCTTAATTCTAAGTGGTATGCGTGGAGAACACCAGGCACTGCTCATCAACTGTCCAATACAGTCCCAACAGTGACGCATGTTGGTGGCAGCATCATGCTGTGGTGGTATTTTTCAGTTGCAGGGACAGGATGACTGGTTGCAATCGAAGGAAAGATGAATGCGGCCAAGTACAGGGATATCCTGGACGAAAACCTTCTCCAGAGTGCTCAGGACCTCAGACTGGGCCGAAGGTGAACCTTCCAACAAGACAATGACACTAAGCACACAGCTAAAATAATGAAGGAGTGGCTTCAGAAAAACTCTGTGACTGTTCTTGAATGACCAAGCCAGACCCCTGACTTAAACCCAATTGGCCATCTCTGGAGAGAAATGAAAATGGCTTTCCACCAACGTTCACCATTCAACCTGACAGAACTGGAGAGGATCTGCATCTGCAGGATTTTTTTCCCTCATTAATGTACACTAATGAGGGAAAAAAATTTACTTAAATTATTTTAGCAAATGACTGCAATATAACAAAGAGTGAAAAAAGGGGTCTGAATACTTTCCGTACCCATTGTAAAAATATTTCAAAAGGATCTATTGACATGAAATTTTCACCAGATGTTGGGAACAACCCATGTAATCCATACATACAAAGAAAGTAGAACAAATAAGATCAGAAATAAAGTTGTATGTAATAATATGAAATGACGCACGAAAAAGTATTTAACACATGAAGAAAGGGAGGCGCAAAAAGGCATGCAAAGCCAAGACAACACCTCAAATCCTTCAATTATCAAACAGCAATCCATCCCCTTGTCAGTGCAAATGAATATTAGCTGGTCCAGTCCTAATTTATGGCCTACAAAAAGGTCTCATTGCCAAGGTGTGAGTGAAGACACATCTCATGACGGTTAAGAGCAAAGAGCTGTCTCCAGACCATCGCAAACAAATTGTTGCAAAACATAACGAAGGCATTGGTTACAGGCACATATCTAAGCTTCTGAACATTCCAACGAGCATTGTTGGGGCCATAATACGTAAGTGGAAAGCCAATCATACCACCATAAATTTATCTTGATCAGGTGCTCCTGTCAGGTTCAAACAACCTAGAACATTTAAAAAACAATAAACAAGGAAGGAAGACAAGAGACTGGTTCTTTTACTCGCGAGGAGAACGGACAGAGTTGTACGCAGTTACAGCCTCCTACTGCTCTGAGCACACTCTGCCGATCCCTCTCTTTTTATTTCCTTAGGGTGGTTCCTAGTTACACAGCTGTTGCTGCTGCTATCTTGAGATAAGGGCACACACAGCAGCAATAATGCAGATGTGTTCTTCATCAAAATGTTCCAGCCGCTATCTTTTGATGAGGGCGCAGTCCTCTTCACAGACAACTTTCATGATACCTTCAACATTATACTGCTGAATGAATGCTTTGCAATAGGATTAGAGTAAACATGAGATAACGTATATACATTTATTCTAACACTCCTCACAAGATTTCTGACAGAGGAGTGCAAAGAATAATCAGAAGAGTTGTTTCAGAGCCAAGGACCACCTGTGGAGAGCTTCAAAAAGACCTGGAATTAGCAGGTAATGTTACAAGGAAAACAGTGAGTAATGTACTCCACCGCCACGGCATGTATCCACGCTCACCATGCAAGACCCCACTGCTGGAAAAATAATCTTGTCAAAGCTCGTTTCAAGTTTGCTGAGCAACATTTAGACTAGCCAGTTAAATACTAGGAGATTATAGTCTGGTCGGATGAGAGCAAAATTTAACAGTTTGGATGCAATAATGCACACCATGTTTGGAGGAGAAATTTACTGTCATACAAAGATCGTCTATTTTACCTAGGTCTTTCCAAGTGCAACAGGTCAAAGAGGAGAGAGCAGCTTTAAAGAAGGGTGGCTAGAGTTTCACCCAACATCTGCTGAGGTTACTCTGTGAAGGTGAGGCCTAACTGAAGCAGGGCTGACGCGTCACCACCGACTGTGAGAACCTCGGCGAATCTCTCTTGACACTGGCTTAAGCAAGCTCCCTTCACCAGTTTCGTTCCACTGTGTAATACGCAGGGACAATGGGGAGCTCAAACTCTTTAAACAGAGAGCCGGTCAGGACTCCCTTAGTTCCAAGGAGGAGGAGAGCCTGGGGTAAACGAGACTTGACTAACGCGCTACATTTACTCCGTTACATTTACTCAAGTAACATTTTGGACAAATTGTATTTGTGAGAGTAGTTTGAAATAACCATACTTTTTACTTGAGTATTTATGTGAAGAATCGACACTTTCACAATGATCGATATGCCGCTCGCTACTTTTATTTAACCATTATTGCATGCGCAATATATTTTTAGACTTCATCTTTGACTTCCGCATAGAGCACTGTTGCGCCAATCCAACGTGATCACGAGTGTCATTTGACTCCAATTTACCAATCAGACTGCACAGGGCAGTCACATGACTGCACACAAACCCTTCGTGGGCCAATCAAAGTGATCAGAATCATATTTATTGGCCCAAGTATGTCAAAAACACACAAGGAATTTGTCTGCGGTAGTTGGAGCCGCTCTAGTACAACAACAGACAGTCAATTGACAGAACACTTTTGAGACATAAAAACAAAAAAAGTCAATGAGCAATATAAGGTAACCAGTAATGTGGTAATGGCAATACATTTTTTGACAATTGTGGGAATGATACAGACTCCTATAGCAATTTAGAGCAGTTTGAAATGACTAATAGAACAACAGTCTGGTACAGTGACCATTGTGCAAATGGCACAGAGACTTGAAGAAATGTATGCAGTTTAAAGTGACTAGTAGTGCGATCATCTAGAACAGTGTCAATTGTGCAACTAGTGCTGATACTTCTCAAGCACAAGAGTGGCCAGTATGTGTCAGTATTGGGTGGCTGTGGTTCAGTAAGTAGAGCCGGTCGTCCAGCGACTGAAGGGTCCCTGGTTTGAATCCCGGCTACGACTGTTTGCATGTTGAAGTGTCCTTGGGCATAACACTGAAACCTAATTTGGTCCCAGTGGGCCAGGCAGCGCCTTGCATGGCAGCCGTCGCCCATTGGTGTATGAATGTGTGTGTGAGTGGGTGAATGTGAGGCTTTGTGTAAAGCGCTTTGGGCATTGTGATGGTGTAGATAAAGCGCTATATAAGTACAGTCCATTTACCATTTAACAACAGATATACAAGTAGTGCAGAGTGGCGAGACTACTACAGTGAGTGCACGAATAATGTATAATTGGCCCGACATAGATGTGACAACAATCTCAAGACAAAATTGGCAGCATGTTACATTGGAATTGTAAGTTAACTGTTGAAGAAGTTCATGGCAAGAGGGAAGAAGCTGTTGGAATGTTTGCTCGTTTTAGTTTGCATTGTTCAATAGCGCCTATCTGAGGAAAGGAGCTGGTCACAGGTGGTGACCAGAATGTGGAGGGTCCAAGAGGATTTTGCATGCTCTTGTCTTAATTCTGGCAGCGTGCAAGTCCTCAAGGGTAGATAGGGGGGTACCAACAGTTTTTCCAGCAGTTTTAGTTGTCCGTTGCAGTCGGAGTTGGTTGTTTTTTGTGGCAGCACCAAACAAGACTGTGATGGATGAACACAGGACTGATTTGATGACTGCTGTGTAGAACTGCCTCAGCAGCTCCTGGGGCAGGCCGTGCTTCCTAAGAAGCCGCAAGAAGTACATCCTCTGCTGGGCCTTTTTGAGGATGGAGTTGATGTTGGTCTCCTACTTCAGGTCCTGAGAGACTGTAATTCCCAGGAATTTGAAGGTCTCATCAGTTGGACAGCGTGAAGGGCAGCTGTGGCAAAGGATGCCTCCTGAAGTCCACAATCATCTCTACAGTCTTGAGCATGGTCACCTCCAGGTTGTGTCGGCCGCACCACAGCTACAGCAGTTCCACTTCCTGTCGATACGCAGACTTGTCACCGTCTTTGATGAGGCCGATGACTGTGGTGTCGTCTTCAAACTTTAGGAGCTTGACAGCTGAGTGCGTTGAGGTGCAGTCATTAGTGTAGAGAGAGAAGAGCAGCGGAAAGGGGACACATCCTTGGGGCGCAGCGGTGCTGGTGGTGCGTGTAGATGAGGTGGTGTTATCCAGTTTCACCTGCTGTGTCCTGTCCGTCAGGAAGCTGTAAATCCAGCGACAGATAGCAGGAGAAACGCTGAGCTGGAGAAGCCTGGAGGAGAGGAGTTCAGGGATGATGGTGTGGAACGTAGAGCTGAAGTCCACGAACATGATCCTCGCGTAGGTCCCCGCGCCGTTGAGGTGTTCTAGGATGAGGTGCATTCCCATGTTGACTGAGTCATCCACAGATCTGTTTGCTCGGTATGTAAACTGCAGGGGGTCCAGCAGGGGACCTATGACGCTCTTGAAATGGTCCAGCACAAGGTGTTCAAAGGACTTCATGACCACAGATGTCAGGGCGACAGGCCTATAGTCATTCAGACCTGAGATTGCTGGTTTCTTGGGGACTGGGATGATGGTGGAGCGTTTGAAACAGAGGTAACTTGCACAGTTCCAGAGAGCTATTGAAGATCTGTGTGAAGACTGGAGCGAGCTGGTCCACGCAGACTTTGAGGCAGGATTAGGACACAAGATCTGGGCCTGCCGCTTTGTTGATCTTTTGTTGTTTGAAGATATGTCTCACATCCTGTTCGTGGATGCAGGAGGGGGAGTCAGAGGTGTGATGGTGGTCGGTGGTGCGGCTGGGTGGGCGTGGGGTGTGAAAGTGTCCTTTTCAAATCTGGATTAGAAGGTGTTCAAATTGTCAGCTAGTCCTTTATTGTTTTCAGCTTGGGGGGATGGTCGCTTGTAGACTTTACACCAATCTGAACGGCCTGATCGGTATTGGCCGATAATTAGCCTTTTATGCTGATCGGCCGATTGGCTTTCATAACATAATTCGCCGATCCGATCAATGACGTCATCGATCGGGTTCGCAAAAGACATTTACTCCGGGTCGCTGTCGCTTATGAATCTAAAAGCTAGTTTATTTTTATCTTTGTTGTCTTGTGTCGTACTGCAACTATCTGACGGCCAATAAAGTTTTTTTCAATCTTGTTGGTGAAAAAACACGTCGTATGTGTGGGACTATTTTGTGGTGTCTCAGACAAACAACACGTAAGTTATTTGCAGTCTGTGCACAACTGGAGTACGTCGTGGGGAACGTCCTCTAAATGCTTCAACACAAATTTGGTCGGGCACCTGAACGAGTGTAAAAAGAAAAGAATGTACACAAGGAGGAGCATGCTGCGTTCAAGCAACGCAGTGTGAAAAAAAAAGGGAAAAGCCAAACGGACGCAAACTCTGGACAACACCCGCCCATATAGCCGGGACAGTGAGAAAGTTAGAGTAAGCATGTCATTAACAGTATTTGTTAATTTAATTGCAATAAAGTAATATAATTACAGTAAGATAGGACCCATTATTTCTGTTATGTTGATGTTGTAATGATAATTTGACCTAAACTTATGTCAGTGGCCAATCCTTGAATGCCCCCTCGAGGTCATTGATGTTTTAACTTTTGTCTAAAATGCTTGAGAATAAGTTTGAAGATATTCAAGTATACAGTCCACAAGTATATACAATAAATGAACAAGTCATGTAAACAGACACATTGCTCCATCTTGCGATTGGATTGGTGATCGGTTTTCGTTTTTTTAAACTTGCGGATCGGTGATCGACCCCAAAAATCCTGATCGTGTAAAGCCTAGTCGCTTGTAATTGGTTAGTGATTGTAATCCACACCAGACTGATTTATAGTCGTTAGCGTAAACTGTTTTTCTAGTTTTACAGCATAATTTCTCTTTGCGATGTTATTTTCTTTAGTCAGCTGGTTTCTAATGGAATTATACAGAGCTCTATCCCCACTTCGTTAGGCGTTCTCTTTAGCATGGTGAGGTTGCTTAAGTTTGGCAGTGAACCACGGCTTGCTGTTATTGAACATGCGAAATGACTTTGTTGGTACACACACGTCTTCACAGAAACTGATATAGGATGTTAAGTCTCCATATATTCATCCAGGCTGCCAGTTCAAGTTTCAAAGACACTCCAGTCTGTGCAGTCTAAAAAGCTTTGAAGTTCTATCTTTGCTTCATTGGTCCACTTCTTCACTGTTTTCACCGTAGGCTTTGCACATTTAAGTTTTTGCCTGTATGTTGGTATTAAGTGAATTAAGACGTGATCAGACGAGCCCAGAGCAGCACGGGGGATAGCACGGTATGCGACATTGACTATTAGTAATATTAGTATAGCAATGGTCTAGAATGTTTTTTTACCTGGTGGGACAGTCGATATCCTGCTTGTATTTAGAGAATTCGTGGTTGAGTTTAACTTAAAAGTCCCCAAGAATAATGTGGGGTGAATCTGGATGCTTTTTTTTCAACTTTGTTTCCCGTTAGCAGTGCACCATTCGTTTTAGCTTGAGGTGGAATGTAGATACCCGCGAGTATGAAAGAGGCGAACTCACATGGCTTTCAGAATGACTGACAGTTCAAAAACAGTGACTCCAAGCTGCAGTGTGTGCTGAGCGGCGTAACGTAACACCATTTATTGTTGATATAGAAGCGTATCCCGCTGCCTTTTATTTTCCTCGATAACGCCATGATGGGCTGTAGTTGGAAGCCCGGAAGCAGTACGGTGCCGTCGGGGACGCGTTCACAAAGCCATGTCTCCTTGAAGCACAGGGCGGCGCAACGTCCAAAGTCTTTACTGGTCTTTGTGAGAAGATGAAGCTCGTCTGTTTTTTTGGGTAGAGAGCGTAGATTTACGAGGTGAATCGACTGGAGCGGAATTCGGGATCCTCTATTACGGTGCTTGACCTGCACTCCGCAAAACTCAGTGGATTTGTTAAAGTTGGTGAAAGAAAGTCCAGGGTAGACTCCCTAATGTTTAGCAAGTCTTCCCTTGTGTAAGTGAGTCGCGTAATGTCTCCAAAGATGAACGAAAAAGACAAAAACATAGACAATACTACAAGACTAAAGCGACCACACGGTTAGGCGCCATCATGAATGCCCAAACGTAGATATTTCATCGTATTTCACTTGAGAAAACACCTTGCGGCAAATTGGAAATGTTTCTCACTCTCATGCGCGTGTGCGCACACACACACATACACAAACACACATGCACACAATCAATAAGTGTGGTCAGCAAAAAGCTTCTTCGTGAAGTAATTTAAGTGAATAAAGCAAATAATGTTTATGTTGGGCCCAATGCATGTGTTGGTTTTTGGGCAGTTTAAAATTTAAATAGTGCCAGGATTGTGTGGATTCTGTTATACTAGTCATAGAATAGAAGACATGAATTGTTGTATTGACCATACAATAGAATTCTTATCAATTCTTATAGTATTCACAGATTTAGTATTCCGTATGAGATTGCTTACACTAGTGGCCCCACAGTAACCTCGAAACATTTTAGCTTGTGCAATATGCTTGCAGTGTGTGTGTTTGGACAAGTTGTTTACAGGATCTTGCAAAAGAGGAACGCTGCGGAACGTTCTCGTTGACAGCTATAGCTACAAACGCCATAGTAACACATACAGACAGGTGATTAAACAATACTCACAGGCATATTTTCATCCTAATCTGTGAAAATTTTGTTTATTAACGCTTATCACGACTTCCTTTTACTCCTTTTTATCTTACAGTAAATGAGCAGCTCTATACATGAATTGCACCACACTTCCCCTCAGAAGCAAAGGTGCACAAAGTAGGAACAGCAAATTCAGTCATTGACTGTATAAAAAGATGCTTTTATTCCTGACTGTGACATGAAATCAAACTAAACATTTCCTGTTTTAGGGCAATTAGATTACCAAAATTATATCTATTTTCTAAATGCCAGAATAATGAAAGGATTTTTTAAATAGACAAAGACAATACGGTCATGGCTAAAAGCATTGGCTCCTTTTTAGCCATGAATGTTTATTTTTCTTGGGGTATTTTTTCAGTGTCTATTATTTTAATATCTTACGATATCTTTAGTGATCACACATTTATTTTAGTTATATTTAAAGTTGAGTTTTAGTAGTTGAATACATTTATTTTTTTTAATTTAAGTAATAAACATGTTTATTAATCCATCCATCCATCCATTTTCTGAGCCGCTTCTCCTCACTAGGGTCACAGGCATGCTGGAGCCTATCCCAGCTCTCATCGGGCAGGAGGCGGGGTACACCCTGAACTGAATCGCAGGGCACATACAAACAAACAACAATTCACACTCACAGTTACACTTACGGGCAATTTAGAGTCTCCAATTAATGAATGTTTTTGGGATGTGGGAGGAAACCGGAGTGCCCGGAGAAAACCCACGCAGGCACGGGGAGAACATGCAAACTCCACACAGGCGGGGCCGGGGATTGAACCCGGGTCCTCAGAACTGTGAGGCTGACGCTCTAACCACTCGTCCACCGTTCCGCCTGTTTATTAATCATGATTTCAATATCAATCAAAATAATCGTAATTATTTTTTCCATAATCGCCCAGCCCTAGTGTATCGTCTCCTTCCCCCTTCACACTGCGTAAGCGCGCAAGAGCTGCGAAGCAAACCCAAACAAACATGACAGCTCATATACCCGTCACTCAAATAAATTGAAAAATTTACAGCTAATCTATATGATTGTTATCGGCAGTGATTGGAAGATCTCACTCATGGATTATCAGTACCGGAATCGGTAGCCTAAAACCCTGATCGACACCCTTAATTATACATCGTGTGCACAGCATCAATACACAAGATAAAGCATTGTTGGAATGTCAGCGCAAATAAAGTGTAGTGTAAATATTTTAATAATTTTGTAATTGATCTGTTCTTTTCAGCATTATTATTAATATGTGCAATTGCAATGCCTTGATTTTAGTGAGGTTAGTACAGAGTCATTGCCATGAATGCAATTGTACTAAGATTTTCTTAAAGGGGCTTAAATAATACAGTATGAGGTTAAATATGAAATAATCACTAAAACTTAAAATATTATATCATGAATACACAGGGCCAGTACACGTTCCGACAGGGCCACCACTCAAAAGGTTAGAGACTGCATTTTTTCCAATATCAGGTCAATATCGGTCTGATATCGGGTCAATATCCCTCTGATAATTATCGTGGATCCCTGAGAGAGAGAGAGAGAGAGAGAGAGAGAGAGAGAGAGAGAGAGTTACTATTAAAATTCTTCCTGAAGATCTGAAGCGATGTCTCGTTTATAGATAAAGCCCATAAAGTATCACTCTTGAGAGGGATTTGTATCTATTGATGGGAGGGATGGCTTTTTATATTAGATTGCTATCAGTTTCACACATGCTTAATTTTGAGTGATTTTGGCATGGAGGATTTTGTGTTGAGGATGTGGGCGGGATAGCTGATGGTTGGGTGATGTAGTAAATGAATGAGAAATGAAAGATGCTCCTGTTTCATGGCGTGACAGCAGGAACTATGGTCAGTGGACAACTATGTTGTCCACTGTGATTCCGCAGGGGCTGCATCGGACCTCTTGCTTTCAGGCTTCATCATGTCTTCTTTTGATCATGATAGTCTTTATTCAATACAGCTGAACGATTGACATTATTGCAGTGAGCAAAACTTAATAACCCCCTATCAACTCAGCACATTCCTATTCCAATATATTTAGTTTCATTTATCTTAAACTGAATTAGTGACCATGGTCTGGCATTGATGTTTGTACTGTTTTCATCACATGGCCTGCTTAGAGTAACACAACTCCATCTGATATTCATTTGCATATATGCTGTGATGATGTCAGTGATCCTCCCTAATTGTTTTAGTTGTGATGTACTGGCACATGCCCCTTGCTGTTCACTTATTAGGGGCGTTGCGATGCATCTGTTATTCAATCGTCAGATGTGCTAACCAATCGTCAGATGTGCTAACCAGTCGTCAGATGTGCTAATAGCAGTACGGTGACGACTGGTTAGCACATCTGCATCACAGTTCTGAGGACCCGAGTTCAAATCCGGCCTTGCCTGTGTGGAGTTTGCACGTTCTCCCCGTGCTTGTGTGAGTTTTCTCCAGGTACTCCAGTTTCCTCCCACATCTCCAAAACATGCACGGAAGGTTAAATGAAGACTCTAATTTGCACGTAGGTGTGAATGTGAGTGTGAATGGTTGTTTGTTTATATGTGTCCTATGATGGGCCGGCGACAAGCTCAGGGTGTACCTCGCCTCTCGCCCAGAGTCACTTGAGATAGGCTCCAGCTTGCCTGCGATCCTAGTGAGGACAAGCGGTATGGAAAATGGATGGATGGATATAAACCCAGGTACCACTAAAGGTATTTTATCTGAATAATACAAAAGCTTAATTGTATTACTAAATATAATTTTGGTTAGGCGGCACGGTGGCCGACTGGTTAGCACATCTGCCTCACAGTTCTGAGGACCTGGCTTCAAATCCGCCCTTGTCTGTGTGGAGTTTGCATGTTCTCCCCGTACCTGTGTGGGTTCTCTTCGGGTACTCTGGTTTCCTCCCACATCCCCAAAACATGCATGGTAGGTTAATTGGCGCGATTGCGTGCGGCAACGCAGCAAAGAGCAGACTCCAGATTTTGATTGAGGAGGTGTCCAATGAAACGGAGAGTTGGTAGAGGTGAGACTGGTGAGGGGAATGGCCACTTTACTGTAATCTTTGATGAATCAGTGGTAGAAGTTTGTGAAACCCAGGAAGCGTTGCAGCCACTTACAGGTGGAGGGGAAGGGCCAGTTGACGACTGCCTTGATTTTGGACAGGTCTGATTGTAATTGTCCCTTAGCTGTGATGTATCCCAAAAAATGTACCGAGATGAGATGGAATTCACACTTTCGGGTTTGAGATAGAGGTTTTTTTTTTATTGTCAGTGTTCCTACAGAGAACGGGAGAAAACGAGGATGTCGTCTACGTAGCCGAAGACGAACGGGTTAAGCATATCACGGAGGACGTTGTTGATGAATGTTTGAAAAATTGCAGGGGCGTGGGTTAGTCCAAAAGGCATGACCAGATATGCGAAATGTCCTAGGTTGGTATTGAAGGCAGTTTTCCACTCCTCTCCCTCCTTGAAGCGGATGAGGTGATAGGTGTTTTGCAGGTCCAACTTAGTGAAGATCTGAGCGTCCCAGAGGGGTTCAAATGAGGGGTCGATGAGTGGCAGCGGGGATTTATTTTTAACGGTGATGTCGTTGAGTCCACGGAAGTCAATGCAAGGGCGGAGAGTGGATTCTGACTTCCCAACAAAGAAGAAACCTGCCCCCAGGGGGGAAGAGGAGGGCTGGATGAGTTCAGAGGCTAGGGATTCACGGATATAATTCTCCATGGCAATTTTTTTCAGGGCAGGAAAGGTTGAAGAGGCAACTAGAGGGGAGAGGGCCTCCAGGAAGGAGGTCGATGGCGCAGTCATAAGGGCGGAAGGGATATGGCCAAATCCTTGCAGAAAACCAGGGAGAGATCGTGGTACTATTCAGGAAAGAGGGAGAGATCGAGTGATGATGCTGGTGGCTGAGGTTCACTGGAGGTTGGGATTACTGAGAGAAGACAATGAGAGTGGCAAAAATGGCTCCAATCAGTAATAGACGTGTGTCCAGCCAATAGTGGGATTGTTTTATTAGCAAGGGAAGTCCAAGGACTAATGGGGTTTCCGGAGAGGGGATGACGAACAGTTGGGGAGTTTCAAGGGGGTTGACAGAGATAAGGAGGCTAATAGGAACTGTCTCGTGAGTCAAAGAGGAAAAGAGGCGCCCGTCCAGGGCAGTAACCTTCTTGAGGAGAGGGAGGGGTTCGAGAAGCATCCGGAGTTGACACGCCAAACCCTCGTGAATGAAACTGTCGTCCGCCCCGGAGTCGATGAGGGTGATTACTGGGGAGTTGTGGTTTAGTCTAAGGATACAAGCAGGAATGGTGATAAGAGAGGGAGAGCTGGGGATGAAACTGGCTTGGCCCACCACGGCGCTCTCAGCCCATGAGGAGCCCGGAGGCGATGAAATCTCAGCCCATGAGGAGCCCGGAGGCGATGAAATGGCCTGGCTGTCCACAGTACTGTATATACAGAGCCTGTAACTAAGGCGGTGCTGATGCTCCAGACGAGTCTTACCCAATTTCATAGGCTCCTCAAGTCCAGTGGGGGAAGATGAGGTGTATGCTGGGGCTTCGTTGGCAGTGGGTTTGCTAGGGACGATGTGCCCGCAGAGGGTGGTAGACTGCTGGACAGGTTCTCTTTTTCTCTATCCCTCTCATGAAGACAATTGTCCATTTTAATGGCAAGGGAAATTAGCTCCTCAAGGAAAGTGGGCTCCTCTTTAGTCCTTCAGTTGTTCGCACAGCCCCTTAGAAAAAAATTACCATCTGGGCTGCCTCATCACACCCACATTCACCTGCTAGAATCTGAAACTCGATGGAATAAGAGACAGCAGAATTGGAGCCTTTAATAAGAGCCAGGAGCCGCCGAGAGGCCTCCCTGCCCTTAACAGGGTGGTCAAAAACTTTCTTCAATTCGGCAGAGAATGATTCAAAGGAGACTAACGCCGGTGAAGAATTATGCCACAAAGCAGCAGGCCAATAAAAACTGGCCAAAGGAAGCCAAATCCCCAGAGAACAGTTCGGGAGTGGAAACATGAGGTTCCTTATAAGGGAGGGGAGGTTGGTTGGAGGCAGCGGGTTCGGGAGGGATTCGGTGAGGCGGGGGTTGCCAGACTGCATCTGAGTGGAAATGAGGGATACTTGCTATGTGAGGGTACTAATAGAGTCCATGATTTGCTGAACAATCTTATCCTGTCGGCCAATGTGGGTGCCTTGGTGGACAAGTGCTTCTCTCAATGCTTCCGGAGTTGTTGGGTCCATAGTGGCTAGAGTATTCTGTCACGGCTTTTACCAAATGGTATACAACTGGACCCAAAAGCAGACTGAGTGTCATGGTCTGTGTTTTGGTTTGGGTTGTGTTTAGTTTTGTTCCATGTTTTCCTGTGTTCCATGTTTGTCGTGTGCTCATTTGGTTGTTGTGTCCACCTGTTCTCGTCAACCTTGTGTCGACCAATCAGCTCCCTCCAGCCACTCGTGTCTTGTCCAGGTGTTCCACGTTGTCACGTCAATCTGTTTGTATTTAGTTCCCTGGTTTCTTTCAGTTCTTGTCGGGTCATTGTCATTGTGGTATGTCATTGTCAGGTGTCAATCTCCCCGTCTGTTCCACGTCTTAGTTACCAGTCATGATTTGTTTCCAGTTTTAGGTTTATTGAAGTGTTTCTTTGTTACTTTGGTTATCTGTTGTTGGACTTCGTTTAGTTTGCTTTATCCGTGTTCCTTGTTTGCCTTTTTTGGAAATTAAATATATTTTTTTTAGATTCCTGCACTCCTGCCTTACCTCCCTGCTTCCCTGCACTTGGGTCCTCAACGTTTTTGCCTTGCCTTCCTCGCCTTCGAAAACCCCACGAGACACTGAGACAGAGGAAGCAGTTGGAAGGGGTTTATTAGGATGAAGCGCAAGTTCAGGAATTCCAAGCCGTGATTGTGGTCCGTAGAAGCAGGGAGCATGTGGGAGACTGGAGCATGAGCAGGTGAATGAACTTGGCAATGCAGCTGGAGAGAGCGTCATGGCGGGAGACACAGGATGCTCCTGGAGGAGGAGGAACAACAGGGAGTAAGTTCAAGCACGGGTATCAGAGAATCTATTCATTCTCAAGATGATCAAGAGCAATGCGTAGCCCAGTGTACGGCGTAGGAGAGAGAATACTCTGGCGCTGGAACACAGGAATAGGCAGGCTTAAGTGCAGGCTGTGATGAATGCTGATTGGAATCAGGTGCGTTGGCGAGGAGGTGATTAGTGCTGGGGAGAGAGAGCGAGAGAGAGTAGGAGAGAGAGAGAGAGAGAGAGAGAGAGAGAGAGAGAGAGAGAGAGAGAGAGAGAGAGAGAGAGGGAAAAAAGAGGCATAAGGCGCCACCCACATTTCGAGACAAGTTGAAAGCAATGGAGCTATCAGCTGGACAAGTCACTATGGAATTACAATTCGCTGTTTTTTTTTTTAGTGCACAACTGGAGCACAAAGGACCATCTAGGATCTTTGGTGGAACACGGGAGACACCCGTTGGCGTTTGAGAGTCACTGCAAGCCGAAAACTAGTTCCCACAGTTGTCACTGAATTTAAATGTCTGTTTTGATACGTTATGAACTTTGCACGAATGCTCTCAGTGTATATCATAACACCAATGTCACTAATAATTGTTTTCCCAATGGTCTGCTGCTTAAACCTGTTTGTCAACCGAATATGTTTGTTTTACACCTCAGAACAAACACAAAAATGTTAAACAAACGGGCATTAAGTGTTATTAGCCACCAAATAAGGTTGAAACACACACTGCATAGGTTACAGTACAAAAGATGGGAATTAATTCCTTATTCCACTTGTTTTAAAACTACAAATAATTCTAGGATAAAATTCAATACTAAAGGTGTGGTCTGTCTTCCCGCTCTTTGTCTCTGGGACAGCCTTTTTCTCCTTTGTACAAAAGGCCAGAGCCTTTTGTTCTCTTGGCTCTTGTACTCCTGCTTGCCGAAGATGCTGGCGACCAACTAGAAAGCCCCACCTCTCCCCACGAGGTCCAGGAGGCGCTCCGCAACGGGCTAGGCCCGGCCAAACCTTCCTTGCCGCGCCGACGACGGCTGACTGCAGAGTTACTCTGCCTGCTCTCCAAGACTACATTTTTGTGTGTGGGTGAAGCACCACTGAAGGACAAGCCGGCAGTAATTTTCTCTGAGCACGTGACGAACAAAGTCCCCCAAGCGCTTGGCCACCCTACCCTTGTTTTTTCTCCATTTTTCCTTTTTTCCTACTTCTTCTTCAAATGCACCTGTTCAGCGCCCTGCCCATCCATCGGGAGGATCGACCAGCCTGCCTAAATTGTGTTCTACGCAACATGAGTACAATGTGCAATTGTGTTACCGCAGTTGTCTACCCGAACGGTTTCCGAAGTACAAATTGGTGCATAATTGGTTGGCATTAACAGTCAAAGAAATTCCCAGCTCTCGCATTGCTCCCCGCACATTCTCATTTCATGCTTACAGCACAAGTTCAGCCTGTTCTACGAATGTTTATCTGTACCCTTTGTAGTCAAGCCCCTCCGAATTGTTTCACTGTAGTTCTCCATTGTATCAATCCATCCGTTTTCTGAGCCACTTCTCCTCACAAGGGTCGCGGGCAATTTAGAGTCTCCAATTAATGCATGTTTTTAGCAGGGACGCCCAGACTTCCCTCTCCCCAGCCACTTCAACCAGCTCTTCCGGGGGGATCCCGAGGAGTTCACAGGCCAGCCGAGAGATGTAGTCTCTCCAGCGTGTCCTGGGTCATCCCTGGGGTCTCCTCCTGGTGGGACGTGCCCGGAACACCTCACCAGGGAGGCGTCCGGGAGCCATCCGAATCAGATGACCCAGCCACCTCATCTGGCCGAGATGACCGAGCTTCTCACCCTATCTCTCACCGTGGGCAACTCCACAGTGGAAGAGAGTCCAACCCCTCTTGAGAGGACTGGTACCAGAGCCCAAGCTGTGGGTTGAGGCGAGCCGGACTATATCTATTCAGAACTTCTCGACCTCGCACACCAGCTCGGGCTCCTTCCCTGCCAGAGAGGTGACATTCCACGTCCCTAAAGCCAGCTTCTGTAGCCGGGGATCGGATCGCCAAGGCCACCGCCCAGCTCATACTGCACCCGACGCCTATGGCCTCTCCCACATTCCAAAAACATGCATCCATCCATCCATCCATCCATCCATTTTCTGAGCCGCTTCTCCTCACCAGGGTCGCGGGCGCGCTGGAGCCCATCCCAGCTATCATCGGGCAGGAGGCGGGGTACACCCTGAACTGGTTGCCAGCCAATCACAGGGCACATACAAACAAACAACCATTCGCACTCACATTCACACCTATGGGCAATTTAGAGTTGTCAATTAACCTACCGGGCATGTTTTTGGGATGTGGGAGTGCCTGGAGAAAAACCACACAGGCACAGGGAGAACATGCAACTCCACACAGGCGGGGCCGGGATTTGAACCCCGGTCCTCAGAACTGTGAGGCAGATGTGGTAACCAGTCGGCCGCTAACTGTAAACTAGCAATGAAATATTTCAATTATGTATAATAATGTGTGTTGTCTTTTTTCTTTTGTACATGGTGCATCTTTTTTTCTCACGCCTCGAAAAAAAAACTAGTCTCATGCCAAATGTTTTGTTTATCATAGAGCCCAACACAGCTTTTTCTGGTTGAATGATCGTCATCATTCATTTGACTTTTTCAGCCTTGCCTATGGATATAATATACTTGTTTGTCCACTGCCACGGCCACTACTGTGTCCAGCACCAAAATATTTCATGTTATAAAATGAGATTACAGGCATTAAAAGACTGATTTATGGCACAGTGGCAACAGCTGGCCATGAAAAACAACAACCCCTTATTAGATGCATTGACAAGTGGTTGGGAACAAATAGAAGTTGTAACTCAAATACTGAATCTTAATATCACAGTTTAAGTTAAATTCTTCGGTCTGAACAAAGCAAATAATTTGAGTCAAATATTTTGTTTTACACCTTGGGACAACTTGGGTAAAATAAGATGTTTTTGTCTGAAATGTGAGGCCCACAGTCTCAGCAGATGAAGAAGGAGCCACACAGGGGCAGGGGGAATTTTTCATCCTGAATGTAGCCATGGGTCATTAATTGTGTCTGGCCACTGGGCTTGTCATTTTGTGTAGATAGAGTAGACCTTTCTATCTGCAGCTGCACTCATTTTCGAGACCTATTTTGTACCAAATAAAATAAATAAAAAGCAAAATAAGCATATCAATGCAATTAAAGAAAAAATATTTTCCAATTCATTTGCTAATTAATTGAGAATCTATTTGCTTCAGCTTATCTGAGGTCAGGTCGCGGGGGCAGCCTCATCTGGGTCATCTCGATGCAGAGGAGCAGCAGCTCAACTCTGAGCCTCTACCGGATGAGTGAGCTTCTCACCCTATCTCTCAAAGAGAGCCCGGACAACCTGGGGAGGAAATTCATTTCGGCCGCTTGGATCCGCAATCCTATTCTTTCGGTCACGACCCACAGCTTTTGACCAGAGGTGAGGGTAGGAACGTAGATCGATCGGTGAATTGAGAGCTTCGCCTTTCGGCTCAGCTCTTTCTTTACCACGACAGGCCGATACAGAGTCAGCATCACTGCAGATGCTGCACCGATCCGCCTGTCGATTTCCCACTCCAGTCTTCCCTCACTCCTGAACAAGACCCCGATATACTTGAACTTCTCCACTTGGGACAGGATCTCCTCCTCGACTCCACCCTTTTCAGACTGAGGAACATGGTCTCACATTTGGATGTGCTGATCTTCATCCCAGCTGACCCCCTCAACGCCTTGGCTGTGCCTAAAAATTCTGTCCATATAGGTGATGAACAGAATTGGTGACAAAAGGCAATCTCAGTGGAGACAGTCACTGGAAACGTATTTGACTTACTGCCGCCAATGACACCGGTCGTAAAGGGACTGAACAACCCTTATCACGGGGCCCAGTAACCCATACTGCGTAGCACCCTCCAGAGGACTCCCTGCAAACACTTTTTCCAAGTCCACAAAACATGAGACAGAGTGGGCGAACTCCCTCAAGGACCCTGTCGTGGGTGTGGAGCTGGTCCACCATTCCACGGCCAGTATGAAAACCCCACTGCTCCTGAGATCCTGAGAGCCAGTCTAGAGTCACTGTCCCCGATGTCCATGGGATGTTGAACTAGCACGTTAACCAGGACAGCCACACAACATCAAGAGCCACAACCTCCCAAGTTGAGGTCAGCAGCTCCCCATCCCCACTATACACAGTGGTGGCGGTGCACTGCTTCCTTCTCCTGAGACGCCGGACAGTGGACCAAAATTTCTTTGAGGCCGTCCGGAAGTCATTCTCAATGGCCTCAGCAAGATCCTCCCATTCCCGAGTTTTTGGTCGGTGATTGGTTGACAGCTCCACCCCTCTCTTCACACAAGTGTTCAAGACATGCGGCCGTAAGTCCCATGACATGGCCACAAAGTCGATCATCGAATTGCGACATAAAGTGTCCTGATGCCAAGTGTATATGTGGACAACCTTATGTCTGAACATGATGTTCGTTATGGACAATCCATGATGAGCACAGAAGTCCAATAACAGAACGGGTTCTGATTTGGGGGGGCCGTACCTCAAATCACGTCCTTCCAGGTCTCACTGTCATTGCCCACATGAGCATTGAAATCCCTTGGAAGAACGAGGGAGTTCCCAGCAGGGGCGCTCTCCAGCACCCCCTCCCAGAACTCCGAAAAGGGTGTGTACTCTGAACTATTTGGTGCATTGACACAAACAGTCAGTGACTAGGACATTCCATGTTCCTAGAGCTTCTGTTGGAACACCTTCGGCCGCCGCCCAACACACATTGCACGTAACCCTTTTGACCCCTCCCACAGGTGGTGAGCCCAAGGGAAGGGGGACCCACGTTGCCTCTTCGGGCTGTGCCCTTCCACCAGGCCCTCATCATGGAGCCCCACCTCCAGGCCTGGCTCCAGAGGGGTGCTCAAGTGACCCGCGTCTGGACTAGGGAAAATGAGGTCCAAATTGTTTTCTCATCATAAAGGGTTCTTTCAGCCATGCTTTGTCTGGTCCCTCACCTTTTTGTCATGGGTGACCCTATTACGGGGATAATGCCGCAGACAACTTAGCTCCTAGGATCATTGGGACACACAAACTCTACCATTACGATAAGGTGATGGCTCCAAGAGGGGTGGGTGGAAACTCCCTCATTAATATTCCATTAAGTTGTAAAGTGTACCTGAGAGCTTCGTCTTTCGGCTTAGCTCCTTCTTTACCACAACGGATCGATACAAAGTCCGCATACCTGCAGATGCTCCACCGATCCGCCTGTCGATCTCCCGTTCCATTCTTCCCTCACTCCCAAAATACTTGAACTCCTCTACTTGGGGCAGGATCTCATCCCCAACCTGGAGAGGGCACGCCACCCTTTTTCGACTGAGGACCATGGTCTCTGATTTGGAGGTGCTGATTCTCATCCCAGCCACTTCACACTCGGCTGCGAACTACTCCAATGAGAGTTGGAGGTCACGGTTTGATGAAGCCAGCAGAACCACATGCAATACTGAGGCCACCAAACCGGACCCCCTATACACCTCGGCTGCGCCTATAAATTCTGTCCATAAATGTTATGAACAGAATTGGTGACAAAGGGCAGCCTTGGCGTAGTCAAACCCTCACCGGAAACGAGTCCGACTTACTGCCAGATATGCAGACCAAACTCTGACTCCGGTCGTACAGGGACCGAAGAGCCCATATCAGGGGGTTCGGTACCCCATACTCCCGAAGCACCCCCCACAGGACCACCCGAGGGACACAGTCGAATGCCTTCTTCAAGTCCACAAAACACATGTAGACTGGCGAACTCCCATGCACCCTCGAGGACCCTGCCAAGGGTGTAGAGCTGGTCCACTGTTCCACGGCCAGGACGAAAACCACACTGCTCCTCCTTAATCTGGGATTCAACTTCCAGACGGACCCTCCTCTCCAGCACCCCTGAATAGACCTTACCAGGGAGGCTGAGGAGTGTGATCCCCCTGTAGTTGGAACACACCCTCCGGTCACCCTTCTTAAAAAGGGGGACCACCACCCCAGTCTGCCAATCCAGAGGCACTGTCCCCGATGTCCACACGATGTTGCAGAGGCGTGTCAACCAGGACAGCCCTACAACATCCAGAGCCTTGAGGAACTCCGGGCGAATCTCATCCACCCGTGGGGCCTTGCCACCGAGCAGCTTTTTAACCACCTCGGTGACCTCAACCCCATAGATAGGAGAGCCCGTCTCAGAGAACCCAGACTCTGCTACCTCATGGGAAGGCGTGTCGGTGGAATTGAGGAGGTCTACGACGTATTCTCCCCACTGGCTCACAACGTCCCGAGTCGAGGTCAGCAGTGCCCCATCCCCACTATACACAGTGTTGATGGTGCACTGCTTTCCCCTCCTGAGACGTCGGATGGTGGACCAGAATTTCCTCGAAGCCGTCCGGAAGTCATTCTCCATGGCCTCACCGAACTCCTCCCATGCCCGAGTTTTTGCTTCAGCGACCACCAAAGCTGCATTCCACTTGGCCAGCCGGTACCCATCACCTGCCTCAGGAGTCCCACAGGCCAAAAAGGCCCGATAGGACTCGTTCTTCAGCTTGACGGCATCCCTCACCATTGGTGTCCACCAACGGGTTCGGGGATTGCCGCCACGACAGACACCAACCACCTTACAGCCACAGCTCCAGTAGTTACACAGCTCATTTGATGAGGTATTGTAATTGGTTAGCTAAGTGTTTAAAGTTGGGAGCATTTAAGCCTCCCTCCTGTTTACTTTTCTGAAGAGTGGATAAACTCATTCTATTTTTCTTACTTTTTGAAGAAAAATTTACTACGGCAGAATCTAATATTTGGAATCATTTAAATGTGGGCTTAAATGGAATCATTGAGAAGAAAAACATTATTTGAGGTAAGGTTTTCATTTTTATTTTGGCTATTCTTCCCAGTAGTGATATAGGCAAGTCATTCCAGCGTATTAAGTCAGCTGAGATTTTCCCACCAGGGAGGCATCCCAGGCGGCATCCTAATCAGATGCCTGACCCACCTCATCTGTCTCCTCTCGATGCGGAGGAGCAGCGGCTTGATTTTGAGCCCCTCCCAGATGACCGACCTTCTTACCCTATCTCTAAGGGAGAGCCCGGACACCCTGCAGAGGAAACTCATTTTGGCCTTTTGGCTCAGCTCCTTCTTTACCACGACAGACCGATACAGAGTCTGCATCACTGCAGATGCTGCACCAATCTGCCTTTCGATCTCTCGCTCCATTCTTCCCTCACTCGTGAACATGACCCTGCGATACTTGATCTCCTTTCCTCAGCCTACAGCGTGCTGAACTTCAGTGACGTCATAATTGTAAAAAATATGCCAACATTGAGGAAGCTAACAAGTTGAACTGTAAAACAGGTCAACTCAAATGCAAATAACCAGCTAACATTAGAATACGTATTTTATATACCAAACGGAGACACTCTATCCACACCGTTCAGACACATTGCCTTAAAAGGCAGATATACAGTATTCATCAAATGAAAACAAGAACTGTTTTTGAGTTTATACTGTACCTGCTGCAAATTCTGGACTCGGTTCCCAAGTTGTTTTCCTTTTGTCTGGTATCAGTGGGAGCTCAGGAACATCGTTTAAGCACCTGCAGCATTAGACACGTTTAAATTTATTTTCATGAGGTTTTAAAAATTAAACCTCTCTTGCTGTCCTGTGAAATTGTAACCTATACTCAGGGGTAGGGTTGAGCATTGAGAATCGAGAACCGATTGGAACCGGGACTAATATGCCGGTTCTCCCGGAATCGTTCAAATAAAAGAAATTCAGTTCCCAGTTTCGATGCCTACAGCCTGCTCACCACGAAGAAGTGGCGAAAACCAACGAAGAATCAGCAAATACCAACAAAGAAGAACACGCATGAAGACGTGCTTGTGCCCGACGGTAGTGGCCAACAAAAGTGTTAACTATATTAAAATAAATGACCAGTCACCTCAGTGCAACACTTGGACTAAGATTATATTGTTTAAAGGAGACTTTCATGGTGTAGAAGTCTGACGCGCTCCCTCCAGCTCCGAGCCTCAGCCTACACCGCGCAGAACTTCAGACAAGTCAATTGGATGAGTGAAACAGTAAAATACGTCTATGCCAACATTGAGTCAGCTAACAAGTTAAACGGTGGGTTATACTCTTGCACTGATGGTTTTTAGAGTTTATATTTGTCTTCAAACCAACGTAAGAGCTGATGACAGACACAAAAATAAAATAAAAATTACTTTATCATACTGGAAAGAAAGTAGAAAGAGTTACAAGCTTAACTTTGAGCTAAATTTTTACCAAAGGTCAAACTAGCAACTTTACATCACAATGAATTGGCAACACAAATTTCATTTAACCCGATGATTTAAAAAAAAACAAAAAAAAAAAACAGCAGTATAAACAGTCATTAATGCCTTATCAGGCAATATACTGCCAATCAAGTTTTCAGTTGATTAAGAAAAAGTGCCAAGTAGCAACATTAATGACAACAAGTCGATCAAAGCAACCTGGTACTACTTTTTAAAACTCTGCAGCTTTTCTTTAAACGCTGCTTTGTCAACATATTCAATAGCTACATCTCTTTACAATAGTTATGCTATATTGTATATAATATGAGCTCGTTGGTGTTTGCGGGATGGCCGCGTTCATCTGGCTTGATTCCAAAATGTTCCCACATCGTCGCGGTGCCCTTAGGCTTTGGAACTACCGTAATTTCTCGTGTATAATGCGCACCCATGTATAATGCGCAGCCCCAAAGTTGACCTTGAAATTCTGGGAAAACCCTTCTACCTATGTATAATGCATTTTTACAATGCGTGATTTTGCTGCGACCTATATGATCAAAACAAAGTATTTTTTCAAAGAATTATTCTGAAGTTAAGCACTTTATTTGAACATGTAATACTTTTTTATTTACTTGCTCTTATTATGAAATTCACAGCCTTACTTTTATTTAGTAAATGAGAAAACACACAGTTGTGCTCATATGTTTTATTACCCAGGCGGAATTTGTATGATGGATACAATTCTTTAAAGAAAACATGAAGGGCTAGGCGAAACACTTTTAATTTTATTTTAATGGGATTCAAATTAAACTGTCAAGCATTCAGAAAAGCATTATCATTAAACAAAGCATAACCATAAAGAAATGAATGATGGTTGTTGTTAAAAAAACAATATTTCACAAATTCTGCCAGGGTATGTAAACTTATGAGCACAACTGTACATACAGTATATGCTGTCATACGTACCCCTGTCATATTGGAATGAAAGTGTAGGCTACACCTTTTTCATAACCTCTAGGTGGCAGCATATTAGAATGAAAGTGTACACCTTTCTTATAACCTCAAGGTGGCAGTGACATTGGAATAAAAGTGTACAGTGTACATTTATAAAATGTGAAAGCTTTTTCATTTTCTCCTATACCTATGTATAATGCGCACTATTGACTTTTACAATTTTTTGGGGGAAAATACTGCACATTATACATGAGAAATTAGTAATTCCATTTATGCCGCTCGATTTTCTTTAACTGCAGCTGCCGGCTAGTTGTCAGAAAATTTGGCTTAAAGTAGGCTTGCGCCCGCATTTCATACGGACATGCACATAGAAACACACGGAGGGTCCCCGCTCTTCACTACGTCTGATTGGTTGCGACACCACAATGAAACCCATCGTGTGTCTGCTTTCAAGTCGCAGCAATTTTTTTTTATTACTAAAATGACTGGGCAGCTGCACCCACCCGAAGTCCCCGCTCCCCTTCAGTTTAATTTGCTTCTTTGTCTTTTGGCAGGGCCGGCCCACTGGCACATCGGCCCCTGTACACCAGTCTGCCCTTGCCTCTACTCATGTGAAAAGTAAAAAGTAATAACATAAATTGAAGTTCATAGGTTTGATACTAATACTGGATAAACATAGCCCTGTGAAAAATAAATAGCAAATTTCACAAAAAGTAACAAGTTTATAGAATCAATATTCATAGAGAAGTTGAGACAATTAAAGGAAATTCACAAATAAGTGGTTAGCGTCTTTATTTAAACCAGGGTTGCCAAAACTTTTTCTTCCAAGCACCACAAACCCCTTTTATTTTACACAATAAACCAATCCATCAGTGTAGGTAAATGATACTATATACTTATTTTTATTTCCTGTATTGTAAAAAAACAAAAAACAAAAAAAAAAAAAGTAATAGAGATTTGGCCAGTGCCCTTACCAAATGATCTGTGACTAGTTGAAAACAAGGTAAACTTCTCTTTTCCTGCCTTGCAACCCAGTGTGTGATGCCCCGATGCTCTTACAAAAATTTACTTTTGCAATGTCAGCCTTTTCTGATAGTTCTTCCTGGTCTAGAAATGATAGACGTACTGTATATCTCAGTCCACTGTGTGTTTACCAAATGATGTCCTTGTGATGTCCACCTTTCAGTCGTAATGCGAATATGATGGACAATATTTAGTTTGATCAAAAAGAGGTGGGCAGTGCTTATAACAGTGAGGTATTTGGAGGGAGTGGATGTCATCTATCCGTTATGGCAGAGCCCTGTCATCACAGATATGCAACAGAGGAATTTGTAATAGAAGTATGCACTACAGTATGTGCTCCATATCCGTTCACAAGACATACCAAGTCATACAAACCAAATAGCAACCACACACACTTACATAAGGAAGCCATTATTTCTGCCCTGTCCTGTCTTCCAAGTCACCACTCCATCACACCTTCCAAAAAATAAACAAAACCTGTCCCCCTCCCACCACACACGTACAGCCCATTATTTCTAAAAGTGTCTGTACACGACTCCCTGGCCACAAATCCTTCAGTGGGATGGATGAGTGTCTCCATCCCATTCATCATCTACCTTATCTGCTACCCTCATCACTGTTTTTATATCAGCCAGCAGTCAGACTGACAACTTATGGCCCTATCTCTCTAAGAATTTCTCTCCATTTCTCTTTTTTTCTCATTCCCAAGTGCCCTACTTCCTTTGCATCTGCACTTGACAGTGTACACGCTTGTGGGCATTCAGGCACACTTTACCTCCCTTGTCTCCCTTGTTTTGCACAGGCCTTCGTCCCAACACTCTTTATTCTTTCGCTCAGTCGACACCCATCTTTCTTTTTTCTGTGTACCAGTGGGACCAAAATGGCACCTTCAGACTAGGCCATAAAAAGGCCCTATAAAAAGCCACAACACAAGGAAGAAAGGGTAATGATGAAATTTAACTGCTCCTCTTGGTGCACCTGGGGTCTGGCCCTGAGTGTGTGGATATATGTGCATGTGTTTCTTCAGCAACCATGAGGCCTGGTCAGTGAACCTGAACTGCCCTGCTGCGAAGGGGGGAGGGTCAGTGTCACAGTTCTAGGGTGAGAGTTATCGCTTTTTAAAGATGCACTATAGATTTTGTGGGGAAAGTCATTTACCCCAGCATAAAATGGATGGTGGCAGGGGAAGTTTAAAATCTAAAAGGGGTGGGGAACCGGGATACCAGGAGAGAAATAGGTTTGATGGCTTCACTGGCCTAACTGGTGTAATAGCAGTTTAATCCTTTGTGAAAAATGGATACTGATTTCAGTTAGTTGTAATTTTGCCAGAAAAAAATAATAAACAAAGAAACTAAGACGACACTCAAAATACTGTTTTTACATTTGTTGGTAGTGAAATCATGAATCATGAGACCCTTTTTTAAAATGTTTTACAAATGCCACAGTGCCATATTTCCAATAAATAGATCGAACGTTATATTGTCCAATTGTGTGTGGGGTTGAATCCACGTGGACCTGCCGACCTGTGTGTGAAGGCAGGACTATTTTCTGTTCAGTTATTGGCCTGATCCCAGCACTCTCTGGGCTCAGATGCTGGCTCACCAGCCTCCACAGTTTCCCCCGCCTCCCACCTGTTCCTGGCTGTGCGCCTCCCTGCCTGACCCGCTAGCGTGGAAAATCAGCCTTTGATGGGTCTGTGGGGACCAACGAAGAGAGAGTGAGAATCTGCGCACAGAATGAAAGACATGGGATAAGCAGAATGCACTGATTGACAAGGTTTGACACGGGCATGGCACATTTCCTGCAGCACCAGGCCTCATTGACTGGGCTGCCAACATTTAAAGCAAGCTATTTTTCATGCCGTTAATCAAAAACAAATATAATTCAATGTTATTATGTACTTTTCATATTGACCACCAATATCATGAATAATCATCATACTATTCTTAACTATATATTGTTTAACCAAACTTAAACAATACAATTTTACTTAATTAAATAATCCTCAAAGAGATGCAGAAACCTTGATAGGAACAGGATTCCATGTAGGGCCGCCTTTTTCACAGAAAAAACCCAAAAACAACAGACAAGAACAGATCTGCCATGTTCGAAGTCCTGTCTGCAGCCAATTTTAATCAGCCTTGCATACCCTAAAAAGTCACTGAAGTCAAAAGGAGGTTCCACTGTTTAATATGCAAGGCTTTTATTCAAGTAATGAAAGACCATCATGTTCAAAGACACTATGGAAACAAACATAGTGGACAACAAAGAGTTACGCAGACCACCAGTAGCCTGCTAACAAAAGAACACAACAACTTCAAGTCAAGTCATGTTATTGTCCGGGTGTAGGACAACCTTAATTTGAGTGAAAATTCATAATAAAGAATGTCGCTAAAGTCACAGGAATAATACACTGTTAGGCATTTCATAGAATTTAGAGTTCAACTTGAATAGACCTTTTTTATTCTATGTGGTGCTAGTGTTGTGCATCGTTTGAATTTGAGCGAATCCGGTCCCGATTCCGGTTGCTCATATCAATTCCGGTTTCAAGCAATTCTCGATTCCGATTATTTTAGGGGGCTGGGTCAAAAAGGTTTGCATGGTTTAAATAAAGGGTGTCCAAATTATGAACATCCATTTTCTTTGCAGCCCGCAGCATAGACTCAAATGGACATTTGACTCGGGGTTCTTTATCACCAGAATCAATATCAAACCTATGAACTAAAAGGCAATGTGTGTGGAAATAACCTAATTGACTTAATATTCATTAATATTTCAGCTAAAAGTTAAATATAGCATTGGTTTCTATAGTTATTGACTGTTTTATCACTACAAATGGTTTATATGTGCAAGTTTTACCTTGACTTCCTGTTTTAAGCTTGTAGCCTTTTATTTTGAAGGGTACGCAACAGAACTCAGCATTTTGGCACGAAAAGTAACTTCACAAGACACTGGTGAATTTCAAAAACAAAAGTAAACCTCAACGGCAAAAAAAAAAAGAGTAATAAATGGAACCAAATACTATAAAACAATTCCTTCACCTACCCACCGATGAGGCACAAGGTTAGTGTTTGTGATGCTGTGAGACAACGTTATGTCAATTTTGTCCCAATTAATTGTGATGTAAAGTTGATAGTTTGACGCTTGGTAAAGTTTTAGCTCAACGTTAAACTTTTTTTTTTTTCTATCATCGGCTCTTACATTAGTTTGAAGATTAAAATAAACGCTAATAACCATCAGTGCAAATGTGCAACCCATCGTTTAACTTGTTAGCTGCTTCAACGTTGGCATAGAAATATTTTATTGTTTCACTCACCCAATTTGACTTGACTGAAGTTCCGCACGCGGCACGGTGGGCGACTGGTTAGAGCGTCAGCCTCACAGTTCTGAGGACCCGGGTTCAATCCCCGGCCCCGCCTGTGTGGAGTTTGCATGTTCTCCCCGTGCCTGCGTGGGTTTTCTCCCGGCACTCCGGTTTCCTCCCACATTCCAAAACATGCATTAATTGGAGACTCTAAATTGCCCGTAGGCATGACTGTGAGTGCGAATGGTTGTTTGTTTCGATGTGCCCTGCGATTGGCTGGCAACCAGTTCAGGGTGTACCCCGCCTCCTGCCCGATGACAGCTGGGATAGGCTCCAGCACGCCCGCGACCCTAGTGAGGAGAAGCGGCTCAGAAAATGGATGGATGGATGAAGTTCCGCACAGTGTAGGCTGAGGCTTGGAGCGGGAGGGAATGCGTCAGACTTCTACATATCGTGAAAGCCTCCTTTGGACAATATAATCTTATTCCAAGTGTTGCACTGAGGCGACTGGCCATTTATTTTACCAAAGTTAAGACACACTTTTGTTCGCCGTCGTTGGGCACAAGCACGTCTTCGTTCGCCTTCTTTATTGGTTTTGCTTTGGGGTCGGTTGACCGTCGCCATCTAAACTAGGAACCGCAATTTTTTTTATTTGAACATTTCCGGGAGAACCAGAATGGTAGTCCCGTTTCCAATCGGTTCTTGATACCCAACCAATGCTCCTCCCAATGCTGACGAGTCACAAAGAAAACGGAAGCTCTTTTGGCTTGACAACAGTTCAACATGTTATGGTGCAATGCATGCTGGGAGCCACACGGCTTCAAAATTCTGCTGCATGCGAAACACAGTCAATCTCTGTGTGAGGTCAAAAATCCCATTGCAGTGGAAAATATAGTTAATTAATGTACACTCACTTTAAGGTTTTTTACTGTAAGGCATGTGGTAAATAATTAGAATTTACAGGAACGTCTAACAGTGCACCAATATAACACTGTATTTCAAGAATGTTAGCTTGTCCACAAACACATACGCCTGGTGTCGGAGTCTCTACTTTTTGTTTTTAGTCCATTATGTTTCAAGAGAGCAATTATAGCGACAAGGTGATGCATTTTGTAACAAGGAGGATATGCTTGAACTGACAAGTCTGAACAACAGTTTGTGACTCTCAGTATTTATGTGCATTAGCATCAGTTTGTTTTAATTTAGTAACTTTGCATTCACATTAGTATTGCAAGTAGCTCATGTGGTAATCACTGCTGACAAATTGAACAAATGATGGTGCACTTTCTCAGGAGTGTGAAACAGTGACTTTTCTTTTTTCAGTGAGTAGTACCATTCCTAAAAGTATAACAGAAACCAACAGACAGGAAGATTTTTTTTTTTTTTTAAGGAACAGGACACCATGGAATAAATGCAATGGCCAGGTCAAGTTATCGAGTATATATATTCTATTGTATAATATATTATCACAGCATTGCAGATTTAATCATTAGATCTGATTACACAGTATATTTAACTGATTAGATCACAGACACAATGTTAACGCAACCATTGTTTGAGGAATTTACCATGCTGCCAAATAAATAATAAATCAAAGCACATCTCCCTCACAGTTCTGAGGACCCGGGTTCAAATCCGGCCTTGCCTGTGTGGCATTTCCATGTTCTCCTCGTGCTTACGTGGGTTTTCTCCAAGTTCTCCAGTTTCCTCCCACATTCCAAAAACATGCATCCATCCATCCATCCATTTTCTGAGCCGCTTCTCCTCACTAGGGTCACGGGCGTCCTGGAGCCTATCCCAGCTATCATCGGGCAGGAGGCGGGGTACACCCTGAACTGGTTGCCAGCCAATTGCAGGGCACATACAAACAAACAACCATTGGCACTCACATTCGCACCTACGGGTGATTTAGAGTTGTAAATTAACCTAACACGCATGTTTTTGGGATGTGGGAGGAAACCGGAGTGCCCGGAGAAAACCCACGCAGGCACGGGGAGAACATGCAAACTCCATTGAACCCCGGTCCTCAGAACTGTGAGCCAGACGCTCTAACCAGTCCTGCACCGTGCCACCCCAAAAACATGCATTGAAGACTAAATTGCCCGTAGGTGTGAATGTGTGTGTGAATGATTGTTTGTTTATATGTGCCCTGTGATTGGCTGGCGGCCAGTTCAAGGTGCCCAAAGTTAACTGGGATAGGCTCCAGCACGCCCGCAACCCTGGTTTGGAAAATGGATGGATAGATGAAACATTTGACTTGCATATACTGTATTATTCCATACTAAGAGACGTACTGTTAAAAGGCTTAGTGGGACAAAGATAGACAACAAACATGCAAGTCCCATTTAGCACTACGCATAGTTTGGAAAATGAGAGATTTAGAGGCATGTACTGTAGAAAAAAAAAAGTAGTGGGTGACTGTTGGTGTCAGAGACATGAATGGAAATAGAACTGGAATCTATACACAAACACATGAACACGCACACATGCACACACACATGCACACATCCACAGACGTTTTGTTTTTCGGACCTTTAGCCAAGACCATTGGAAAATTGCTTGACTTCAATATTTCCAGTATAAAAGCAAATAAATAGAGACCATGTTGCACCATAAAAGCAATCAGATTGAGCGTGTCAAAGAGAACAGAGGGAGTCAATGTTATGAGGTCTGTGTATGTATTTGCATGTAGAGAGAGGAGAGAAAGGGAGCTAATGACCGACATCTGGCATTGGTCTCCCCTGTCTGAGTCCTGCGCTCCAGCCCCATATTGTCATGGTGAATCATAAAGCAGAAAGATTACCTCTTAATAGGCACACGTGTCGAACCCCAAGCTCACCCTAAAGGCTTGGGCTGAAGAGCCTCTTCCAGCTATTCACCAGTTAATGTGCCGATTTGTTTGTATAAACATAAAATGATCTTTTTCTAAAATTTATTTATTTCTCCAATATATTGAAGAAGGAAATTAATAAAAGGGCTTTGTAAAGAAATATGGCCTCGAAAAAAAGGCTGCAGTTTAGACTGAATTCAGTGATCCAGTTTATTATGCTGCTTTTAATAATCTTTCATTTGCCATTTATTCTCAAGGCTAGGAATCCATAGCAACTGGACTGTTCAGTTTGTCGTTGAAGACGTTTCACCTCTCATCCAAGCAGGCTTCACCAGTCAATGCTCAAAGGCTAGATTGATGGTGTCGAACCCAAATGGAAAGCTGAGGAACGCCTCAATTAGTGGTGTCGTTTTAGGCCTATTTCAGGGGGGCTTCAGCCTGTTCATTGAAGCTTCTACCCACCAAATAGTTGGCGATTGTGGCTGTAAATTTTATATTGATTACATTGTTAATTCATTAAAGGGAAATTATAATTATATAATAATATATGTAATTTTTTTGTTAATTGAAAATTTTGGGCTTGGCTGACTTTGTGACAACAATGACCTTTTTTGCATGCAGTTCTGCTTACACTGCAATAATGTGTCCATACAATATATATATATATATATATATATATATATATATATATATATATTATTTCTCTCTTTTTTTTTTTTTTTTGTGGTTAATGCTGTAAAGATACTCCCTGTGTTTGTTTAAAAAACAGAATGAAATAACACTACAAATCTAACAGTGACTTTGAACTTTTACCAAGTATTGTATTGTTTGAAAATCTGTCCCAAAACGTTAAAAAGAAATTTGTCAGTTTTCATTAGGTGTTAGTGAAATTTTGTGCTCGCGTGCTACATTCGCTCACATCCTGTGCATTTCCTGGGCTAAGCCTCCCCCATCCATAAAACCTAGTGACACCCCTGGCCTCTATGTTCGAACTATTCCATTCACGAACCACAAAAGGGACATAAATATTGCCCCAAGGGCGAACCTTATTGCTGTTGGCGAACCTTATCGCACTGTGCAGACATTTCATTCGTCCACTTTGTGCCGGGTAGCGCAGCTATTTTGTGCCAGGCAGTGCGCCCATTGTGGGGATGGGGATCACTCTCAGGCGCTCCAGTGTCGCGGTTGGTCACTACTTTGCTCAATGCGTCATCGTGTGCCTTTTCTGTGTTTTCCACCTTTATTTACACATTTTGCTATTTCTATACAGGTCCAAGAAAAGCAACAGACAAGTGTGGGAAGAGGGAAGGACTCACTGTGGACTGGAAAACACTGTTTATCAGGATCATATCAATGGCGCACGTATTGCTGAGCTTGCTAGCAAGTATGGAAGAACCAATTCCACAGTTGCTACTATTGTGGAAAAAAAGGATTTTTTTGTTGCTGCTGACATGGCCAAGAGAGTGAATTATCTTCGAAAGGACCAAGAGAAATTTCTGGATCAAGTCGAAAAGCTGTTACTCATTTGGATAGTTGGAATACAGCTAGCAAGTGACAGCATTTTCAAGACTATTATTTGCAAGAAGGCGAGGCATTTATATGCCGACTGGTTGCCAAGAGAAGAAGCTGCTAGCGAAGAAATCAAAGTAAATTGGATTTTATTTTCTGTTCTTCATGATGGCAGCAACCTGGTTGTTAAAGCTTTACTTTAACAACCAGGTTGCTGCTTTTGTGATTTCTGACTGGCTGTGACTCGTGACTCTTCACATTAAACTGTCTGGGTGTGTGTCGGCAGGGCAGCTGCATTTGAATGAGGAGGACAGTTACGATTGTTGTTGTTAACTTGGTTCATAGAGATATTTGATTGATCACTCCTGGTCATGTTTGATATACAGTACTGTGTATAGCTTTATATTGTGTTCAACGTGTGCAAACTTGTACTAAAATAGGACATTTTGTCAAGGCTGGTACCAACTATTCATTTTTACATCACACATTACATACACCAAGAGGTTCAATAATTTAGCCTCTAATACGCCACAGCCACTTTTGGACTTCAAGTGAGTCCATGACCTTTGTTACAACTAAAAGGAATGCTAAACAGGGGGATTCCATCCAAACTGTCGTTGACTCGCAGAGGCCTCTCTCCACTGAATCTTACCGACTGTCGTTTTGCAGCCCAAGAGTGAAACAATTTTGGTGGGGTCATGCCACCTTAGAGGATAAATACTTGGGTTGTACACCACCACTCAGGCTGTTGCTGGTCTCGTTAGCCTTTGAACATGAGCTTGAAGTCTGCCCAGATGAGAGGCGAAACATCTTTGAAAACAACCTGAACAGTGTAGTTGCTAGCGCTTCAATACGCTGAGAATTTTGTACAATGACCTAGATGAATGAGAATGTTCACAGAATTACCATTTATATATTTGCTGAAAGGGTAAAAAAAAAATAACTCTGCGATGCTTGATAATAATAGATAATTGAAACATAACAAAACAATGTCCTGTCTTTTTTTATGGCAATTTGATTATTACCTCAAACTAACCTGACCAAGTGGACAACACTTAAAGACACACAATTAAAGACACTTTAGTGTCATGATCTGTGCCATGCAGTTCCTCTTTTGAAGCTTGGGTGTCACCCTGTGCCCCGCTGCCTGCCTTTAAGCCTGCCAGATCCAGGAATCCAGCGCCAGAGTACTAACGCTCGTTCGTGTGCTCCTTCCGTGTCTGCTGCTTCGCTTCCCGCTCCTGCCACGCTGTCAAGCTCTTCCACCTGCCCACCCTCCCGCTACCTGCACCTTCCTTGTTGCAAAGACCACCATCACTCCTCGGATACCCCCCACCCCCCCTACCCTCCGAGCTTCTACCAAATAAAACATTCTCATCTACTTCCTCCGCCAGGTTTTGGGTCCTGTCCAATATTATACGATTACCAATAGTGATAGAATACTCTGGTCAACATGGACCCAACAACCCCGGAAGCATTGAGGAAAGCGCTCGCCCACAAAGGTGCCCACATAGATAGACAGGACAAGGCCCTCCGCGAGATCATGGACTCCTTAAACACCCTTTCACAACAAGTATCTCTTCTTTCCGCCCAGATGCACTCCGGCAACCCTCCCGTGAGTATTCCTTACGAGCCCGCAGCCTCCGACTAACCCCTCCTCCTGTACAAAGAGCCTCACATTCCTTCTCCCGAACGCTACTTTGGGATCAAGGTTCATGTGGACAATTCCTATTAAATTGTTCCCTTGCATTCTATCTGCAACCGCTGAGTTATCCTAATGATACATCGAAAATCACATTCATCATCAACCTCCTACGCGGAAGAGTGGCGAAATGGAAGCACCAGAGTATTGACGCTTGTTCGTGTGCTCCTTCCGTGTCTCCTGCTTTGCTGCCCCCTCCATCCACGCTGTCAAGCTCTTCCACCTGCCCACGCTCCCGCTACCTGCACCTTCTCTGTTTCAACGGACCACCATCACTCCTCGGGTATCCTACACCCCCACCCCCACCCCTGAGCTTCGACCAAATAAACCATTCTCATCTACTTCGTCCGCCTCCGCCTGCTTTTTGGTCCAGTCCGATATACAATTACTAATCGTGACAGTTAGTGTGCCATGAGAGAACATCAGGGGTGCCTTCGGAAATTATTCAATTTCACCTAATTTGTTCAAAAATTATTCAAGGTCCAATGTTAAGCCTTTTTGAGTGGTGCCAAGTTGTGGTGGCCCTGTCAGAACTGGTACTTGCCCCATATATACATCAGAGATCTCGGTTGATGTGAGATGCACAAAGATTACCAGGGGAGCATGAAGCATATTCATTCTGCTTCTGCTTTAAGACCCGCCCTGTGTGTGTGTGTGTGTGTGCGTGTGTGTGTTGGTGAAGAGCTTCCACACACAGCGAATCAAAAGTACGAGTACTGTCTTGGTGTTAGCCAATCAGAAGCAAAGTCGTGCGAGTTATCATTCCATACAATGGACAGGGGAGTTTTTTCTGGGCTCGATAAATTTTCATTGTTGTGGAAACGCCCGACACGCCGCTCACATTGCAGCAACCCGCTGGCAGAACAACGTTTACTTCGTAGATGCACACAACTGGCACACTTAAGGGAAAGTCAACTGTTTTTTACATCGCTAGCCGGCAAGCTTACGAGCTAGCGAGCTAAGGGCTAGAGCCAAAAAGCTCACTCGACCGCAGTGATATTGTTAAAATCCTAGGTACATAGGCTTGCCTTTAAATTTGTTGAACACATAAACTGCGTCCTATTCTTGATGATATTCGTGACAGCGAAGACCCGGTGGAAGTGCTAGTATGGGATGTCTGCCATCTTGTGGTGACTGGTGCTATTACAATTAAAAACTGATCTGGTATAGTAGAGGAAACATAATTTCCACCCAAAATAATTTTTCATTTTTAAATTTTTTTTATGATTATTTGTTTTTAATTAATCGAGGGGCCACTCAGAGTGTGGGCCCCCAATTCCCCATCCCCACCTTGGCATTGGCATTTGGCACTGCTTCAGGTGCTAAAAAGTTTTGGTTGTATACCGTGTGTGAAAATACACTCGACATAATTTGTAGTGCATTTTATTTTTCTTCTTGCTCTCGTACTAGTGAGTGCCACACCTGCAGCAACAGAAACGCCTGTTGGGACAGGCTGCTACTGCGCTGTGTTTGTCAGCCTAACTTGTCATGGCTGTATTCCAGCCACATGATTGGTTCAGTGCGGATTGTCTGTCAAAATCTTCAATGTATCGAAGTCTTTCGACCACGTGTCATGTCTATCGGGTAAAAGTTATTTAACGATATATCTTTATCGTTTTATCGCCTTGCCCTAAAAGCCATTTTATTTTTATACAGCCCCAATTTCAATGAAGTTGGGACGTTGTGTTAAACATAAATAAAAAGAGAATACGATTTTCAAATCATGTTCAACCTATATTTAATTGAATACATTACAAAGAGGCGGCACGGTGGCCGAGTGGTTAGAGCGTCAGCCTCACAGTTCTGAGGTGCGGGGTTCAATCCCCGTCCCCGCCTGTGTGGAGTTTGCATGTTCTCCCCGTGCCTGCGTGGGTTTTCTCCGGGCACTCCGGTTTCCTCCCACATCCCAAAAACATGCATTAATTGGAGACTCCAAATTGCCCGTAGGCATGACTGTGAGTGTGAATGGTTGTTTGTTTCTATGTGCCCTGCGATTGGCTGGCAACCAGTTCAGGGTGTACCCCGCCTCCTGCCCGATGACAGCTGGGATAGGCTCCAGCACGCCCGCGACCCTAGTGAGGAGAAGCGGCTCAGAAAATGGATGGATGGACATTACAAAGACAAGATCAATGTTCAAACTGATGAACTTTATTATCTTTAGCAAATAATCATTAACTTAGAATTTTATGACTGCAACACGTTCCAAAAAGGCTGCGTCAGGTGGCAAAAAAGACTGAGAAAGTTGAGGAATGCTTATCAAACAACTGTTTGGAACATCCCACAGGTGAACAGGCTAATAGGGAACAGGTGGGTGCCATGATTGGGTAGAAAAGCAGCTTCCCTGAATTGGTCAGTCATTCACAATCAAAGATGGAGCGAGGTTCACCTCTTTGTGAACAAGTACGTGAGAAAATAGTTGAACAGTTTAAGTATAATGTTCCTCAATGTACAATTGCAAGGAATTTGAGGATTTCATCATCTACGGTCCCTAATTTCATCGAAAGGTTCAGAGAATCTGGAGAAATCACTGCATTTAAGCGGAAAGGCCGAAAGCCAACATTGAATGCCCAAGACCTTCAATCTCTCAGGCAGCACTGCATCAAAAACCAACATCAATGTGTACAGAATATCACCACATGGGCTCAGGAACACTTCAGAAAACCAATGTCAGTAAATACGGTTCGGCGCTACATTTATTTGTAGCGCCTGCTTATTTCAGCAAGACAATGCCAAACCACATTCTGCACGTGGTACAACAGGGTACTAGACTGGCCTGCCTGCAATCCAGACCTGTCTCCCAATGAAAATGTGTGGCGCATTATGAAGCGTAAAATACGACAACGGAGACACCGGACTGTTGAACAGCTGAAGCTGTCCATCAAGCAAGAATGGGAAAGAATTCCACAAAGCTTCAACAATTAGTGTCCTCAGTTCCCAAACGTTTATTGAATGTTGTTAAAAGAAAAGGTGATGTAACACAGTGGTAAACATGATCCTCTCCCAGCTTTTTTGGAACGTGTTGCAGCCATAAAATTCTAAGTTAATGATTATTTGCTGAAAACAATAAAGTTTATCAGTTTGAACATCAAATATCTTGTCTTTGTAGTGTATGCAATTAAATATAGTTCGAACATGATTTGCAAATCATTGTATTCTGTTTTTATTTATGTTTAACACAACGTCTCAACTTCATTGAAATTGGAGTTGTATTTTGACTTGCCTTTTCGCTGCTCTGTGAGTTGCACCGTTTGCAGGTGAGTTTCTCATGCAGCACATGCTCACGGCTGAGCTCAACTGAACTGATGAAGGAATTAATCCGTTCATTAAGTCAGTGTTCCTTAACCTTCTTTGCACCATGGAGTCGGCATTTTTTCTCACGGACCGGCTGTGGTGGCGTGCATATATATGTATATATACAGAGACACACCCACACACACACACACACACACATGCTTGCCTCGCTTCTGCTTCCTCCTTCGCCGTTCGTGGCGCGGTCCACTGTGGGCGCGATGCAGGAGTGGGGGTCGGAGTTGTTGTAGGGAGCCAGACCAGACTGCAGTTCCGTAGCTCCTCAATGAGCGTAGACTTTTAACTCCGTAAAAGTAGTTCTGCCTGTGTCGAGCAGAAGCCTACGAATGTATCTGTATCAGAGCGGACGTGGTGCGTGAGAGTTAACTGTTGTGATAAACCCATATTTTAAGTAGGACTCCTGATATAGTGTTGTTTCATTCGCGAACGTTTTGTTCAAAAGAACAAATCTTTTCAGTTAACGTAATGAGCTGAATTAGTTTATAAAATGATTTCGTTCTTTGAGCTCTGCCCCCATTACCCAGCCCGCTCGGACCGGAAACAGAAGTGTTCGAGCCGGCTGGGACCGGAAACAGAAACGTTCTGTTCAGTCTTGACGTGTCAATTGAGACGCGCAGCTGTTGCGGCGGAGAAGATCCGGTCAATTTTCAAAATAGAACACATTGACACGTGAATTGCAATACAACAGAAATCATATAAATTGGTCATTCTTTCTCTGCGGCCCGGTAACAAATGTCTCATGGCCCGGTACCGGTCCGCGGACCGGTGGTTGGGGACCAGTGCATTAAGTGATTCCATTGAGTACATTCACTCAAAAGACACAATACCACTCAAGACTTGTCTACCTCTCCACTACAAAAAATAAACTTAAATGCACAATGCTTGGTACGCAAATGTTCAGTGACAAACTTGAGTCTCGTGCTCTTTTATTTTCAGTGCTCATGCGCAGACCAAGGCGGCACGGTGAACGACTGGTTAGCACATCCGCCTCTCAGTTCTGAGGACCCGGGTTCAAATCCGGCCTCGCCTGTGTGGAGTTTGCTTGTTCTCCCCGTGACTGCGTGGGTTTTCTCCGGATACTCCGGTTTCCTCCCACATCCCAAAAACATGCATGGTAGGTTAATTGAAGACTCTAAATTACCCGTAAGTGGGAATGTGAGTGTGAATGGTTGTTTGTTTATATGTGCTCTGCGATTGGCTGGCGACCAGTTCAAGGGTGTATCCCGCCTCCAGCATGCCCACGAACCTAGTGAAGGATAAGCGGTATGGAAGATGAATAAATGAATGCGTGTGCAAAGCATTTATGTTCACCCCTGTTTATTTGAGACTACGATGCTGTAGTCAACACCAAAATGGTATTTGGAAAGAAGATACAGAACAGTAAAGAGAGTTCAAGCAGTTAATTATTTACAAGTTTACAGTAAACTTGGGGGCAGCCGTGGCCCAATGGTTAAGATCATCGCCTGCCACCGTGGGGGACCTAGGTTCAAAACCCCGACGGGACCATCCGCCAACATCCTCCGGACTCACGGCTGTGGTGTCCTTGAGCAAGACACCGATACCCCGAAATGCTCCCCGGGCGCTTCAGCTGCCCCCTGCTCCAGTGTGTTCCACTAACATGTGTATGTGTTCACTGTGATGGGTTAAATGCAGAGAACAAATTTCGTGTGCGTGCATGCATGCATGCATGTTCATGACAATAAAAGATGATTCTTCTTCTTCTTCTTAAATGTGTTACTCAACACAATGAAATGTAAAGCTCTTTTCACAAAATGTGTGAATGGAGCAGAACATTGTGCATGATTCAGCTGACCTGTGAGAAATACTGTCAGCATTGCGGCGTTCAGAGAACCTTAGGTGCATTTTTGTCACAGCAGCACCAATTTTACTTTCTTTTGTTTTAAGTCAGGCATAGTTGGGACAAGTCAGGCATAGTTGGGACAAGACGTAAGCTTGTGTCCCGTGCAGTATGCACCGTATGGTAGAGCACCAATGCCAATATTTTACCATCTGCTCAAGTCTTACCCTTACATAGAGAGGCAAGATCTTCACTGCAGAGTGACCACCACCCTTCACCTTATTGTTGTTTTAAGAAAGTTAAACATTTCCTGTATTGCTTGTTTTCTAATTCTGACAGTTTTCTTTCATTTCTTTGCATTTCTGCATTACCATCGACACTCTTGCTTTGTCTTGAAAATTGCATCTTGCCTATAGTTTCAAGAGAAAACCGAGTCAGTAAAAGATGGAAACAAAGAGACATATACGCCTGTTGGATTTGCTTTGTTGTATACGTATGTGTGTTCAAGTGTCTCATGGGCAGCAGTCCAAGACCAGAGGGTAATCCTTTAAGGCAGTCATGATAATACATACACTGTGCTGATGAAACACAGTGTTCCCCAAATGTCTTGTGCTTGCAGATTTGCCAAAACTCTCTCTCTCTCTCTCTCTCTCTCTCTCTCTCTCTCTCTCTCTCTCTCTCTCTCTCTCACATGCGCTCTCTCTCTCTCCCACTCTCTCTCTAGTTTTTACAAGTTGAAAGTTCTATTCAGGAGGTCTTTGTTTGTGCTTTCAAATAACAGTGTGTCAGCTTTTAAATTTTGTTTAAGGCCAGGCAAAAAAATGAAGGAAAACCTAAATGTTGAGTTGTTGGATCAGTTCTGGTATGTAAAAATCTGGTAAAATCCAGATTACTGGTTTATTTTAGTTATTATGAAGCAGCAAGTTATCTGGACTCATTAAAAATTCTATGGTGTTAGAAGAATAGTTTGTGTCGTGTCACAGCAGGAGGGTTAATGTATGCAGATGTACTTTTGTAAAATGTTAATGTCATAGACTGCCCTACAGTTCCATTATTGCAGCCGGGAGGGCGCTTTGCGTCCTCTCTCTCTCCCCCCTCCCCTCTCTGTTTTCAACACCTGTCTCCAATCAGCCTCATCACCAATGGTATATAAGCCTGCCTATTCCAGGAAATCCTCGCAAAAGTATTGCAGTTACTTCCAGCGGTACCACGGCCCATTTACCTTACGTAAGCAACTCTATTCCTCGTTTCCTTTTTTTTTTACTCCTGTGTCTCCTTGTTCTCAGTGTTTTCCCCCGTGTTCCTGATCCACGTCATTCCTGCCGCCAAGCCAGCCGCCTGTCCTCACCACCGCCTGTCAACCCACCTAGGACCACCACCATTTCCTTTCCTCAATAAACTGTTCATCGTTTTACATCTGCCTCCGCCTGCTCTTGGATCCAGCTACTCCCCATACGTGACAGAATACTTTAGCCATTATGGACCCAGCAACTCTGGAGGCACTAATCAACGCACTCACTCTCCAACGAGCCCACGTAGGAAGACAAGAAAAGACTCTCCAAGAACTCATGGAATCCCTACACTCCCTCACACAACAAGTATCCCTCCTTTCCTCGACGATGATATCCAAACTTCCACCTGTAAGTACGCCTTCCGAGCTCGCAGCCTCTGAGCCACCCTGCCTCCTGTACAAAGATCCAGCTACTCCCCATACGTGACAGTTAATTTATTCATTTTTTTATGTTTTTACGATAAATTTTTAGTCATTGAACTTGCACAGATTGTGCAAATGCCTAATAAAGTCCCTGCAACCGGAGGATCGCCGGTTCATATCCCGCCCAAGCGCATGTCGTCGCTGTGTCCCCAGGCTAGACACTTAACCCACATTGCTCATGAATGAATGAATGTGGTTGGATGTTTGGAGGTGGTCGGAGGGGGCATAGGCGCAGAATGGCAGCCACGCTGAATTCTATCTCTCGCACAGACACACAAACGCACACACACATCCGAGCACACACACAAAGCATGCATTAAAAAGCCACTGAGGTGAGGCAGGATAAGGAGATTATTTGGGGGAGGCATTATCCACCATATGAATGAAATCCATCCATCCATTTTCTACCGCTTATCCGAGGTCGGGTCGCGGGGGCAGTAGCTTTAGCAGGGATGCCCAGACTTCCCTCTCCCCAGCCACTTCATCCAGCTCTTCCGGGGGGATCCCGAGGTGTTCCCAGGCCAGCCGAAAGAGGTAGTCTCTCTAGCGTGTCCTGGGTCGTCCCCAGGGTCTCCTCCCGGTGGGACATGCCCGGAACACCTCAACAGGGAGGCGTCTGGGAGGCATCCGAATCCGATGCCCCAGCCACCTCATCTGGCTCCTCTCGATGTGGAGGAGCAGCGGCTCTACTCTGAGATCCTCCCGGATGACCGCGCTTCTCACCCTATCACTAAGGGAGAGCTCGGACACCCTGCAGAGGAAATTCATTTCGGCCGCTTGTTCTTGTTCTTTTGGTCACGACCCACAGCTCGTGACCATAGGTGAGGGTTGGAACGTAGATCGACCGGTAAATTGAGAGCTTCGCCTTTCGGCTTAGCTCCTTCACCACAACGGACCGATACAAAGTCCGCATCACTGCAGACGCTGCACCGATCCGCCTGTCGATCTCCCGTTCCATTCTTCCCTCACTCGTGAACAAGACAAGATACTTGAACTCCTCCACTTGGGGAAGGATCTCATCCCCGACCTGGAGAGGGCACGCCAGCCTTTTCCGACTGAGGACCATATGAATGAAATAATTAGTTTTATTATTTAGTAATAATTCAAGTGTTTTAAAGGACGCACCAGACAGTGTTTGGTTTCTGAAGTAGGATAAAATTCGATCAATGTGCCTGCCATAGGCTTGTGTTTATTTTTTTCATATCCCAAATCACAGGACCCCAGCTGCTTCTACTGTTGTTAATTGTTTGTGTCTGGTAATAATTGGTGTATTAATCAAACTTGCGGGAACATGTGTCTGTTGTATGGTTTTGTATATTCTCTCTGTCAGGGAAACAGTGGTGGGGGGCATAAGAGGTGGGGAGGACTACTTTATTGGTCTTTTGAAGGAGATAAATGGCTTACAGATGGCCCAATCAATATTATTCAAAATAGAAACAGACCCAAGCAATGAGCATTGAACTTTTGTTGGGGGTTGACGGGCTGAAGCACCTCAAATTATGTGTCGAGCACACAGCAAAAATATAAAGCCACAATAGCTAACAATGAAAAGATGAGACTGAGAACAGGAGGCTGCGATTAGCTGGCGACCAGTTCGTGGTGTACACCACCTCTCGCCCAGAGTCAACTGGGATAGGCTTCAGCTCGCCCATGACCCTAGTGAGGATAAGGGAACAGAAAATGGAAGGATGGATCAAAGAAGCATGTTCAATAATCGGCGGGGAGCCATCTCGCCCCGTTCCAGCTCTGTGCGTAAGAGGCGCGTCTGGCTCCTTTCCGTGCTCGTGTAGTGTTGTGCAGCGATCATATTACGATATGATTCGAAGTATTATATAAAATCGTCCATCATACCATTTAACCCCATAGTGTCCATTTTGTTATTTTGATGTGTGGGTTTAGTATTGGGTTATCGCTCTTGCTACACTAACGTAGCATCCGAATATTTACACAACACAACAGCCGTTATCACTGCATCTCAATCTCCAAGCATGACGCATTGTTTTACAAGCAATCCAGCCATTACACTGTAAACATTTGGTTATTCTTGGTTTAATTGTTCATGCCTGGAGAGGGATGGAGGGATGACGTCTTTTCTTTTCCACACTTTTTTCCATAGCAAGTTGACACGACCGCATCAATTTTCATTGCATGATAGAAACGATTACATCACGAGCAAATCTCTCACATTTAGCATATCACCGCTGACCATATAGTCAGAGCTCTGAGTAAATGTGTGGTTGCATTTTCCAAGGTTGATGGTGAAAATGCACATTGCCACAAATGCAATCATTCATCTATTCATCTTCAATACCTCTTATCCTGTTCAGGGTCGCAGGGTGCTGGAGCCTATCGCAGCTGACTTCGGGCGAAAGGCGGACTACACCCTGAACAGGTCGCCATTTAGTCGCAGGGCACATATAGACATGGACAACAACTCGCACTGACATTCACACCGTCACTGAGTGGGAACTGAACCCACGCTGCCTGCACCAAAGTCAGGCGAATGCACCACTACATCATCAGTGACTCAGGTGCATCAATCCTTTACCAACCTTAAGCCACCATAAACATTCAGCAAAGGTGCATCACATTCAAGTGAAATGGTAAATGGACTGCACTTATATAGCGCTTTATCTACACTATCACAGTGCACAAAGCGCTTTACAAAGCCTCACATTGACCCACTCACACACACATTCATACACCACTGCTGCCATGCAAGCCGCTGCCAGGCCCACTAGGACCAAATTATGGTGCAGTGTCTGACCCAAGGACACTTCGACATGTGGACAGTTGGAACCAGGATTCGAAAGAGCTACCGTTCAGTCACTGGACGACCCAGTCTACCTATTGAGCCACAGACGCCCTGTGGAGAAATGCACAATTTTTAACTGCCTATAATAATACATATGATAGGCAGCTCTGACCTTTCTGCGGCTGTTTCAAGAGTTCTGCCTAGTAGGTCGCAAAAACAAATGGCGACAGTCGAACAGCGCTGACATTCCCCTCATAAGTAACGGTGGTGTTGCAAACCTGCTGCAGAGAGGGCGCATCCGGGCACAAACATCGATATTCTCCTCCAATGAATGTCCGTCCCACTGCTGCTGTAAACAGTCCACCGTGAGTCCACACGAGGGACAACAAACACCAAATGAAAAAAAAATGACAAAAAACAACGAACACTCCCCATCTGGCGACATTGACACCATTCTTTCATGAAACACAAAACAATGTTCTTTAATCAGTCTCTATAGCTCTGAAGGGACAAGGACCGCTATCTCTGACATAGGCCTGGTAAAAGGTTTGGTTCCATGTGGCCCATGACATCGCCAGAAAACGTTGGCAAGATGCTAGACTTTAATGGCACTCTTGCCAGCAGGATCTGAGAGAGGGATGACTTTTGATGTAATAGAACCCCCTGGCTTTGTTGAAGAAATCAGAGGTGGCGGTTCCTAGATAAAGTGCGGGCCTATTGACTTCATCATAAGAAGAGAAAGCCTGCAACTTTTCATCCATGCCACTGTTGAAAGGGATGTTGGTACAGTGCTAAAGCATGGGGAGCAGTACAGCTTTGGAACCCTCACTCCGCTGACTGCCTTGGCCTGATGCTTCTGGTACAAAAGGGGGTATGGCAGTAGCCCACTGTTTGAGTGGTTTAAGATTAAAAAAAAGTATATTATCCAGCAAATGTCAAAATGATGGATGGTCGGAAGTGACATCCCCAACTGGAAGTGGTGTCTTCAGTTGTTACCGGAAGTGTCGTCACTGGTAATGATTTATGACCCTTGGCCTCGGGCCTTGTTTTGACAGGTTTATGACTTTGACCTTTGACCTTTAGGGGGTTTGTTTTGAACACGTGACAACATTATGGCTGCCTTTACCAGTCATAACACAATAAAAACAGTACTTCAAAGGGTCATGAGCTGCCACCTGGCACTTCAAAGGGGTTATTAAACAATAAAACTGGTACTTCAAAAGGGTTATAAAACAAAGTCTGGTTAACTTCAAAGGATCACGTGAGGTCAGACAGGGTTACGTGAGGTCACATGGTGTAATTATGGCAAAGGTCATGCAAGGTCACACATGTGACATGTTTGGTCAGGAAACAAGGGTCAGTGAGAGGAGTCGACCAGCTTTTAGCAGAAAAGTATGTTGTAAAATCTCCTTTGAGGTTTTTGAAATAGCGTTTTACAACTCACATCTACTAATGAAACATTTTTTCATTGCATCTTATCAACATTAAAAGGGTTAAGCAGTATTGATGAAGGGACAAAACAGATCTTACCATATCATTCCGATCTGCATTAAGATTAAGAAGTCAAACAAGTTTGCAATAAGACTAATATACATAGCGATACGGTTTAAAACACTAAAAACGGCATTTACCAGTAAAAACGAAATATTTCAACGGAATATATACTTTTTTTCTTAAACAACACCCAAACAAACACTTCTGTTTTAATGTTCTACGTTAATTTGAATCAATTAAGAATTTGTGATTATCCATCCATCCATCCATTTTCTACCGCTTATCCGGGTCGGGTCGTGGGGGCAGTAGCTTTAGCAGGGACGCCCAGACTTCCCTCTCCCCAGCCACTTCATCCAGCTGTTCCGGGGAGATCCCGAGGCGTTCCCAGGCCAACCGAAGGACGTAGTCTCTCCAGCGTGTCCTTTGTCATTCACGGGGTCTCCTCCCAGTGGGACATGCCCAGAACACCTCACCAGGGAGGCGTCCGGGAGGCATCCGAATTAGATGCCCAGCCACCTCATCTGGCTCCTCTCGATGTGGAGGAGCAGCGACTCTACTCTGAGATCCTCCCGGATACCGAGCTTCTCACCCTATCTCTAAGGGAGAGCCCGGACACGCTGTGGAGGAAACTCATTTCGGCCGCTTGTATCCAGGATCTTGTTCTTTCGGTCACAACCCACAGCTCGTGACCATAGGTGAGGGTAGGAATGTAGATCGACCTTTCGGCTTAGCTCCTTCTTTACCACAACGGACCAATACAAAGTCCACATCACTGCAGATGCTGCAACGATCCACCTGTATCCACCAGATACTTGAACTCCTCCACTTGGGGCAGGATCTCATCCCCGACCTGGAGAGGGCACGCGACCCTTTTCCGACTGAGGATCATGGTCTCAGATTTGTAGGTGCTGATTCTCATTCCGGCTGCTTCACACTCGGCTGCGAACTGCTCCAGTGAGAGAACCACATCATCTGCAAAAAGCAGAGATGCAAAAAGCAGAGATGCAATACAGAGGCCACCAAACCGTACCCCCTCTACGCCTCGGCTCCGCCTTGAAATTCTGTCCATAAAAGTTATGGACAGAATCGGTGACAAAGGGCAGCCTTGGCGGAGTCCAATCCTCACCGAGAACGAGTCCGACTTACTGCCGGATATGCGGACCAAACTCTGACTCCGGTCGTACAGGGACCGAACAGCCCGTATCAGGGGGTTCGGTACCCCATACTCCCGAAGCACCCTCCACAGGACTCCCCGAAGGACACGGTCGAACTCCCATGCACCCTCGAGGACCCTGCCGAGGGTGTAGAGCTGGTCCACCGTTCCACGGCCAGGACGAAAACCACAATGCTCCTCCTGAATCTGAGATTCGACTTTCCGATGGACCCTCCTCTCCAGCACCCCTGAATAGACCTTACCAGGGAGGCTGAGGAGTGTGATCCCCCTGTAGTTGGAACACACCCTCCGGTCCCCCCCTTCTTAAAAAGGGGGACCACCACCCAAGTCTGCCAATCCAGAGGCACTGTCCCCGATGTCCACGCGATGCTGCAGAGGCGTGTCAACCAGGACAGCCCCACAACATCCAGACCCTTTACGAACTCCGGGCGAATCTCATCCACCCCCGGGGCCTTGCCACCGAGGAGCTTTTTAACCACCTCGGTGACCTCAAACGCAGAGATAGGAGAGCCCGCCTCTGAGAACCCACACTCTGCTTCCTCATGGGAAGGCGTGTCAGTGGAATTGAGGAGGTCTTCGAAGTATTCTCCCCAAAACGTCCCGAGTCGAGGTCAGAAGCGCCCCATCCCCACTATACACAGTACATATACATATATCTATATATATATATATATATATATATATATATATATATATATATATATATATATATATATATATATATATATGAACACTCTGGGGCTGATCTGGACAAAGAAGTACATCTGACTTTTGACTTCTCTGGCCTCACGCACAATCTATGGCACCGTTTTATATATTTTTCTTTCTTCCGTTCAAGTTCTTTAATCCTCAACTCAACGGTCTTTATTTTTCTGTTGACACGCATTACAGAACGTCTCTTATTAGTCACATTAGAAGTGCTTGGAGTAACAGTCTCACTAGAAGTGTGTGGAAGGTGAGGAGGAGTGGGAGAAGACATGGCAGAAGGCATCGCAGAAGGTGTGGGAGGTGACGTGGAAGCCGTCCACAATCTTTCCATCTCTCTTTGACTTTTCACCCATGCCCTGTGATGTTGCAGTCTTTTTCACCATGATCTTCTGACATTCCTTTGCTCCCTGTCAGATAAATCACAGCTAGATTTGACCTTTCCTTCTTCCTTTCGTTTCCTGTTGTTCTCTTTCCTTCTTTAAATATTCTTCGTACTTCTCTGGGTCTTCCCTCAATCTTTTTCTGTATTCTCTCACCCTCTCTGCTCCACTCTTTTTATGTTATTTTGGCATTGCTGCTTGCTTTCTCCCAGCTTAACTGTATAATGTCAAATTTAAATCAACATTATCATAGCATTCTGAGATTCTTAAGAATGAAATGTTCTTTACAAATCAAATATAGTGTACTTACTTGCAGATAATTTGTGAACGGTTGTGACAATTATTAATGTTTGAAACTTAGACTTTTCAGACTTTGAACACATTTACTTCAAAATGATGAGAGGTAATCACTCACCATGCAGCCATGAGGGACAGGGATGCAGTGTCACTTCCTGGTCAGAAGTTCAGGTGTGTGGCTAAAACCAGGCTCCACCCATGTGGCAAAATGACTCGTGTTACGGTTGTGACATGAAAGTGCGGGACAGCATTTTTTAAAGCATGTTTTGTAATTTAAAAAAAAAAACGTATTATATTATGGCAGAACTTGTAAAAAGTCCCAGCCATTACGACAACCTTGACATGTTAACACAGCTTTTAAGTAACCTTACTAAATACCTCATCCTGGATTATGCAGAACCTGTGAAAGATGCTAGCCTTGAAGCCCTCAATAGCAACATGGCACAACTTACGACGGACAGTGAGCATAAAACCTTAACAGATAAAAATCTCGCTCGGACGCTCAGTTGCATAGTTGTAAACTTAGTGTCACAGCTAAAATGGAGCGATGTGGAAGAAAACAGAATGAAACTCAAAGTAGAAGCTGAACGGCATCAAGGAATCAACTTAACGGCAGAGCTAGGAGAGTTCAACACTCATTTAAACCTTGCACAAGCCCGCCTCGTTGATGTTAAAACTCAGCTAGAGGATGCAAAGGCACACAGTGTGCACATCACCCCCAGTGCCGCACTGGCCCGCGAAAAGGTGCTCAAACAACCTTGTGCTTCGTGTACACAAACTGACCACACACAGACAACACTGTTACAAGCCCACTGTTACGAAATTTTGCAACTCAAAAGCGATCTGTCAGAGTTGACTGATCACCCCTCAGAAGCCGAATTACCCCAAAACAAAGCGGCTAACAAGCACGCAGACTGGCCCCTGCGTAATGCGACTGAGGACATCAGACAGGTCAAACAGACAGTTGAGATGCTCAAAGAGGAAAGCGCTAAAAGCGTTGAGTGCTCATGTGAATTCATGTCACAAGGGACAGTACTAGAATCTATAATGCACCGTCTTCAAAGGCTAAGGCTAGAACAGGAAGCCGAAATAACACTTGTTCGACGGGAATTACAGGCAGCCCGCGAATTAGTTGTCAACCGACAACAAGTCTTCCTACAGCAAACACTGTCTGATGAAATCAATAAGCGAACACCTGTCAGTCTGCCTCCTAGTATCGAAAAAGCAGAGCTTGGTTCCGACCTCGCTTAGATACGGTCAACGGCTCCTGCCACTTCGCAAGGGCCCTCTCCGACCCTGGCACCGCCGAGACGGGAGCCGGCCACGCGAACTGCAGCCTGCCTCCATGACCCCGATGTGTTTGTCTCTTACCCTGGTGTCTCTACAGTTATGATCTTAAAAGACTTAGAATTGCACACAACATTCCGAGATTCAAACCTAAATCTGATGGCTCACACGACACAGCCACATACCTTAAAGACTTTCCTTGCGCTACTACTGACGATAGATTGTATCTTATTAAAGAATCTGAATCATCTTTATTTTGCCATGTCAAAAACACACAAGGAATTTATCTCCGGTAGTTGGAGCCGCTCCAGTATGACCACAGACAGTCAATTGACAGAGAATACTTTTGAGACATAAAGACATTGAGAAAAACAGTCAGTGACCAAGAAAAGGTTGCGAGTAATCTGGTAATGCCGGTACAATTTTTCTTATTTATTTATTTATTTTTGACAATTGTGCAAAAAGGTGCAGAGTCAACGCAGAAGCCAGAGGTGTGATTGTGGTCAGTGGTGCTGTTGGGTGTGTGTGTGGGGTGTGAAAGTGTCCTTTTCAGATCTGCAGTAGAAGGTGTTCAGGTCGTCGGCTAGTCTACTATTGTTCTCAGCCTGGGGGGATCGTCGCTTGTAATTGGTTAGCATGCCAGACTGATTTAGAGTCGTTAGCGCTAAAAAAAAAATAAAAAAATCTAAATTTACTGCATAGTTTCTCTTTGCACTGTTAATTTCTTTAGTCAGCTGGTTTATAGTGCGATTATACCAGGCCCTGTCCCCACTTCGATATGCATCCTCTTTAGCCTGGCGAAGTTGCTTACGTTTGGAAGTGAACCACGGTTTGTTGTTATTGAATGTGTGAAATGACTGTTGGTACGCACACCTCTTCACAGAAACTGATATAGGATCTGAGTGTGTCCGTATATTCATACAGGCTGCAAGCTGAATTTTCAAAGACACTCCAGTCTGTGCAGTCTAGACAGCTTTGAAGTTCTATCTTTGCTTAATTTGTCCACCTTTTCACTGTTTTCACCGTAGGTTTTGCACATTTAAGTTCTAGCCTATATGTTGGTATTAAGTGAATTATGCAGTGATCATTCGAGCCCAGGGCTGCACAAGGTATGGCACGATATGTGTTATTTAGCGTAGTACAGCAGTGGTCTAAAATGTTATTTTCCCTGGTCGGACAGTCGATGTGCTGCTTGTATTTAGGGAGTTCGTGGTTGAGTTTAGCTTTGTTAAAGTCCCCCAGAATAATGAGGGGTGAGTCTGTTTTTTTTTTTTTCCAATTTCGTTTACTTGTTCAGCGAGCGTTGGCAGTGCGCCGTTTGTGTTAGCTTGAGGCGGAATGTAATCACCGGTGAGAATGAAAGATGCAAACTCACGCGGCAAGTAGAATGGCTTACAGTTCAAAAACAGCATCTCTAAATGCAGGCTGCAGCAAGTGCTGAGTTCCGTGATGTCCGTACACCATTTTTCATTTATATAGAAGCATATCCCGCCGCCTTTCGTTTTCCCCGATAATTCCATGACGCGATCTGCCCAGTGAAGATGGAACCAGGAAGCATAAACCAAGTCTCCGTAACGCACAGGGTGGCGGAACGTCCAAAGTCTTCACTGGTCTTTATCAGAAGATGAAGCTCGTCCATTTGGTTGGGTAGGTTGCGTAGATTCGCGAGGCGGATCGACGGGAACGGCAATCTGTATGCTCTCTTGCGGAGCTTCACTTGGATGCCGGCTCGCTTCCCTCTGTGGCGTCGTCTTCGCCTCCATGCGGCATAGACCGCAGTCTACCCCGGTGAGTAACTCGGGGGGTAGGGGGGAAACTGAGCGGATTTGCGAAAGTTGGTGAAAGAAAGTCCGGGGTAGACTCCCTGTTGTTTAGCAAGTCTTCCCTTGTGTAAGTGAGTCGCGTAATGTCTCCAAACACGAACGAAAAAAATAAAAACATAGACAAAACTAGAAAGCACGTAACAGAGGCGTCCAACACGGGTTGGCGCCATCTTGGAAGTTACGTATAACCAAGAAGTAAGTAGCTTAATTGAACGACAACCAGCACAGTATACAGTATACAGTATACTACTATATATATTACAACTGTCGGTCCACATTTGGGAGTGGCAGCATGCTCTCGCACGCTGTCCAGCTCACAACTGCGCGACCTAACCTACAGGCTTCGCTAAGCATAAAAAGACCAATATTTTTGGCTTGAGCTACCAAAATAATGACGGGTGCCAAAACTTTGAACATTTGCCCAAAAAAAACTAACTCCCGGTCCTGTTCGCTCAAACGCGACAAACCCAAAAGTCATGCATCCTCCTTTGCAACCCCACAAGGGGTCGCTAAAAAAGAATTGGGTATTGCTGCACATGCTATTCTTGAGATCATCCGCAGCTTGGCAAATAATGTGAAGCAAGACCTACGACAACCTGAGCCCCTGCTTGGAGGCCACGCCCCCGAGCCCGGCCATCTCGCTGTGATAGTCTGTTCTGACTCTGAGGTCTCTGTGCATTCGGCTGATGCTCCAATTAGCGATGACAAGCGTCCCGTCCAACAGACCGTCGGCAAGCACATAACCGACCACTGCGATGGATGACCAGGTACCACCAGTTACTAAAATCAAAATTTGCGGATCAAAACCTAGTTCGACAATTAGACCTCGACAGTGTCCGACCATGCCCTGCGACTCCATGAATGACTCCAGCGACCTATCAAACAAAAAAGACAAGCAGTCATTTCGGCGCCTTCTAGGTAAGCTCACCGTTAATGACACGTCAGGGAACTTTTACTTGACAACCACATTTGAACGTACGTTCCAAAATGACGGACTCGTAGATCCTGCAGCAGACATCATGGTTATGTCCAAGGACGTGTTTGACTTACTGTGTGACAAATTACAGCAGGAGGGTCGGGCGCGCATGGGACAAGATCTGCTAAGTTGTTTCATGCCATTAATTGACTATACTAGGCGCGAGATTTATGCACAGTTGCGGCGACCCCTAAGAAGGCCAGAACGCACTAGAGCAGGGGTCGGTAACGCATGGCTCGCGAGCCAGATGTGGCTCTTTTGATGACAGCATCTGGCTCAAACAACACCTTGGACCCGGCTCTTCTAGTGCATCTGCAGTAACCACTGGTGATGAATGCCTCCTTCTGTGCTGTTTCCCAGCCTTCCTCTTCTGTTCTACATTGTTCATGATGTCGAAGATGCCTGCTTTTCATTTGATCTTTCTGTGCCTCGCCTTGGCGGCCACTCTTTCAGTTCTTCCTTCCTGCGCGCCGCGCACGCTTAACTCTGGTTTCTCCTTCGCTTTGCACCTACTCATTTGCATTATCGTTGACTTTGGTTATTGCGCTTCCGTGGAGCTCACTTCTCACTTCATGGCCCCATGTAACAAAAGGGGGGGGGGGGGGGGGGTCACTCGAGACTCCACCCACGATGCACCAAACGAAGGATGGTCAACACAGTGAGACTGGTCAAGCAGGTCCAACGTCCGTGACAGCATCCTTGCTACACCAAGTCCACCAACGCAGATGCTCAACCAAGACACAGGTGAAACCGAACGCGCTGCTCCGACGCAAACCAATAACATAACGACCGAAATAAAACACATCCACAGCACCCCCACCGGTGACGTTTGTAGCCCTACTAGTATCGAGACACGAATTGCAGTCCTAATTCCCCACCACACGACAATGCATGGCTAAGAAAGTAACCGATTCCTGGTTGCTAAGCAACACACTAAGGATAGCCATTTTAGTTCTCGACATTTGCTGCGTAGCTTTAAACCAAAATAGGCAGGCCATAACCACGCTGTTGTCTGTGCTGCTAATGGTTTATGCTCACATGCAGATAGCTAACATGTTGATGAACGACAAGCTATATGAAAGTGCTCCCTTTCTAGACAATTTAACAATAGATAAAATTCTCCCACATTTGGGAACCCTCGGCTTAATTTAAATTATTCGGTCTACGGCCCTGACAGACCCCACTAATCCAGCCCACCTCGAAGTTTTCATTACAATCACCACAGTTCTGCATGTCAAACCTGAGTTCCGAGGAAAAGACTTCCTTGCCGCTCGCTCAATCAGCGATGCCACTTGGCATATTGAGGACTTCATTGGGTACAACCTGCCGTCCGGCAGTTACGAGAGCGAAATTGTGATTTCTAAGTTTTTCAAAAAGAACAAATTTGAATTTGACCCCAGAAGGCTTGAACAAATTAAATTTTAAGAAACTCAGGCAATTGACATGACCAATGCTAAGACACCAGACTAGACCACTGTCTTTCACCTCTGCTTTTGGTCTACTACTTGCGTAAGTTTCAAACATAATTTGTTTTGTTTTTAAGACTCCCTCTGTTTCGCTAGGAAGGAGCTGGGCTGATTTTTTTCCTTCTTCCATTCTTCGAGAGAACGCTATAAATACTCGTTGTTAATGCTCACGTTAGCTTTTTCCCTTTTTCATTCAACTGTGCAATCTCTTGACCTCACCACATAGATACACCTACATTGACATCTGTCCACCTTGTGGGACAGAGCCTTCAGCCACTCTCCCCCCTGTCTTTGGAACTTACTCCCACCTGACCTCCATAACAAAGACTCATTAACTCTTTTAACCCTCTTCAAATCCAAACTCAAGACACACTTAGTGTATTCCCAACTGCTTACTCACGTTAACATTTACCATATCACTGGGAGTTTAAATTTGTTTTATGTTGTTATTTTTATCGTATTGCTTCATTTATTAACTATGTTTGTACGCTGACCTTGAGTGGCTGGAAAAGCACCTATAAATAAAATTAATTATTATTATTAATTACTTTTTATGGGCGGCATGGTGTCCTACTGGTTAGAGCGCCTGCCTCACAATTCTGAGGTCTGGGGTTCAATCCCCGGCCACGCCTGTGTGGAGTTTGCATGTTCTCCCCGTGTCTGTGTGGGTTTTCTCCGGGCACTCCGGTTACCTCGCACATCCCAAAAACATGCATGGTAGGTGAATTGACAACTCTAAATTGCCCGTAGGTGTGGATGTGAGTGAGAATGGTTGTTTGTTTGTATGTGCCCTGCGATTGGCTGGCAACCAGTTCAGGGTGTACCCCGCCTCCTGCCCGATGATAACTGGGATAGGCTCCAGCACGCCTGCGACCCTAGTGAGGAGAAGCGGCTCAGAAAATGGATGGATGGATTACTTTTTATCATGGTAAACACAAACAGCTTCCTAAAAATCGTTTGAGTTGCCCTTCAGACTCTGCGGCTACAAGTACATAAAACAGTCCTAACTACTCATTAAACCCATTCCACTCTTGTCTTTATGCATTTATAATAACGGTAAAGACACTTTCACAAATTCATACATATTCATTGATATCTCAGAAATACTATAATGCCATTTATTTTGCTGTCTATTAGTGTGTGAATGCAAAATGGCTTCCTCATCCTGGCACTTCAGCTCACAGATCCCTCTGGTGTGTTGCAACAACATACTGAGGCTTTCTCCAGTGACATTAATGGTAAAGAGGCTTGAGTGATAAAGAAGGACCATTTGTAACCCCAAACTCTGAAGACACTAAAATGCATTTGTGTTATTTATTTATTTATTTATTTATTTATTTATTTAGTTAATTCGTTAAAGTCCTGTATCTTCAGAAGTGTAATAATCAAATCTTCAGAAAACATGTAGCAAATCATGAAACTGAATTTCTTAATGGTAAAGACATTTTGGCAATTCAAGTTTGAAAAATAATACCTTCGAGTATTTGTTTTTCTTAGAAACAATTATGACCTTTTGATGGATAACAACTGCCAATAATTCAAATACTCATGTGATTAAAAGTAATTGATTCTCAAAAGGAAATTCAGTGGTTCATGTCTTTACTGTTATTGATCAAATGATATGAAAATGACCCATATACATATTCACGTATTTTTGTATAAATTATCCGTGTCTCTGTCATTTATAGGAATATCACGTATTTTTTTGTTTGTGAAAATGTTTGCGTGCATTTGTGTGAGTGTGAATATTTGTGAAAACAATGACAAACACCGGGAGTAACAGGCATGGATGAGACCCCATCTGGCTATCCTCTGAGGGGTAGGTGATACTAAAGACACTGGAGACTGCCCCGGCTGTGACCCACCCACCCACACAACACCCACAACCAAACCAACCCTCCAACCATTTGTTCGCTTTATAACATTACAAAATAGGCTTTTAATTTAGCTGGGTGGCTGGGGCGTGTGGGGCCTGCCAGAATCAATCATCATGAGAAGGCTGAGCAGACTAGGCTGTCCCCTGGGTCCTCTCAGTGAAGAGGATGTCCCAGTGCATGTGCGTGCACTCAAGCACACATACGCACACACACACACACACGCACACACACACACACCCTTGCTCGATCATACAGAAAATCTTTTGTGAGATATCAAGACCTTATTTGATCAAACACACTCTTGCACGTACGTGTGTGTGTGTGTGTGTGTGCACGCACATACATTGAACATATTTTATATAGTATGGACTAATGCAATAATGTGTTAGTTAACTCTTTGTTAACTATACTTACCGTTTTTTTCTTCTCATCTTTTTCAGAATCCCTTGTGCATGGATGTTCTCTTTCAAGCCAATTTGAGTTTGCATTGAGAACATTCTTTTAAATTTTAGGATCATGTGGTTTCTTTCTCTGTTAAGTGTATTTGGGTTATTTCCGTATAGTTTTATTACAGTATGTATCCAGCCATCCCTTTTCTTCATCTTATCTGGGGTCGGGTCGAGTAGGCAGCAGCCTTAGCAAAGAAGCTCGGACTTCCCTCTCCCCGGACACTTCGTCCAGCTCTTCCAGGGCAATCCCAAGGCATTCTCAGGTCAGGCAGGAGACATAGTCTCTCCAGCGTGTCTTGTGTCCTGCTGAAGTCTCCTACCAGTGGGACATGCCCAGAACACCTCACCAGGGAGCTGTCCAGGAGGCATCCTAACTAAACGCCTTCTCCAAGTCCACAAAGCCTTTGTAGACTGGTTGGGAAAACTCACATGGACCCTCCAGGACCTAGACATAGTCTCCCCAGCATTTCTTGGGTCCTCCCTGAGGTCTCGTACCAGTAAGGACATGCCCAGAACACTTCCGCTTTGAGGCATCCAGGAGGGATCCTAACTGAATGTCTTCTCCAAGTCCAGAAAGCGTATGTGGAATGGTTGGACAAACTTACAGGCCCCCTCCAGGACCTTCACAAGGATGTAGAGGTGTTCCACAGTTCCATTGCCAGAAAAAATACAACTTTGATTCTTGATTGAGTCTGAGGTTTAACTTCCCGACTGACCCTTCTCACCAGAACCTTCACATAGACCTTACCAGGAAGACTGAGGAGTGTGATCCCCCCAATAAAACACACCCTTTGGTCCCACTTCTTAAAAAATGGGACCACCGCCCTGGTCTTCAAATCAAAAGGCACTGTTGCCGATATCCAAGTGATGTTTCAGAGGAGTTTCAACAAAGACAGCCCCATAACATCCAGGCAGATCTCATCCACACCTGGGGGCCAGCCAATGAGGAGCTTTATAACCACAGATAGGACAGCCCACCTTAGGTTCCCCAAGACTCTGTTTCATCATGGGAAGGCATGTTGTTGGAATTGCAGGTCTTTGAACTATTCTCACTCACTCACTCACTCACTCGGAACGTCCCAAGTTAGGTCAGTTGTCAAGATGGTTGATGGTGCACTGGTACCTCAACTTGAGGCACTAGATGGTGGACCAGAACTTCCTTGAAGCCATCTGTAAATTGTTCTCCGTGGCCTCACCTAACTCCTCCCACACCTATGATTTTGAGTCAGTGATTATAAATCGTGCATTCCATTTAGCCTGCCAGTACCTATCATTGCCACTGGCCAAAAAGACCCAATTGGACGTTTTCCTCTGCTTGACAGAATCCCAGTCAGTGGCCACCAACGGGTTAAGGGACTAGTACAGGCACTGACCACCTTATAGCCACTACTCTGATCAGCCACTTCAACAATAGAGGCACAGAATTTGGCCCTCTCCTACTGAGGATCCTACCCCACCATCAGAGCTAACACACCACCTGGTGGTGATCAGTTGACAGCTTTGCCCCCTTGTCACCCGAGTGTCCAAGATGTGGTGGCAAGCTGGATGACTCAACTACAAAGTTGCTCATCATACTGCTGCCTAGAACTGTGACTGGCACAGAATATACTCAAACCAGTACTCAGGTTCAGCTTGGGGACAAAGTGGGTAGGGGAGGTGTTCCTCCTAATCATGACCTTCCAGGTCTCACTGTTGGTTCTCTGTGTGGTGTGAAACAGATACACAGCAGAATGTGAGTTGAGTTTCCCAGTGAAATTACTAAATCTACTGGAAATTACACAAATCCAATAATATAATACAGTTAAGATTTGATTGACTATAATTACACTTCTGTATCAAATGTGAAAGAGATACTATATACTTGCTATATTTAAACTACAGCAAGTTTTTTTGGGGATGAAGTCTTTTGTATTTACATATACACTTGCTGTACTTCCTTACAGTTCTTCAAAGTTGAGGCAGTGAGTGATGTGATGATCAATGGATATGTCAGAATGCTTGGACATCGTCTGTGTTAAACCAAAGGGGTAGTGCTGTACCCTGCCTCCCACCTGTAGTCAGCTGAGATAGACACTTGTGGCCCTTGTGAGGATAAGCAGTTCAGAAAATGGATGGATGGACGAATGGTTTGACGGAAATAAGTTATCTCGAAATCTAAATAAAACTAAATTCCTGATATTTGGAAAGTAAAAAGATCAGAATACATCCAGGTACAGATAGAGGGCAAGGAGTAATTACAAATGACAGAATTTACTGGAAACCTAATTTAGAACATACAATCCAAACTATCTAGAAGCATATCAGTCCTGTCCAAAGCCATGTACTTTCTGAATAATAAAGCACTTCATATTTTTGTATAACTCATTAATATTACCATATTTAAATTACTTTTCAGAGATCTGGGAAAACGCATACAAAAGTGCTTTACAACCCTTGTGCTTTGTTAAAAAATTGCCCATTTAGATAATGTATAATTCAATTTACATTAATAATTGTCCATAATGTACATTTTTATGAACACAATAAATTATTCACACAGCCTAAAACTTTCAAATTTCCTGATCTGATGAAGCTCAAAACTGCCCTAAAAAAATCTTCAAAGCTAGAAATTATATATTGCTGGAAAATATACAGTACAGGTAATGTATTCTAAAAGGGAAGGGGGTTGTAAGTCAAGGGGTCAGTTAAACTTCAAAGTCCGCCGCATGTACACTACCAAATCGAGTTGTTGTATAAGCATTTATGGAGTAAATTGTAGAAATCCTCTCTTTGCTCATCGCTCTCTGTCTCCTAAAAGGAGTCAAAATGTAAATGTTTTTTCAGTTAGTAAGCTATTCAGTAGCACCTCGGGTTTAATATTGTCACATATAAATGACACAACAACTAACCTCTGTCATTCCAATTCAAACAGAGGACAGTGATGCTGTCTGTGACCACCTAAAATGTTTTAGAGCTAGAAAAAAAAAACACCTAAATCGTAGTTAACAACATAAAGAGTGAGCTACGATTAATGCAGAAAAAAGAGGACTCGTAACGATAATAGTGTGTCATATTTAGTGGTTGAAGTTAAGAAACATGCCACACATCCTGGTTAGGGCCGGGTACTTACATCATATCCCTGGAAGGAAAGAAAGTGTATTGTTGTGTGCAGGTGTTGTGATCAGAGCCCAGTCGGGGAGAGGTGGGAGAGATTGAGTGGAGCAAACCATTTTTAGGCAATAGGGAGAGTGCTGTGTTTTTGTTGTCAAAATATTACATTTCAGCCAAGTACTGGATAGCTTTACACTTTTATAGGTTGTTAATGAAGGAAATACAGTTCAATTTTTTTTTTTGATCTCTCAAATTTTAGGAGTGCTGGGATTAAATTTAGGCATGCTGTACATTTACTACTTCACAATGGAGCAAAGCGTAATTTCTTCAGTGTTGTCCCATGAAAAGATCTAACAAAATACATAACTTACAAAAATGCAAGGGCTGTACTCGCTTTTTTGAGTTACTATAGATAGTTAGATAGATAGACAGACAGACAGACAGATGCTAGTTTGCTGAGAAAAAGATGCTTTCCAAATAGCCTATCAGACTCGTAAAATAAGCTACAATTGTACTGTATTTGTTGTCTTTGTATTTACAGTATTTAGTTAGCAATTTTATATTCATCCATCTATATATACATATCCACTTCATGGTCATTGGGGAGCTGGAGCGAATTCGCGCAGACTGCAGATGAAAGGCAGATAACACCCTGGTCTGATTGCTGGTTAATTGCAGGGCAATAGTGAATGGGGCATTGTCCTGGAATTGACTCAGAACCAGCTGCATGAGTGACTGCCGTGAATCATTACTCTATGTACTCTAATGACCTGATAATTAATATATTGTACCTTTTTATTATTCAAATACTGCAATATTGTGTTTTCTACATGTGTCAACGTTGATTGAATGACATAAACTAAAGATTGAGAGCAATAACTACATTTCCCATTGAATTGTTAACAAGTGTAGGTGCTCTTTACCAGGGAGAGAAATGGAAAGAGGATATTGTTGGAAATTTGCAAAGACTGCATTGCTTTATTTGGTTGTGGAGCCCCACATTGTTCTCTGTCTTTTTCTTTGTTGTCTACTTATTCTCTTCTGTCTTCCTAGGCATGTGTCATGAGATAAACTCACGTAAGAAGTGTGATAAGAAAGGGTTATATGTCCTTCCCTGCTTCCCTCTTCCACCTCCCACACCACCAGCACCCCACCCTGCCCGCTGCGCCTCTATCTTTGCTGCCAGTGGCAATGGTGGTTTTGTATGCATAGACCTGAGCTATCTGCTCCACTGCACCTTGACCCTCCTGACAGACATACATGCAGCACACACTAACATGTGTATGCCTAAAACCCTTATATTACTGATCATTTGCACCAATGTCGCAATATGCACAGCTCTTACAGCATGTTGCAATATGCACAGCTCTTACAGCAAAAAAAAAAATCACTTTTTTTCTTTAGTCTTTATTCAGTCGTTCTTCATTAATTTATCCATAAATTAATGAAATTAATGACGGTCTCATTTACAGCAAATCTCCAGTATTTCAGTATTTGGCTGCTATGATTTGTCAGTCTCTGTGACTTATGGCGCTCCATAACACAATTTAATTCACATGGGCAGAAGACAAAGCAGTGTTGGTTTTAGGACTGGGTTTTGGGGCCAACTCAACTCAATAGTAAAGACTGACCATAAAAGATAAAACACAATAAAAATAGATCAAATATTGTATTCTCATAATACATACATAAAACATAAAACCTGTCGGTGACAAATAAACACTCCTGCAATGTCCGCCTGCTTTTTCCACCAGCAGCCTATTAGTGGTCTCAAGGTGTATGAAGTTGTGGTTAGAATCCACAGAGGGAGCAAAGAAGATTCATATGCTCCCTTCACATTGGCATACAGAATCATATGTTGTATGAAGTTGTTGGTAGATAAAGGAGAAGAACATAATTAAAGTCTCTACAGACCAGCCTGAGAGTGTCAGGAGGCTGAAATTTTAACCTCGCAATCACAGTGATCACAACATGCATGACAGAACTCGCGTTGGCTGCAGGAACTAAATGTCAGTCCTCTCTCACTTTACTGTACTTTAGTGCTGGCTCTCATCCCTCTCCATCCTATGGGATGCATTCTTCACTGAGGGTACACCGGCTCCATGTGAGAAGCAAGGCAGTAGTTTGTCACAGTTGTGAAGCAAAACTCTTTTCTCATTAGGCAACTGCTGGAAGTAAATGCAATTTTTTTGGGCAAAGTAACCCACCACACTCAATCCCTCACAATATAATTTCCTTACCCACATTCTGAATGAATGAGCTGTCACATTTTCAACACCATGAGCTACGATCTGATCAGAGGCAGCGGAACCGGAGGAGGCCTGCGGGTGCACATGCCTCCCCACTTTTTATCCTAAAAAAAAGTGCCCTAGAAGGGGCAAAAGTGCACCTGAAATTTTTCGATTACCACTAACCCCCCATCAATGACTGGTTTTTGGACAGAAAATGTTCAATCAGCACCCTCCCCCCCCCCCCCCCCCCAAAAAAAAAAAACATTGTAATGTGCCCCCTCAGTTTCAGAGTTGTTCAGCCGCCCCTGCATCCGATTTTGTTACACAACACCTACAATGGGATAGGTAATTTCATAGGGAAGTAACTGCGAGAGTTACTGTTTCAAAGGTCAATGTAACATTAATGGATAGATTAAATCCAATCCAATCCAAGCTTCGTGCCAGCTACCAGATCTTGAGCCTTCACCTTCACCACCTGCTATAGTGACCTTAAGGAGGTCTTTTTTGAGGCCAGAGCTAAGACTTTGGCCACCCCATAGACCACATGAATGTGCTATTGACCGGCTGCCTGGATCTACATCCCTGAAGAGGTAGATTGTTCTTGCCTTCAACTCTGGCCATGAAGAAGTACATGGCAGAATCCTTGGCAGAAGGTATCATTTATCCATCTTTGTCTTGTACTGTAGCAGGATATTTCATTTAAAAAAAAAAAAAGATCCCCCCCGGCAATTAATTCAGAGTGAACAACAGGTACCCCTTCCCACGCATTTCTACCACCTTTGAACTCCTTTATGGGGCAGTGATCATTAAACTGGACTTAAGAAATGCTTATCACCTGGTTAGAATAATGATAAATGGAAAATTGTATTTAACACACCTACTAGACACTATGAGTCCTATGTTATTCTGGTGTTCCTGTGTTCAGGATTAGAGTGCAGGAGGTGTTGTTTCTCATTCTGACATTCTGGGGTCTGTTGCTGAGGAAGTCCAGTGTCCAGGTGCACAGTGAGCTGCAGATGCCCAGGTTTCTCAACTTTGTAACCAGTTTGTGGGGTACAGCTGTATTAAATGAAGAGCTGAAATCCAAACAGCAACTTTACAGAGGTGTTCATATTTTTTTCTTCTTGGATACTGGGATGATGGTGGTTGAGTTAAGACAAGTGGGGACTACAGATTGCAGCAGCGAGATGATAAAGATGGTAGTGAAAACCTCTGCTCACTGGTCTGCGCATGCCATAAGGACTCTTCCTGTCACCCCATCTGGACCCGCTGCTTGCCTCGCGTAAACTCTGCGCAATGTGGCTCATACCTGGTGCTTGACTTGAGTTCGTTGTCACATTTCTGTGGGGCCAATTATGTATTACTTGTGCACTCACTGTAGTTGTCTCGCCATGCTGCACTATTTGCATATACTGGCCACTCATGCCAGGGTAGCATCTGCTCCATTTGCACACTGATTGAGGAGTATCTGCAACATTTGCACAACCAACATTGTCCCAGATTATCGCACTACTCGTCACTTTAAACCGCATACACTCCTTGAAGTCTCGGCGCCCTTTGCACAATGGTCATTGTACCGGACTATTGCAATATTAGTCATTCTAACTACTCTAAGTGCTAGAGGACTCTGCATCTTTTTGCACAACTGTCAAAAAAAAAAAAATAATAATAATAATGTATCAGCATTACCAGATAACTAGCAATCAATTACTGCTCATTCTGATTCTGATTCTGCTGTAGCTGGATGGGAGTGTCGTCCCACTCTGGAAGGACAGGATAGGTGTGGGTTCCACTCTTGTGCTGGTCAAAGCGGGCAACATTGATAAAACATGGAAAAAACAATGACATTCCCAAGTTATTCATTACAACAGCCTCTTTGTGGTTCCCTCCCGAAGAGGGGAAGTTATTCATTGGGCCTATACCAGTAAATCAGTCTGCCAGCAGGGCATTACCAAGATGCAGTTCGTAGTTGAGCAGCACTTTTGGTGGCCTGGTATTAAGAAGAACATAATTGATTATGATAATGCAGGCAAAATCTGTGCAGCTAACAAACCCTCTGATCAGAGACCCCTGGAAAATTACAGTCGCTGCTGATACCACAGTGTCCCTGGTCTGACATATTTCTGGACATTCTGAAAGGTTTTCGTCCCGCAGAAGGGAGAACCAGTTATGACTTTCGTGAAAAGTTTTCCAAGCTGGTTCATTTCATTCCACTCCATAAGATTCATTCCACTCCATAAGATCACCTTTGACAAATAAATGGTTGAGGCATGATTACCAATGTTTTCAGAATCCATGGATCCCCAGGAATGTGCTATCAGACAGTGGGGTCCAGAGTTCATCTCTCAATTCCAGAAGGGGATGGGAGTGACAGTAAGTCTGTCATTCGCTTTTCATCCCCAAGACCGATGGACAGGTGAAGCAACTCAACCAAGAATTGGAAACAGTACTCTAAAGTCTCTCAACCCAGAATCCAGGAAACCAGTCTTGAAATTTGGTTTGGGTAGGGGATGCTCAGAACTCACTTCTCTCATCATCCACTGGTCTGTCACCAGTTGATGTTATGCATGGTTACCAACCCCCTATGTTTTCCACCCGAAACCCGGTGTCTTCCATCCCATTCGCATTGGCCTTTGTGAGATGCAGCAGCACGACCTGGGAGCGAGGCTGTGACACCAATGTAAGAGCTACAAGACAGCAGCAGATCACAAGAGAGCACCGACTTTGGATTACAGGGTTGGAGAGCGCCAATAGCTCTTCACTAAACAGCTTCCCCTCAGGGTGGAGTCCAAGAAGCTCGCTCCGAGGTTCATCAGACCCTTTTCCACCTCTAAGGTTATCAACCTAGTCATGGTCAAGTTTAAGCTTCCAAGGTTAATGCAGGTCGACCCCACATCAGTCTGCTCAAGCCCACCAAAGAGTCCCCTCTGGTTCCTCCGTCCAAGCCCCCACAAATATGTAATTTCTGTGTGTGTATGCGTCTTGCCCCTCCCCCCTGTCTTGTGCTGCTGTCCTGCTCCTGAGCATGCCTTCTCTCACCTGCATTTCATTATTCCAGATAACATCATGTATTTAACCTTGTCTCTTTTTGTCGTCTAGTGCTCCTTTTTCATGCCTTTGTCGCAAAGAAGCTATGACCCTCCTTAACTGACCTTCCCTTCTGCTTCACCTTTTTTGATACTGTTGCCTTTGTTGATTGACTACCCGTGTACCAAACCTAACGTTATGTGTGTTGTGTCGTTTGGAAATCTCTTTTACCTTGAGTCTTGCATTTGGGTGTTACCCCTACTATCCATCCATCCATCCATCTATCCATTTTCTACCGCTTATCCGAGGTCGGGTCGCAGGGGCAGTAGCTTTAGCAGGGATGCAGCAGACTTCCCTCTCCCCAGCCACTTCATCCAGCTCTTCCGGGGGGATCCCGAGGCGTTCCCAGGCCAGCCAAAGGACGTAGTCTCTCCAGCGTGTCCTGGGTCATCCCCGGGGTCTCCTCCCGGTGGGACGTGCCCGGAACAACTCACCAGAGAGGCGTCCGGGAGGCATCCGAATCAGATGCCCCAGCAACCTCATCTGGCTCCTTTCGATGTGAAGGAGCAGTGGCTCTACTCTGAGATCCTCCCGAATGACCGAGCTTCTTACCCTATCTCTAAGGGAGAGCCCGGACACCCTGCGGAGGAGACTCATTTCGGCCGCTTGTATCCTGGATCTTGTTCTTTCGGTCACGACCCACAGCTCGTGACCATAGGTGAGGTTAGCAACGTAGATCGAGAGCTTCGCCTTTCGGCTTAGCTCCTTCTTTACCACAACGGATTGATACAAAGTCCGCATCACTGCAGACGCTGCACCGATCCGCCTGTCGATCTCCCGTTCCATTCTTCCCTCACTCGTGAACAAGACCCCAAGATACTTGAACTCCTCCACTTGGGGCAGGATCTGATCCCCGACCTGGAGAGGGCACACCACCCTTTTCCGACTGAGGACCATGGTCTCAGATTTGGAGGTGCTGATTCTCATCCCAGCCGCTTCACACTCGGCTGCGAACTGCTTCAGTGAGAGTTCGAGGTCACGGCTTGATGAAGCCAACAGAACCACATCATCAGCAAAAAGCAGAGATTCAATACTGAGGCCACCAAACCGGACCCCTTCTACGCCTCGGCTACGCCTAGAAATTCTGTCCATAAAAGTTATGAACAGAATCGGTGACAAAGGGCAGCCTTGGCGGAGTCCAACCCTCACCGAAAACGAGTCCAACTTACTGCCGGATCTTCTTCTTTTCCTTTCGGCTTGTCCCGTTAGGGGTCGCCACAGCGCGTCATCCTTTTCCATGAGAGCCTATCTCCTGCATCCTCCTCTCGAACACCAACTGCCATCATGTCTTCCCTCACGACATCCATCAACCTTCTCTTTGGTCTTCCTCTAGCTCTCTTGCCTGGCAGCTCCATCCTCATCACCCTTCTACCAATATACTCACTCTCTCTCCTCTGGACGTGTCCAAACCATTGAAGTCTGCTCTCTCTAACTTTGTCTCCAAAACATCGAACCTTGGCTGTCCCTCTGATGAGCTCATTTCTAATTTTATCCAACCTGGTCACTCCGAGAGCGAACCTCAACATCTTCATTTCCGCCACCTCCAGCTCTGCTTCCTGTTTTCTCTTCAGTGCCACTGTCTCTAATCCATACATCATGGCTGGCCTCACCACTGTTTTATAAACTTTGCCCTTCATCCTAGCAGAGACTCTTCTGTCACATAACACACCTGACACCTTCCTCCACCCGTTCCAACCTGCTTGGACCCGTTGGAACTTACTGCCTCATATGCGGACCAAACTCTGATTCCGGTCGTACAGGGACCGAACAGCCCGTATCAGGGGGTTCGGTACCCCATACTCCCGAAGCACCCCCCACAGGACCCCCCCCCCGAGGGACATGGTCGAACGCCTTCTCCAAGTCCACAAAACACATGGGCGAACTCCCATGCACCCTCGAGGACCCTGCCAAGGTTGTAGAGTTGGTCCACTGTTCCACGGCCAGGACGAAAACCACAATGCTCCTCCTGAATCTGAGATTCAACTTCCCGAAGGACCCTCCTCTCCAGCTCCCCTGAATAGACCTTACGAGGGAGGCTGAGGAGTGTGATCCCCCTGGAGTTGTAACACACCCTCCGGTCAACCTTCTTACAAAGGGGGACCACCACCCCAGTCTGTCAATCCAGAGGTACTGTCCCCGATGTCCACGCGATGTTGCAGAGGCGTGTCAACCAGGACAGCCCTACAACATCCAGAGCCTTGAGAAACTTCGGGCGAATCTCATCCACCCCTGGGGCATTGCCACCGAGGAGACCTCAACCCCAGAGATAGGGGAACCCAGACTCTGCTCCCTCATGGGAAGGCGTGTCGGTGGAATTGAGGAGGTCTTCGAAGTATTCTCCCACCGGTTCACAACGTCCCGAGTCGAGGTCAGCAGTGCCCCATCCCCACTATACACAGTGTTGATGGTGCACTGCTTCCCCCTCCTGAGACGCCAGAAGGTGGACCAGAATTTCCTCAAAGCCGTCCAGAAGTCTTTCTCCATGGCCTCACGAACTCCTCCCATGCCCGAGTTTTTGCTTCAGCGACCACCAAAGCTGCATTCCGCTTGGCCAGCCGGTACCCATCAGCAACCTCAGGAGTCCTACATGCAAAAAAGGCCCGATAGGACTCCTTCTTCAGCTTGACGGCATCCCTCACTGTTGGTGTCCACCAACGGGTTCGGGGATAGCCGCCACGACAGGCACCAACCACCTTACGGCCACAGCTCCTCAGCAATGGAGGTGCGGAACATGGTCCACTCGGACTCAATGTCCCCCGCCTACCCCGGAACATGAGCAGAGTTCTGTCGGATGTGGGAGTTCCTTCTGACAGGGGATTCTGACAGACATTCCCAGCAGACCCTCACAATACGTTTGGGCCTGCCACATCGAACCGGCATCTTCCCCAACATCGGAGCCAACTCACCACCAGGTGGTGATCAGTAGCCATCAGGCAACCTTCAGTGGATATGGTGCTGACAAGCTCTCCATGGATGGCTCGGCTGGCCATGCAGCTGAAAACAACTCCCCCGACTTTAAGCGTAACTCTTTTCTTGACATCGTCTCTGACATAACAGGGTCCAAAGAGGTCAACTGTTGTAAACTGCAAGGGTGCAGCAGGTGCCGTTCTTTCAGGAGGAAGAGGACTCATTATTTGTTGGCATCTTTCAGCTCTTACGTTTCTGCAACAAATGCAGTGATCAACGATCTGTTGAGCAATACTTCATCCCCTAACAATTCCCGCCTTCTTTCTCATTTTGAGCAAAGTTCCCGCCACTTCATCATGACTCTTATCATGAGCTTCACGAGCTAGTAGCACAGATACCCAGGAATCATAGGGCAAGATGGGGACACCAACTTTGTCCTCATCAAAGCCACCACATACCATCATCCCAGTATCTGTATCTTGGAAGACTACCAGCCGGTCTGTTGTGGTAAAGATTTGCCCATTTGTGGAGCAAGAAAATGTCTCTCAAGGGATCCTCTCATTCCTTGACTAAAATGTCTCATATTAACAACACTGCCTCCCACTTTGGGATGTTTAGGGCTCTCTTTTGTCCAAGAAACCCAGGCTCCCATCTTAAGCAATTTTGACAGAAGGCTGTACCTTTTGACATTCAAAAGACTGTTTATAGCAGACCCTGCTGGAGGTCTTCGTAGTTCTGCATATTTTGGTTCTTCTTTTTCCTCTATTTTTAAGTGCCACTGCAAATGCTTTCCTTTGCAATTTATTAATATTCTCTCTAGCAACGGTTGCTATTTCTTTTGCTGATTTGATTGGCCAACCCTTTAATGGCAAACTCAAGAACTTCGGCCCATTTTGCCACTCCGAGTTCTCTTCTAAGTCTTGGAGGCTGGCTCCTCTTGTAATTATGTCAGCAATGTTTCTCGATCCTGGAATCCAGCACCAGTCTTGGACTCTTGTGCCACCTTGGATCTCCCCAATCCTATTGGCAATAAACGTTTGATATCCGGAGCTTTCCCGGTGCACTGCACCAATAACTGTTTGACTATCCACTAGATGGTACACTGCTCCACTTGGATTTGGCTGTGCAGTTCAAAGTACTTTTTTAAGCTTGATTCCAACACCGCTCCACACATCTCTGCTTTAATGGCATCACCTTTGTGATCCAAGGGAGTAAGATTGGCTTTGACTTCAGCCAGCCTGATAATTGGGCCTTGATCTGAATCCCACCTCAGACATAGCACAGCTCCATACGCTTGCTCGTTTCCATCAGAAAAGGTGATTGCCCAGGGCTTGTTTGTGTAACATGGTGGAGTTAGTGCTCTTGTGAATTAAATTTTTTCAAGTTGGACATATTCCTCAAAGAGTTTAATTGCATCCTCTCTGAGACAATCTGAAAATCACCAGGCCGATGGGTTCATAAAGTCCTGACACCTGGCTGAGAAGTTCCTTCCTTGTCAATGGATTAGGAGTGTGGGCTCTGATTTGCTCCACCAGGAGATATTGCCCAAGTCGCATATGCTTCCTCCTGTTTGAGAAGTTGATGCCAATCATGACATCTTCTAGGATGTATCCAGGACCAAGTGCTTTTTTTGTCATCCTCACGCATTTAGTTTGGTAAAACCAGGATTTTTTTCCACCGTCTTCCCGAGCTTTGTACAGAGCTCCTTCCTCCCACTTTGACCAGACAGGACCCATGGCTTGAGCTCAAAACCCCCAGCTATCAGGATTCATTCCACATTTACTGTAATGGTTTTCAGATGGTCGAGACTGTTGTGGGATGCGAGAATGTCATCAACGTAGCTATCATTATGGAGTACGCGTTTCTCCTCTTTGAGGTGGGTGAAACCAGGGAGGTTAGCAGTTTCTTGCATTGCCAGCTGCGCTTTATCTCCAATATTGACTCTCGTAATCGCATACTCTCCAAGCTCATCTTCTTCTGAGTCTCGCCAAAGAAATCTCTGAAGGTGCACTTCTCGGTCCTCCAACCGGACTGAGATGGACATCTTTTATATCACCCAGAGCAGCAAAGACTCCATCCCTGAATCGTAGAAGGACAGCTGTGATCGGGTTGAGGAACTCTGGGCCTTTCATGAGCAAATCATTCAAAGATATGCCACCACACTTTTGACCGCTGTTCCCTACTAGTCTAACTGGAGTGGTGACCGAATCTGGATTAGGAGCAATGAGGTGACTAACATATCAGACTGGTCCCTTCCAGTTGGCAATAAAGTCTTTGCAAAGTTTCACTGGAGCCTTTCGATCAATCATGTCATGAACTTGTGCTTTGTAGGCACTTTTCCAGTCAGGCTGCCTGGCTAGCCACTCCTCTGTTCGGAAGAATCTGGCTTCCACAGCTCCTCTGTTGTTTGGCAGGGATGTCGGGTCATCCAGCCAAGGATATCTTGCGTGCCAGTGTGGTTCTTTGCTATGGTCGTCCCCTTTGACATAGGTTAGACCTTCTCTTACCACCTGGAGCTCTCTCTCCTCAGCAAGCGTCATCTCCTTGCCACCCGGCTGACAGTTCCCACAGCGACAACCACCACATCTAGGCACACATGCAGCCCCAATACTTTCCCACTTCCACCAATCCAAGAAATCCCAGTTGGTGGTTGCTGTACTTGCCTCAACCTGTTTATTTGGAGGAAGTAGTCTTTGGAGATTGTTGTAAATCTCCTCATATTTTGAAGCAGCTGCTCTCATTGATCTTGCAAAATGTGTTTTAGACCTCTGAGTTTCCACAGTAAGATTCTCAAAAAGCGCAGGATGTGAGCCTCCAACCGTTCACCTGTCGGTTCACCTTGTCTTTGTAGTGCTTCCCAATCCTTTCTCCACCTATGGAACTCACGCTTGCAGCCAGCAAATTTAGGAAGGGCTGTTGGTTTCATTCTTCACGGTTGGAACTGAATGGCTTTCATTTGCAATTTTTGTTAGTCTTTCAAAATCATGTTTAATCCTTTCCTCTATTAAGTTAGCCTTTCTGGAAACTAATTGGATGGTGCAGAACTCCAACTTTTTAAAGTGAACCTGGATGTCTTTCTGCTCATCTGGAGGGACACAGCTTTTCCATTGACGATAGACCTCTTTGGCAGTCTTTTCGAGTTCTTGCATGTGGGAGAGTATAAAAATCATAGGCCTTCTGGTTGCCATTTGGTTTTGGAGCATTCACACGTAGCTTCTAATGCTTTCATTGATGTGCATACTTTTTGCTGTGGTTCTCTCAACCATTAGTTGCTCAAGTGACTTAACTTCCAGGTCAGCCATCTTTAATTTCAGCCTTCCAATTGATTTGAGGTGTTATGAATGATACTTGAAAGTTGGTCTAGTTTGCCTGCTGGCTCTTCACGGCGTGAACACAGTACGGTTTTTCACTGTCAAGCTCCTCAGATTTTTCCATGCAACATCCCCACTTGAAAGGGATAGAATCGTCTACTCAGAGGTTTCAATGGAATTCACTCAAAATAACCAGGTGGCTTTCCTTTTCTTCCTTTTATTTGTGTGCACTTTTAGGACATCTCAACAAGCCATTAGCCGTTAGCTTCTAGCCTTTAGCCTCTAACCCCAGCCTCAAGGTGAAAAACCTTCAAATCAATGAAACACACAAAAAAATTATTACATAAAACAGACAAAAGTAATAATAAATTAAAATTTATTGAAAATTAATTAATTCATTCATTTTCCGTACCGCTTATCCTCACTAGGGTCGAGGGCGTGCTGAAGCCTATCCCAAATATTTTCGGCTGAGAGGCGGGGTACACCCTGAAATGGTCACCAGCCAATCGCAAGGCTCCTATATACAAACAACCATTTACATTCACAGTCACACCTACGGGCAATTTAAAGTCTTCAATTAACCTATTGTGCATGTTTTTTGGATGTGGGAGGAAACCGGATTACCCAGGGAAAACCCACGCAGGCACGGGGAGAACATGCCAACTCCACACAGGTGAGGCCGGATTTGAACCCGGATCCTCAGAACTGTGAGGCAGATGTGCTAACCAGTCATTCACCGTGCCTATTCAAAATTAAATAATGAAAATAAGGATGGTTTTATTTTTACTGTCCAACAGAATTCATGAAACTCATGAAAGTGGCCTGGACAAAAAGGTACCCTTGCACACACCCTTTGCACAACCTTTTAAGCAAATACTGCAATCAAACGATTTCTGTAACTATCCTGTCGACAGGTATTTTCATGTATTTTGGACAGCTCCTTGTGCGCAAACTGCTCCATCTTTCTCAGTTTCGAAGGGTGAACCACAGTAGGTTTCAGCTCCTTCCACAGATGTTCAATATGATTTGGATCAGGGCTCTTCAGAATTGTCCAATGTTCTGTTATTAGCTATTATTGAGTATTTCTAGGTGTGTATTTTGTGTCATTATCCTTTTGGAGGACCAGGCCAAGCTTTTGGACACTCGGCAGCACATTTTGCTCCAGCGTGCCTTGATAATCTTGACATTTCCTCATATTACCTACACAGATTCAAGACACCCTATCTCAGATACAGCAAACCACTTCCAAAACACGACTACCCTTCTCTATATTTCACAGTAGGTACAGTATTCTTGTATGTGTCCGCACAAGACAGGCAGTTGGTACCCTTTAGTTAACAAAAGGAAAAAAATATAATGCTCCCTGAAATAGACCAGAATTTGCCAATGTATACAATACTCACAAAACGTTACGGATATTCAGCTTAAGGGTGAAATTTAAAGGATGAACCATAAACCTTTACAGATTAACTTAATTTGACCTTCTCTCTCAACTTTTGACTGCAGTTGTTGAACTGTTCAATGTTTCAGTACCCTTTGCACAACTTGCTGTTTGCTAAAAAAGAGCTGAACATCAAATTCACACCAGGTGTTTGATCCATATTTCGACAAGTACTACTACTAATTATACAATTGAAAAAATATATCATTTTTATTTCCTTTTGAACAAACTGTCTAACCTGTCTAAGGTTTGGCTACCATCTCCAGACTATATGTTTCAACTGCTTCCACAGATGCTCATTAGGATTTTGATCAGAGCTCGCCAAAGGCCACATTCAGAATCACCCAATGTCTTGTTCTTTGTTGTTTTAGCTCTGTGTGTTGGGTCATTACCCTGTCGGAGGAACCCTAAATGTTTCATAGTAGATACTGTGTTTTTTATCCTATGCTTCATGTTTGCATCTGTATCGATAGAATGTGCCAATAATCTAAAATGTTGTTATCTGTCCAAAGGATATTCTCCGAGAAACTGTCAATGTGCATATTGGCAAGGTGAATTTGGGAAGGGGTATGTGTGTTTGTGGGGCATGGGGGAGGGCTGTATATTTTGTGTTGGTATTGAAAACTAATAACAGTAATAATATGGATTATTGTGGGAAATGTGGAGTGGAGTGCATCATTGAGTGAGACAAATCCAATGCAGGGAATTCCCAGACAAAGCAAGAACAGTCAATAGGGATTATATGAGGCCTAATCTGACCCACTTTGACAGAGGAATCCAGGGTGCAGGGTAAGAGGGTAGATGCGGGTCTTGATGGTGCTAGTGGTAGCATTCAGATAAATATAAATACACAATCCAACAATTAGCTTCACCATCAACAACCCCTTGTTTTATGTCATACTGATATCAGAATTGAAATGAAAATAGGGCTGGGATAAAGAAAGTGAGTTGTTAATTTGCTCTCCACGTCACCTCCTCATCTTTTTCCCTACGTCAAGGCCATGTAGTTTAGTACCCTTTAGGAGGTGGCACATTGGTGCTGCAAGAACCAAAGTCTGTACAAGATGAGCAAATAGTTTACTTGTTTACATTAACACCTCATAGAGAAGGCACAGTCAGACTGAGCAATACACCTAAAAACAATACCAGTGACATGTTAACAAACGTGTCTTTACAGTGAGGAAGATACTCTCAAAGTTTGTCTGACATTGCTACTGTGACTTTCTATTTCATACAAAACTGTTAGGAATTTATTATATTCCAAAAATGCAAACTGAGTGATGTCACTATACTGATCTCATATCGTAACCAAGAAGGACGAATCAAGTTCGTTTGATTTATAAAGTGCCAATTCAGAATCAGAGCCAGAATAATCTGTATTGGCCAAATATATTAAAACACACAAAGAATTAGCCGCCGGTAATTTGAGTCACTTAGTACTCCAAGTATAGGGCAAAACACATCCATCCATCCATCCATCCATTTTCTGAGCTGCTTCTCCTCACTAGGGTCGCGGGCGTGCTGGAGCCTATCTCAGCTGTCATCGGGCAGGAGGCGGGCTACACCCTGAACTGTTTGCCAGCCAATCAGGACAAAACACATTATAATAAAATATAGGACATATACACAAATGTACCAAGTACAGAAAATCATTAAACAAAATAAAGCGTGCAACAGTGTAGTAATACTGATCAGCAACATAATTGTGCCAGAGCAAAGAAGATGGAAAAGATGGCATCCATGGCGGGCTTAGTTCATGAGAAATTTGCCCTTTTCTTAGTTCTTGGAGTGTGCAAGTCCTCAAGAGCCTGGATGGCCGATCGATTATACTTTCTAGGGCCAAAACGTTTTGTTACAGTCTGCTTTTGTATTTTAGCACTAACCAGACAGTGATAAAAAACACAGAACTGATTCCATGACTGCAGTGAAGAACTGCCTCAACAGCTCCTATACCAGGTTGTGCTCCATCACCAGCCGCAGAAAATACATCCTCTGCTGGGCTTTTTGAAGATGGAGCTGATGTTGGCCTCAAATTTCAGGTCCTGAGAGAGTTTAGTTTCAAGGGATTTGAAGGTCTCTGTTGACATGGGCCAGTAGGACAGTGTGAAGGGGAACAGTGGTAGAAGATGTTTCATAAAGTACAAAATAATTTCCAGGGTCTTGACTGTGTTCAGCTTTAGGTTGTGCTGCTGCATTAGAGCTCTGGCCGCTTCACTTCCCTTTTTTTATTTTACTCATCGCCGTTGTTGGTAAATCAGATAAATGACTATGATGTCATCTGTAGACTTCATGCGTTTGATAGCTGGGTGTGTCGAGTTGCATTCTTCATGTAGAGAGAGGACATCCTTTGGTGCTGATGGTGTGTGTCAATAAGGTGGTTTTCCATTCCAACAGATGGCATTTTCATATAGAGCTGGTCTAAAAGGTACAATATGGAGTTTTAAAACAATATGAGAAAGGTAGCCTAATTTCTGTCCCCGCCTCACGTCTCTCTGAAACCAGTTCATCACACTCGCCTGCAGGCGCCTCAGAGTGCAGCTCAGCGTTGGCCACAAGTGCGCAACATTACATGAAATTTTACCGGTTTGATTTTGAATTTTTTTTAATGTACAGTCAATTAAAAATATGAGACGTCATCAAGTTACCTGATGACTCGGTGAGAACGGTGAGGTTCACTGATTTTCCAAGCTCGGCCAAGCAGACGTCTGCATATAGGACACACACCACGCTTGATTTGAAGTAGAGCACTGTCCATTTCCTTCTTTTAACTTTTGGTACTAACCGGAGTTAAATAATCCGGCCAAGAAATTAGTCTATGCACAAGGCTGTGTGCCCCTGTGAGTTACACGTAAGCAAAAGATTGACAGACTATTCAGTCACGCCTCCTGGCCGGCTGGTTATCACATCTACCTCACAGTTCTGAGGACCGGGGTTCAAATCCCGGCCCCGCCTGTGTGGAGTTTGCATGTTCTCCCCGTGGCTGCGTGGGTTTTCTCTGGGTAATCCGGTTTTCCTCCCACAGCCAAAAAACATGCAAATTGCCCGTGAAAGCAAATCCAAATTGCTAATTGTGTTCTATTGTAACAACGTTGCGATATTGCAAGAATTTTTTTGTTACCAACCGCACTTTGAAAAGAAATGTAGTAATTGAAAAATATGTATATGTATGTATATGTAATAATTATATGTGATAATTCCTTTAAATAGGTTCACAGTCATAATGGCCCTCAGAGGGAAGCCATACGATGTGGCCCGTGACAAAAATGGGTTTGGCACTCTTGATTTAGGCCATTAATATAACCCGCTTTTGCAATGTGCTGGCAGTGTGGGTTTTATCTTGTTTGTCACAGGAGGGTCGAAAGTACATGATGTCTCAGATGTTGCAAGAGGTGGCCTCCGATGACAGCTGATGAATTGAAATAAGTTAGCGTTCCATTATAACACTTATTTATCATTATTATTATTATTATTATTATTATTTTTCATTGTTTGTTTGTGCGAGCCCTCATGGCGAAGGTGGAGGAACTGAAACTCCGCATGAGGGAGTTGGAGAACGAATTGATCTGAAAGGATCTGAAAGGAGCTGAAAGGATTGTCGGTACCCCCCTACCCACCCTTGAGGACTTGCACGCTGCCAGAACTAAGACAAGGGCGTGCAAAATCCTCTCAGACCCTCCCCACCCTGGTCACCAGCTCTTCCAGCTCCTTCCCTCAGGTAGGCGCTACCGATCAATGCAAACTAGAACTAGTAGACATTCCAACAGCTTCTTCCCTCTTGCAATCAACTTCTTGAACAGCTAACTTACAATTCCATTACAACAAGCTGGCAATTTTTTGACTTGAGTTCGTTGTCACATTTCTGTATTATGTATTACTCGTGCACTCACTGTAGTTGTCTCGCCGTGCTGCACTATTTGCATATAGTGGCCACTCATGCCAGAGTAGCATCTGCTCCATTTGCACACTGATTGAGGAGTATCTGTAACATTTGCACAACCATTGTCCCAGATTATCGCACTACTCGTCACTTTAAACCGCATACACTCCTTGAAGTCTCAGTGCCCTTTGCACAATGGTCATTGCACCGGACTATTGCGATATTAGCCATTCGAACTGAGGACTCTGCATCTTTTTGCACAATTGTTGTTTGTTGTTGTTTTTTGTCAATGTCTTTATGTCTCCAAAGTGTTCTGTAAATTGACTGTCTGTTGTACTAGAGCGGCTCCAACTACCGGAGACAAATTCCTTGTGTGTTTTGGACATACTTGGCAAATAAAGATGATTCTGATTCTGATTCTGATTCTGATCAAGTGCAAGCAGAAGCAGTGCGGCGCCGAGCAGATGCACCGACCCAAAATTGGCGCCGAAGTTGGCGATTCCAACCCTTACAGTCGTCTGATGGCTCTGAAGAGAATGGGCATCGTGGATAATTATGAGAGCATCCGGACGTTCACGGTAGCCGTGGTGGGCGTTGGGGGAGTGGGCGGCGTGACAGCTGCAATTATCACGAGTTGTGGCATTGGTAAACTGCTGCTGTTCGACTACGACAAAGTGGAGCTGGCCAACATGAACCGACTCTTCTTCCAGCCTCACCAGGCCGGCCTCAGCAAGGTGGAGGCTGCAGAACACACGCTCAGAAACATCAATCCGGATGTGTCATTCGAGACTCACAACTACAACATCACCACCTTGGACAACTTCAACCATCGTCGTCCGTCGCAGTCTTGGAGGCCTGGAGGATGGCAAGCCAGTGGGTTTGGTCCTGAGCTGCGTGAACATCATTGAGCCCCGCACGGCCATCAATACAGCTTGTAATGAACTGGGACAGACGGGGATGGAGTCTGGAGTCAGCGAGAACGTCGTGTCGGGACACATACAGCTCATTAACCCAGGAGAGACCGCAAGCTTCGCTTGTGCTCCTCCATTGGTGGTGGCGGCCAACATCGACAAGAAAACCCTCAAGAGGGAGGTTGTGTGTGCTGCCAGCTTGCCCACCATGATGGGCGTTGTCGATGGCATCCTGGTCCAAAATGTCCTCAAGTATTTGTTGAAATTCGGCCGAGTCAGTTATTACCTGCGCTACAACGCCGAGCAGGACTTCCTCCCCAGCATGGCCATGAAGCCAAACCCGCAGCGCAACGATCGCCACTGCAGGAGACAGCAGGAAGTGTACAAGAAACGGGAAGCGGATCGGCCCAAAGCGGAGGCGGTTAAGGAAGAAGAGGTGGTGGTGCACGAGGACAACGAATGGGGGATCGAATTGGTGTCAGAGGAGGCCAACGAGGAGACGCAGGCTGTGGCGGCCCCAGTTCTGGACGTCCCCGAAGGTATCACCGTGGCGTTACACCCTCCCGACGGAGAACAATGGCGACGGGGAGACCCCTGACGTCATCAGCAGCTTTTAGCAAGAACCAGACAGGGCGTGAATGGAGCAGCAACATCTAGAAACACCCTCATAACAAGCTATAAAGTGTAAAGAGCTGGAGGGGTAGGCGCTCTTTTCTTACTCTGTCTGCCCAGTGGACGCGAGGTTCGGCAGGGAAAGAAAAAGGCCCGGAATTCTGTGAAAGTGTATTCCTGTATTACTGAACTCTCGAGATAAATACGGATCAAATTGCAACCACTGTGAGTTTCATTCTTTGATTATCTTTTATTGGAAAAATAATGAGCATGCAGTGGTGAGTGTGGCGAAAGTTATCAATCAAAGGTGTGGGACTGACGCCTACTCACAACAAAACGCACCTGGATGTCAAACTCCTGAAGTTTGCCGACAACACCGCAGTCGTTGGCTTCATCAAAGACGGTGACGAGTGTGCGTATTGACAGGAAGTGGAGCGGCTGGAGTTTTGGTGCAGCTGACACAACCTGGAGCTGAACACGCTCAAGATGTGCACTTCAGGAAATATCCTTGGCCACAGCTGACCCTCACGCTGTCCAACTGTCCTGTGTGAACTGTCATGACCTTCAAGTTCCTGGGAATTACAATCTTTCAGGACGTGAAGTGGGAGACCAACATCAAGTCCATCCTCAAAAAAGCCCAGCAGAGGATGTACTTCCTGCGACTTCTGTGGAAGCACGGCCTGCCACAGGAGCTGTTGAGGCAGTTCTATACAGCAGTCATTGAATCGGTTCTGTGTTCATCCATCACAGTTTGGTTTGATGCTGCCACAAAGAAGGACAAAATCAGACTGCAACAGAGCGTCAAGGCTGCTGAAAATAATTACTGGTACCGACCTACCCACTCTTGAGGACTTGAGGACAAAAGGCTCTTGGAACCTCCACATCCTGGTCACCAACTATTCCAGCTACTTCCCTCAGGTAGGCGCTATATGACAATGCAAACTAAAAACAGCAGGCATTCCAACAGCTGCTTTCCTCTTCCCATTAACTTCTCAAACAGTTAACTTACAATTTCATTGTAACATCCTCGTGTTTTTTATGTCCTAAATGTATATTTTGTCAAAGTGGCTGTTTGTTGTCATACTAGAGTGGCTTATACTACCAGAGACTAATTCCTTTTGTGTCTCGTAACATACGGGCCAATATAAGATGATTCTGATAAAACTGAGACTCAGTGTGGGGCGTCTGTCTCGACCAGTTGGTTTGAGATGGAGACAGAGAATAGAGGGACAGAGTGCAGAAAGGGAGTGAGAAAAGTATTGAGGTATGAGAAAACTAGGTGTACAAATTGATCCATCAGTAGTTACATCAATAGTTTGGTTATTAGCAAGAACACAACTACTGTATATGTGTATTATGACTGCTAATAAACATAATTACCACAAAGACTACCGATACGACAATACAATAACATGCAAGCCCCACACAGAGAGGTCTAACTGGAGAATCCTCTGAATTAATGTAATTTCTGGTATATGATACGCTCTTGAGTATAATGCGCATTAAATACTATAATTAGGAGATACGATATTGAATTAACTATAGATAAAACATTAAATGCCACAATCATTTATTGCATCTGAATATACAGTATGAATGGATAGGAAGTTTTGGGTGGAAGGTCAAAGGTCGGTAGGTAGGTCGAAGACTTCTTGATTTCTGGTCATTTTGTGGGTGTGCATAATACTGAGGAGCGTATTATATGTGAGGAATTACGGTAATTCAGAGGATTCTATAGTTTATTATGCCTGGTAGTTAATGCAGCCCTATGGGGGGCACAAGGCAGTGCAAACTGTAGGCCAGTCCCAAGCCCGGATAAATGCAGAGGGTTGCGTCAGGAAGGGCATCCGTCTTAAAACTTTGCCAAACAAATATGAGCGTTCATCCAAAGAATTCCATACCGGATCGGTCGTGGCCCGGGTTAACAACGTCCGCAACCGGCACCGTCAACCTGCAGGGCGCCGTTGGAAATTCAGCTACTGTGGGACAAAGAAGAAGAAGAGGTGGAAAGTGGGTTCTTTGGGAGAAAGAGAAGAGGAAAGCACAGAGCCTAGAACTGAATGTGGGGACTTTGAATGTTGGGACTATTACAGGAAAATCTCGGAAGTTGGTTGACATGATGATTAGGAAAAAGGTTGATCTATTGTGTGTGCAGGAGACCAGGTGGAAAGGCAGTAAGGCTAGAAGTTTAGTGGCAGGATTTAAATTATTTTATCAAGGTGTAGATGGGAAGAGAAATGGAGTTGGCTAAGAATGTCTTGGAGGTGAAAAGAGTATCAGATCGAGTGATGATGCTGAAACTTGAAATTGAGGGTGTTATGCATAATGTGATTAGGGGCTATGCCCCACAGGTAGGATGTGACCTCGAGGTGAAAGAGAAATTCTGGATGGAGCTTGACGAAGTAGTTCTGAGCATCCCAGACAGAGAGAGAGTCGTAATTGGTGCAGATTGTAATGGACATGTTGGTGAAGGTAATAGGGGTGATGAAGAAGTGATGGGTAAGTACGGCATCCAGGAAAGGAACTTGGAGGGGCAAATGGTGGTAGAAGTCGCAACAAGGATGCAAATGGCTGTAGTGAACACCTTTTTCCAGAAGAGGCACGAACATAGGGTGACCTACAAGAGCGGAGGTAGAAGCACGCAGGTGGATTACATCTTGTGCAGACGATGTAATCTGAAGGAGGTTACCGACTCTTAGGTAGTGGTAGGGGAGAGTGTGGCGAGACAGCATGGGATGGTGGTGTGTAAGATGACTCTGGTGGTGGGGAGGAAGATTAGGAAGACAAAGGCAGAGAAGAGAAACATGTGGTGGAAGCAGAGACAGGACAAGTGTTGTGCAGCTTTTCAGGAAGAGGTGAGACAGGCTCTCGGTGCACGGGAGGAGCTTCCAGAAGACTGGACCATTGCAGTCAAGGTGATCAGAGAGGCAGGCAGGAGAGTACTTGGTGTATCTTCTGGCAGGAAAGGAGAGAAGGAGACTTGGTGGTGGAACCTCACAGTACAGGAAATCATACAAGGAAAAAGGTTAGCTAAGAAGAAGTGGGATACTGAGAGGACCGAGGAGAGGTGAAAGGAATACATTGAGATGCGACACAGGGCGAAGGTAGAGGTGGCAAAGGCCAAACAAGAGGCATATGATGACATGTATGGCAGGTTGGACACTAAAGAAGGAGAAAATGATCTATACAGACTGGCCAGACAGAGGGATAGAGATGCGAAGGATGTGCAGCAGGTTAGGGTGATTAAGGATAGAGATGGAAATATGTTGACTGGTGCCAGTAGTCTGCTAGATAGATGGAAAGAATACTTCGAAGAGTTGATAATGAGGAAAATGAGAGAGAAGGGAGAGTAGAAGAGGAAAGTGTGGTGGAACAGGAAGTGGCGATGATTAGTAAGGAGGAAGTTAGAAAGGCATTAAAGAGGATGAAAAATGCAAAGGCAGTTGGTCCTGATGACATTCCTGTGGAGGTATGGAAGCATCTAGGAGAGCTGGCTGTGGAGTTTTTGACCAGCTTGTTCAATAGAATTCTAGTGCGTGAGAAGATGCCTGAGGAATGGAGGAAAAGTGTTCTGGTGCCCATTTTTAAGAACAAATGTGATGTGCAGAGCTGTGGGAACTATAGAGGAATAAAGTTGATGAGCCACATAATGAAGTTAAGGGAAAGAGTAGTGGAGGCTAGACTCAGGACAGAAGTGAGTATTTGCAAGCAACAGTATGTTTTCATGCCTAGAAAGAATACCACAGATGCATTATTTGCCTTGAGGATGTTGATGGAAAAGTTCAGAGAAGGTCAGAAGGAGCTACGTTGTGTCTTTGTAGATCTTGAGAAAGTACCCAGAGAGGACCTGTGGTACTGCATGCGGAGGTCTGGAGTGGCAGAGAAGTGAGTTCGAAAAATACAGGACATTTACGAGGGCAGCAGAACAGCGGTGAAGTGTGCTGTAGGTGTGACAGACGAATTTAAGGTGGAGGTGGGACTGCATCAGAGATCAGCCCTGAGCCCTTTCCTTTTTGCAGTGGTGATGGATAGGCTGACAGATGTGGTTAGACTGGAATCCCCATGGACCATGATGTTTGCAAATGACATTGTGATCTGCAGTGAAAGCAGGGAGCAGCTGGAGGAACAGTTAGAAATATGGAGGCAAAAAAAGAACCCTATAGGTTTAGAAAAGGACAAGCTGCTCGGCTTTCCATGGGACTAAATAGTAAAATACTTTCTCTCAAAAAATCCTCATGAAACTGTTTAAGGCTACTTTGATATTTCAGGTTTTTCAAGAAAATGGATGGATAGATATTTACAGAATATTTACTTTAAAAAAAACATGCACTGTAAGCAGATGATATTTTAAGTTTATTTTTATTTTTGTGGTTAGTAACAGAGGTGTACCAGAATCAGAACGCTGCCAGCCAAGACCAGAAGGGACAGTTTAACATGCGGGACTCATTGCACAGGCACTTTTGTTTTGAAAACAATTGTCATTGTCCCAGACGTTAGCGCAGATAGCGCCACATGTCTGATTAATTAAATGTACAAATCTGCAATGGATGTGTAAATCTACACTTGCTTTTAGCAAGTTATTTTGAATAACAGCTGTCTTGGCAGTTACACCCCTGCTAAACTGATTTGATTTTCTCGGAAGGCTGTGTGCAGATGTTGGCATGGTAGCAACTGGTTAGCACATCTGCCTAACAGTTCTGAGGACCTGGTTTCAAATCCGATCTCGCCTGTGTGGTGTTAGCGTCTTCTCCCCGTGCCTGCGTGGGTTTTCTCTGGGTACTCCGGTTTCCTCCCACATCCCAAAAACGTGTATGGTAGGTTAATTGAAGACTCTAAATTGCCCGTAGTTGTGGATGTGAGTGCAAATGGTTGTCTGTTTTTATGTGCCCTGCGATTGGCTGGCGACCAGTTCAGGGTGTACCCCGCCTCTCGCTCAGAGTCAGCTGGGATAGGCTCCAGTGCACCCGCGACCCTAGTGAAGATAAGCGGTATGAAAAATGGATGGATAGATGATCTGTGTGAAGAGACTTGAGACTGCATTCAACAGAGCTTGTCTGGAGAGAATGGACCCCTCCTACCACCTACCACCTCCACCTGGGCGGCTGTGGCTCAGTAGGTAGACCAGGTCGTCCAATGACCAAAAGGTAACTGGTTCGAATCTCGGCTATGACTATCCGCATGTCGAAGTGTCCTTAAGCAAGACACTGAACCCAATTTGCTCCCAGTGGGCCTGGCAGCGCCTTGCATGGCAGCAGTCGCACCATTGGTGTATGAATGTGTGTGTGACTGGGTGAATGTGAGGCTTTGTGAAGCGCTTTGGGTGCTGTGACGGTGTAGATAAAGTGCTATATAAGTGCAGTACATTTACCATTTACCATCATTACCAACACAACACCCAAGAAAAAGGAGAGAAAGAGAGGCAGAGAGATGTGGTGTTATCATGTGATCATAGCCACAGCCTTGACTATTTCTTGAATACAAAATGTGGCAGAGGACCAGAAAGTGAGATGTCTTTGTTGTGTCAAGTGCACCATGACAAAATGCTGGGGAGACTACCCAGCCCCTCACCCATTCTTCAATGACACTCCCCTCCCAATCACTCCCCAATCACTTTAAACACACACATCTCAAAGTAGTTGGTCCTCACGGGAACGTATCTTGCAACTTGAAGCTCTGGTGTTGCCATGGGAATGGCTCATCCTATGACCATAATGTACACGTTTGTCTGCAAAGAAAACTTGAAATGCAATTGCAAATACCCATCTTCAATCTTAAGATATACATTCTATCGTGAAATAGGTGAGTTGGAAAATATATGTTTCATACTGTATATATCACATATTACTTCTATTAGTTTTATACAACCTTCACATGTATTATTGTTCCATGGCTCTTAGTCAGCACAGTACTAATGTGTGTCTCGGCCATGTTGTGACTACTAGCTGTTTTTCTCAGTCTCTGCATGTACCTGGTCCGATAAAGATAAGTTTGAGTGCAGCTGGACAAAGATAATTGTTTTCATTCCTTTTCTTCTGACTCTCACTTCTATATAACGAAGGGGTTTCTTTGCTTGCTCTTGAGTAAGGGTTAAAAACTTGTCACGACTTGTCCCTTTTCCTCTCTTTGCAAAGATTTCTTCTTTTTTGTAATAAAAACCCACAAAGACAAGATTGCTGCCTTACTTATTCTGTCAGAAAAAGATTTGCCAAAACAGTTGGTGTCAGAAGTGGGATTCTAGGATTGCTCGCCGATCCAGGCGACCCCGGGAGTGATTGATCATCCAGGACCAAGGCACGAGTTCTGCCTCCACCCAAAGAATTAGGATGGGGGGACCTGTTGACCCGTTGTCCTCCAAACAAAGAATTACAGTTAAGAGAATTTTTATTCTTTCAAAATTGGACCATTTCATATGATGTACTGTATTTTGAAACAATCTTGCCTTTTTAATAAGTGGTATTAGTAATTGCTCTCCCCACATTCCATTGTTAAGGTCTGAGTTTTTACATTCGGGTTAAAATCAAGGCTAAGATCTGGATTAAAGTCCTTAAATTCGAGTCCGGTTAAAGTCTAGGTTACAGTTCCCCGGTTGGAGGTGGGGGGTTAGGGGTTCAGGTCAGTGTTAGGTTTGAGTCCGACGAGTCGGGCAGTTAGGGGTTTAGGTACTCCGGTTAGAGTCTGACAATCAGGGCTGAGGGTCCCCAACAATTTCAAAAATGTTCGAATATTGTAAAAAAGAGAAGTGCTTCTAATATGTACTGGAAATGGGAAGTTGGAAGAGCAAAAAAGAATTACTGGTCACTTGGATTGTTTGGGGAAGAACAAAAATATAAGTTAAGGATTTAAAAGAAATTGAGAAAAAGGCCAAATGTCTGGATATGTGTTGACTATTAGATTTAGATGCGAAGAGGGACAGAAGCTTTCTGACAAAACTATGTGTCGGGCAAATTACTGATAACTGTGTATCGCCTGTGGTCTAACCTGTCCAAGTTGGCGAAGGGGAGGATGTCAGGTTGTGGTCGCGAGCTGGGTTCCAGAGTGGCCTCACCCTATGACAAAGATCTAGGAGAATGCAATCTGAAAGAAGACCAACAACACAACCATCTCCTGCAACCCACAGCACGGCCCTCCACACGCAGCACTTTTGCCACACCCCCCTTCTCACACAGCCTGCTGCAGTGTCACAACAAAAGAAGCTGCCTCCCTCCTACACCACCAGGCCTCGCGGGATGGACTTGATGATGGCCTCATGGACAGCAAGCATCGCTGAATCAGAATTGAGGAGGTTGAGGCCGAATACTGGACGAGTGAAAATTTTAAATAAACCAAGGTTTATTCTATTTTGGTTCTTTTTGGGAAATCAAAATTCTGGTTCAACTCATGGTTAATTCCACTGATATAAAGGATTAACACAAATATGAAAATCAAAATGTTAACTACTTACTGTGAGAGTGAGAATATCAGTTTTGTGAAAATTTTCAACACTGAGTTCAAAATCACGATTTGTTTGCACTCACAGAGTTAACAGTTTTGTTTGAAACAATGTTTCTTTCTAATGCTGTCATATGATCAAAGCAAATTTATTTATATAGCACCTTCTTATACAATCCCAATTCCAATGAAGTTGGGACATGAATAAAAACAGAATACAATGATTTGCAAATCATGTTCAACCTATATTTAATTGAATACACTACAAAGACAAGATATTTAATGTTCAAACTGATAAACTTGATTGTTTCTAGCAAATTATCATTAACTTGGAATTTTATGGCTCCAAAAAAGGTGGGACAGGGTCATGTTTAGCACTGTGTTACATCACCTTTTCTTTTAACAACATTCAATAAACGTTTGGGAACTGAGGACACTAATTGTTGAAGCTTTAGAGGTGGAATTCTTTCCCATTCTTGCTTGACAGGTATGGACTGCAGGCAGGCCCGTCTAGTGCCCGCACTCTTTTACTACAAAGCCACGTTGTTGTAACACATGCAGAATGTGGTTTGGCATTGCCTTGCTGAAATAAGCAGGGGTGTCCATGAAATATATATATAGCATATGTTTCTCCAAAACCTGTATGTATCTTTCAGCATTAATGGTGCCTTCAGATGTGAAAGTTACATACCATTGGCACTAACTCAGCCCCAAACCATCACAGATGCTGGCTTTTGAACTTTGCGTCCATAACAGTCCAGATGGTTCATTTCCTCTTTGGCCCGGAGGACACGACGTCCACAATTTCCAAAAACAATTTGAAATGTAGACTCTTCGGACCACAAAACACTTTTCCACTTTGCATCAGTAGATCTTAGATGAGCTCGGGCCCAGAGAAGCCACCAGCATTTCTGGGTGTTTTTGATAAATGGCTTTTGCTTTGCATAGTAGAATTTTAAATTGCACTTACGAGTGTAGCACCAAACTGTATTTACTGACATTTGTTTTCTGAAGTATCCCTGAGCCCATGTGGTGATATCCTTTACACATTGATGTCGGTTTTTGATGCATTGCCGCCTGAGGGATTGAAGGTCACGGGCATTCAATGTTGGTTTTCAGCCTTGCCGGTTACATGCAGTGATTTCTCCAGGTTCTCTGAAACTTTTGATGATATTATGGACCGTCGATGATGAAATCCCTAAATTCCTTGCAATTGTACGTTGAGGAACATTGTCCTTAAACTGTTCGACTATTTTATCACGCACTTGTTCACAAAGAGGTGTACCTCGCCCCATCTTTGCTTGTGAATGACTGAGCAATTCAGGGAAGCTCCTTTCCTACCCAATAATGGCACCCACCTGTTCCCAATTAGCCGGTTCACCTGTGGGATGTTCCAAACAGGTGTTTGATGAGCATTTCTCAACTTTCTCAGTCTCAGCCAGAGGGCTTAGGGCGCAGGTGGAGACAGGCTTCAGCAAAGAGGCGTGGAATGTGGGATGAATTTTCAGGGACTGTGGAAGCTTCAATTGGACGGAAGTGGGATTGATGATCTTGGTAATGGGGAAGGGACCAAAGAAACGCTGAGTGAGTTTCCGGGACTTGATCTGAAGCGGGAGGTCGTGAGAAGAAAGCCAGACAGATTGGCCCACCTTGTATTCAGGCGTCGGGGAGCGATGGCGGTCCGTGAGCTGTTTATTGCGTGCGGCGGACCGGATAAACGCCGCTCGGACGTCTGCCTGGATTCTCCAGAGATGATCCTTGATGGCGGGGACTGCCACTGCCTGCTCCTGTTCTTTGAATAATGGGGGTTGGTAACCATAGCAAGCCATGAATGGGGACATACCGGTAGCGGAACTGGTGAAGGAGTTGTGGGCGTACTCAATCCACGGGAGGAATGAGCTCCAGGAGGAGGGGTTGTGTGCGGCAACACAACGGAGGGCTGATTCAAGGGATTGGTTTGCCCGCTGCATCTGGCCGTTGGTCTGCAGATGATATCCTGATGACAAGCTGGCTGCTGCGCCCACCGCTTTACAGAATTCTTTCCATACCAGGGATGAGAACTGAGGACCTCTGTTAGAGACAATATCGATGGGAATACCGTGGAGTCTAAAGACATGCTGGACAAGGAGGTTAGCAGTATCGAAGGCGGATGGTAGTTTGGGGAGGGGTACGTAATGGACGGATTTGGAAAAGCGATCGACAATATAGAATGGAATGATAGAGTTACCTTTAGAAGGAGGTAGACCAGTAACAAATTCCAGAGCGATATGGGACCAAGGGCGGCTAGGGATAGGCAATGGACGCAGCAGACCAGCTGGGGGCAGGTGTGAAAACTTCCCTCGGGCACAGACGGAGCAGGCTTGGACGAACTCCCGGGTGTCTTGAACAAGGCTGGGTCACCAGAAATGCTGCCGGATGAACTGAATGGTGTGGGTGATGCCAGGATGACAGGAGAGTTTGGAGTTATGAGTTGTGACGTCAGAGCGTGCAGAATCGGGTACGAATAGGCGGTTTGGAGGCCCGGTCTTGAGATCCGGGTGAGTCTTTTGGGCTACCTGAACCACCTGTTTGATCTGCCAAGTGGCTGCTCTAACGAAGCACGATGAAGGAAGGATGGGTTCCGGTTCGTCAGGGCTGGAGGGGGGTGAGTAAAGTCGAGACAGGGCATCTGTTTTGCTGTTTTTGGAGCCAGGACAGAAGAGAGACTGAAATTAAACCTGCTTAAAAAGAGAGCCCAGCGAGCGTGTCTAGGGTTAAGGCGTTTGGCGGAACGGAGGTAAGAGAGATTCTTGTGGTCTGTCCAAATGATGAATGGTAGTTCAATTTGAAAAAAATCCCCCCAAGCGCCGTGTCATCCCACCCACATTCACCTGCCAATATCCGGAACTCAATGGAATATTCCGCTGCTGATTTAGCGCCCTGCATGAACGTGAGGAGGCGACGGGTGGCTTCTTTGCCCTGAACTGGGTGATCAAATACTTTGCGGAGTTCGGCGGAAAAAGAATCGAATGAATGAAGTACCGGAGAGGAATTTTGCCATAATGAAGTGGACCATTTTGCTACTTTGCCGCGGAGGAGGTTCGTGACATATGCTACTTTGGAACGTTCGGTGGGATAACTGTGCGGTTGGAGATTGAATACGAGTGAGCAATTAAGAATAAACTGGCTACATGCCCCTATGTCCCCGGAGTAGGGCTCGGCGGAGAGACATGAGGTTCTTTGTAGAGGAAGCGGGGTGGCTCTGAGGCTGCGGGCTCCGGAAGAGTACTTACAGGGGGTTGAATGGATTGCATCTGCTGGGAAAGGAGGGAGACATGTTGCAAAAGGGAGTGGATCGTTTCGGTTAATTCTTGCAGGTTTTTGTCCTGTCGTCCAATGTGGGCGCCTTAGAGGGTTAGTGCGTTCTTCAGAGCCTCCAGAGTTGCTGGGTCCATAGTGGCCTAAGTATTCTGAGTTTTGTCTGATTTTCAAGCCAATTGAACAGGCTGCAAACACAGCACCAATGTTGGTATAAGAATCAGAATCAGAATAATTTTGCCAAGTATGTCCAAAAACACACCAGGAATTTGTCTCCAGTAGTTGGAGCCACTATTGTACGAAAACAGACAGTCAATTGACAGAGAATACTTTTGAGACATAAAGACATTGAGAAAAAAACACTGAGCAATAAAATGTTACTAGTAATCTAGTAATGCCGGTAAAAAAAATGTTGACAATTGTGCAAAAAGATGCATATCCTCTAGCAATTAGAGCAGTTTGAAGGACTAATATAGCAATAGTCCGGTACAATGACCATTGTGCAAAGGGCGCCGAGACTTCAAGGAATGTATGCAGTTTAAAGTCACTAGTAGTGCGATAATCTGGGACAATGTTGATTGTGCAAATGTTGCAGATACTACTCAGTCAATGTGCAAGTGCTGCAGATGCTACTCTGGCATGAGTGGCCAGTATTGGTCAACAACAACAGATATGCAAATAGTGCAGCGTGGCGAGACTACCACAGTGAGTGCACGAGTAATGTAGAATTGGCCCGACAGAAATGTGACAACAAACTCAAGACAAAGAATTGGCGGCATGTTGCAACGGAATTGTAAGTTAGCTGTTTAAGAAGTTGATGGCAAGGGGTAAGAAGCTGTTGGAATGTTTGCTAGTTTTAGTTTGCATTCTTCGGTTGCGCCTACCTGAGGGAAGGAGCTGGAAGAGCTGGTAACCAGGATGTGGAGGATCCAAGAGGATTTTGCACGCTCTTGTCTTAGTTCTGGCAGCGTGCAAGTCCTCAAGAGACCCATCTTCAAACAACAAAAGATTAACAAAGCGGCAGGCCCAGACTATGTGTCCCCATCCTGCCTCAAAGTCTGAGCGGACCAGCTCGCGCCAGTCTTCACTCAGATCTTCAATAGATCTCTGGAACTGTGCGAAGTCCCATCCTGTTTCAAACGCTCCACCATCATTCCAGTCCCCAAGAAACCTGCAATCTCGGGTCTAAATGACTACAGGCCTGTCGCCTTGACATCTGTGGTCATGAAGTCCTTTGAACTTCTCGTGCTGGACCACCTCAAGAGCGAACAGGTCTGCGGATGATGCAGTCAACATGGGGCTGCGCTTCATCCTTGAACACCTTGACAGTGCAGGGACCTACGTGACGATCCTGTTCGTGGACTTCAGCTCAGCGTTCAACACCATCATCCCTGAACTCCTTTCCTCCAAGCTTCTCCAGCTCAGCGTCTCACCTGCCATCTGCCAGTGGATTTACATCTTCCTGACGGGCAGGACACAGCAGGTGAGGCTAGGAGAGACCACCTCATCCATACGCAGCATCAGCACTGGGGCACCCCAAGGTTGTGTCCTCTCTCCGCTGCTCTTCTCTCTCTACACGAACGACTGCACCTCAGCGCACCCGGCTGTCAAACTCCTCAAGTTTGCAGATGACACCACTGTCATCGGCCTCATCAAGGACGGTGACAAGTCTGCATATCGACAGGAAGTGGAGCGGCTGGAGCTGTGGTGCGGCCGACACAACATGGAGCTGAACACGCTCAAGACTGTAGAGATGATCGTGGACTTCAGGGGCATCCTTCACCACAGCTGCCCCTCACGTTGTCCAGCTGCCTTGTGTCAACCGTCGAGACCTTCAAGTTCCTGGGAATTACAGTCTCTCAGGACCTGAAGTGGGCGACCAACATCAACTCCGTCCTCAAAAAGGCCTAGCAGAGGATGGACTTCCTGCGGCTTCTGAGAAATCACGGCCTGCCACAGGAGCTGCTGAGGCAGTTCTACACAGCGGTCATTGAATCAGTCCTGTGTTCTTCCATCACAGTCTGGTTTGGTGCTGCTACAAAAAAGGACAAACTCCGACTGCAACGGACAGGATTAGTGAAAGGATTGTGGTGGAAATTCAGCTACTGTGGGTCGAAGACGAACAAGAGGTGGAAAGCGGGTTCTTTGGCAGAAAGAGAAGAGGAAAACACAGAGCCTATAACTGAATGTGGGGACTTTGAATGTTGGGACTATGACAGGAAAATCTCGGGAGTTGGTTGACATGATGATTAGGAGAAAGGTTGATATATTGTGTGTCCAGGAGACCAGGTAGAAAGGCAGTAAGGCTAGAAGTTTAGGGACAGGGTTTAAATTATTTTATCATGGTGTAGATGGGAAGAGAAATGGAGTCGGGGTTATTTTAAAAGAAGAGTGGACTAAGAGTGTCTTGGAGGTGAAAAGAGTATCAGATCGAGTGATGAGGCTGAAACTTGAACTTGAGGGTGTTATGTATAATGTGATTAGTGGCTATGCCCCACAGGTAGGATGTGACCTAGAGGTGAAAGAGAAATTCTGGAAGAAGCTAGACGAAGTAGTTCTGAGCATCCCAGACAGAGAGAGAGTCGTGATTGGTGCAGAATGTAATGGACATGTTGGTGAAGGAAACAGGGGTGATGAAGAAGTGATGGGTAAGTTCGGCATCCAGGAAAGGAACTTGGAGGGACAGATGGTGGTAGACTTTGCAAAAAGGATGGAAATGGCTGTAGTGAACACCTTTTTCCAGAAGAGGCACGAACATAGGGTGACCTACAAGAGCAGAGGTAGAACCACGCATTTGGATTACATCTTGTGCAGACGTATTCTGAAGGAGGTTACTAACTGTAAGGTAATGGTAGGGGAGAGTGTGGCTAGACAGCATAGGATGGTGGTGTATAAGATGACTCTGGTGGTGGGAAGGAAGATTAGGAAGACAAAGGCAGAGCAGAGAACCATGTTGTGGAAGCTGAGACAGGATGAGTGTTGTACAGCTTTTTGTGAAGAGGTGAAACAGGCTCTCGGTGGACAGGAGGAGTTTCCAGAAGACTGGACCACTATAGCCAAGGTGATCAGAGAGGCAGGCAGCAGAGTACTTGGTATATCCTCTGGCAGGAAAGGAGAGAAGGAGACTTGGTGGTGGAACCTCACAGTACAGGAAATCATACAAGGAAAAATGTTAGCTAAGAAGAAGTGGCACACTGAGAGGACCAAGGAGAGGTGAAAGGAATACATTGAGATGTGACGTAGGGAAAAGGTAGAGATGGCAAAGGCCAACCAAGAGGCAATAATGACATATATGCCAGGTTGGACACTAAAGAAGGAGAAAATGATCTATACAGGTTGGCCAGACAGAGAGATAGAGATGGGAAGGATGTGCAGCAGGTTAGGGTGATTAAGGATAGAGATGGAAATATGTTGACTGGTGCCAGTAGTGTGCTAGATAGATGGCTAGAATACTATGAGGAGTTGATGAATGAGGAAAATGAGAGAGAAGGGAGAGTAGAAGCGGCAAGTGTGGTGGACCAGGAAGTGGCAAAGATTAGTCAGAGGGAAGTAAGAAAGGCATTAAAGAGGATGAAAACTGGAAAGGCAGTGGGTCCTGATGACATTCCTGTGGAGGTATGGAAGCATCTAGGAGAGGTGGCTGTGGAGTGTTTGACCAGCTTGTTCAATAGAACTCTAGCAGGTGAGAAGATGCCTGAGGAATGGAGGAAAAGTGTGGTGGTGCCCATTTTTAAGAACAAGGGTGATGTGCAGAGCTGTGGGAACTATAGAGGAATGAAGTTGATGAGCCACACAATGAAGTTATGGGAAAGAGTAGTGGAGGCTAGACCCAGGACAGAACTGAGTATTTGTGAGCAAAAGCATGGTTTCATGCCTAGAAAGAGTACCACAGATGCATTATTTGCCTTGAGGATGTTGATGGAAAAGTACAGAGAAGGTCAGAAGGTCATTTTGTCTTTGTAGATCTAGAGAAAGCCATTGACAGAGTACCCAGAGATGAACTGTGGCAGTCTGGAATGGCAGATAAGTATGTTAGAATAATACAGCACATGTACAAGGGCAGCAGAACAGTGCTGAGATGTGCTGTAGATGTGACAGACGAATTTAAGGTAGAGGTGGGACTGCATCAGGGATCAGCCCTTAGCCGCTTCCTGTTTGCAGTGGTGATGGATAGGCTGACAAATGACGTTAGACTGGAATCCCCGTGGACCATGATGTTTGCAGATGACATTGTGATCTGCAGTGAAAGCAGGGAGCAGGTGGAGGAACAGTTAGAAAGATGGAGGCATGCACTGGAAAGCAGAGGAATGAAGATTAGGCGAAGTAAGACAGAATATATGTCCATGAATGAGAGGGGTGGTGGGTGAAGAGTGAGGCTACAGGGTGAAGAGGTAGCAAGGGTGGAGGACTTTAAATACTTGGGGTCAACCATCCAGAACAATGGTGAGTGTGGTTAGGACGTGAAGAAGCAGGTCCGAGCAGGTTGGAACGGGTGGAGGAAGGTGTCAGGTGTGTTATGTGACAGAAGAGTCTCTGCTCGGATGAAGGGCAAAGTTTATAAAACAGTGGTGAGGCCAGCCATGATGTACGGATTAGAGACAGTGGCACTGAAGAGACAACAGGAAGCAGATCTGGAGGTGGTGGAAATGAAGATGTTGAGGTTCGCTCTCGGAGTGACCAGCTTGGATAAAATTAGAAATGAACTCATCAGAGGGACAACAAAGGTTCAATGTTTTGGAGACAAAGTTAGAGAGAGCAGACTTCGATGGGTTGGACACGTCCAGAGGAGAGATAGTGAGTGTATTGGTAGAAGGGTGATGAGGATGGAGCTGCCAGGCAAGAGAGCTAGAGGAAGACCAAAGAGAAGGTTGATGGATGTTGTGAGGGACATGAGGGCAGTTGGTGTTCGAGAGGAGGATCCAGGAGATAGGCTTACATGAAAAAGGATGACGCGCTGTAATCAGTAATTATACATAACTGACTGTGTCATTGCCATCCCTTGGACAAAAAATGCGGAGGCAGATTTTATCCAACGGAAGAAAGTCCTTCCATTGCCAGACTACTCAAAACCCTTCATTTTTATTTTCATGACCTCTTGATGACAGACAGTCTTTTGGGGGAAAGGAAAAGTACCTAGCTGGAGCTTTTATTCCACCCAAATTTTTGTTATGCATCTTAGAACACTTTTGATGTATTTAGATTTAGACATTTATGTAAATGTAATGGGTCGGACCATATTAACGCTGTACTGATAATGTGTATAATGAAATAATGATCGATGCGCTTACGAAACACTGTCTAGATATGGTAGACATGTTAAAGTAAGAATTTAAGTAAGTGGTGGTAGTACAATTGACCAAAATTATTTTTAGAATTTTATTACAATTCTTGGAAAGCTTTTCTCTGACAACAGCTTTCTGACAGATTACAATTTGACCTCAGAACACATGATAGCTACCACCTGCAAATAAATGCTGGAAAGTCAATTAAATTAGGTCAAGTATATATGAGGATGGGTGTGCCCCCTATCCCTTTTTGAGATTGTTTTTGCAGGCACTCCATTGGACCAGATCCATTCGGGTCTACCAAAGCCAGATCTGCCGATGGGCTTACAAATCGTTCAGGTATTGCACATTATCGATGAATCAAGTCCAATCAGCACTCCCAAGGGCGGCTGACGGACCCCTGCATGTCATCAAATCTGGCAACTTTGTGCTTATTAAGAACTTCCACTGGAAAATGTGGAGTCATCAGCGCTGGCTGCAGCCTTTCCAAGTCCTCCTTGTGACCCACACTGCAGTGGAAGTTGCTGAAAGAGCTACGTGGGTTCACATGTCACACTGTAAGACGGTCCCAGCACCTCCTATGGTCCCAGCTCCTCCCTTCACTTCTACATCAGATGGATGTAATGTTTAGCCTGATAAGGCTAAATAAATCATCTCTCAAAAGAGGATTCACTCTTAGCATTTACTTTTAGCTACAATCAGTGCTGGTAACTGATTGCATGTCAATAGGTCATAGAGAAGCAGAAGATAGGTCATCAAAGCCGAGCAACGACCAGTCATCTGATGTCTGAACTGGCTTTGGTGACATCATGTTTATACTAGACTTCCAAACTTCAGGTCTGCCGAATCTGACCAATCTTGAAGCTTCACATGTAGAAACTAATGCAATTTGTGAAGTAGCTCTCCAAAACCATTCTTAGACCTAAAATGTGAATTTCTAGATCATTCTCAGGTTGTTTTTGTAAACACGTTATACTGTTATATCGATTTGATTGCTCCATGCTATTTTAGTGAATTTTGGTTACTTAGTGATTAGTAATGTTAAGTAATTTTCCTTTTATATGTGATTAATAGTAGATTGTGTTATTATCAAAAGGGGGGAGCTGAGTTGGAAAATGTATGTTTCATACCACATATTACTTATATTCTATTATACAACCTTCACATATATTATTGATTTATATCTCTTAGTTAGCACAGTGTGTGTGTCCCGGCCATGTTGTGACTACTAGCTTTTTTTCTCAGTCTCTGCATGTACCCTTTCCGATAAAGATAAGTTCGAGTGCAGCTGGACAAAGATAGTTTTCTTTCCTTTTCTTCTCTGACTCTCTCACTTCTATATAACAAAAGTGTTTCTTTACTTGCTCTTGAGTAAGGGGTAACAACTCGTGACGACTTGTACCTTTTGTTATCTTTGCAAAGATTTCTTCTTTTTTGTAATAAAAACCCACAAAGACACGATCGCTTCCTTACTTATTCTGTCAGAAAAATGCCAAAACAAAGGCATAAAGCACCATAGCTAGCACTGTCATGGCTACTTTCTTCTTCATTTCCTTTTCTACACCCCACATCTAGTCATGCCTTTTCTGTAGTGCCCCTAGTGGTTGGACGAGACACCACAGTATGTGTGTGTGTTGTTTTTAAAGCACTTTTATTGACGTTTAAGACATCTGTTTGTGTGGTGGATGACAGATGAGGAGGAGGTGTGAGAAATTACTATTAAGGATGTGTGCGTGTGTGTGTATGAGACTCTTGGAAAAATTTCCGTGTACTTTGAAGCCTTTCAAGCTGGTTAGTGTTGTCGTATTAGTATTGTTCAAAATGAACCAATATCATCCTTAAATTGAATTGGCAATCACGCAATCATGATACGAATCGAATCATTGCTAAAGCGAACAGTATAGGGGTGTATAGTCATGGCGTCATTGAAACATCAAGTGACATCACTGACTGTTGTCGTTTTGTGTTAGCTGCATGATTAATCGTGTAAAACATATTGTGTACATATTATACATACATATATACACATACATATTTGTTTATAAAATTGAGTGGTCTTCCATACTGGAACATGCCTCTGAATATCCAACTAAAATAAGCACAAATTGTGCTGAACTCATTTTTAATGAATTGCTTTTGCCTGCCAATCAACTTCTGATACAACGTTACATTGACTACTGGATATTCAGAATCAGAATCAGATTTATTTGCCAAGTATGTCAAAAACACACAAGGAATTTGTCTCCGGTAGTTGCAGCTGCTCCCTCACCAGTCCCCTCTTCCCAAAATTCATCGTCCTTCTACCTCTCTCAGCAGTAAGCCTTCTAATCTCTCCTGTTCAATCGCCTGGAAGACACATGCCCTCTGTCTGCTGAGCCAGCATGGATGCTTCCTGTGCAGGTGCACCACAGAGTATGCACAATAGGTACAGCGAGCAAGGTGAGATGGGTAGCTTTCTTTGGATCAGCATGACCTGTCAAGTTTGCCATACTCAGTTAAATATAGCCCATGTGATGAATACGGCTGGACACTGGATATGTAAAACAACTAACTTTGAGTAAGACGAAGCTGGTTGCATGGCATCAATGGAAACAGCAGCAGGTACAATGTGTACAGACTGGGCCTGGCAGATGGTGGGCACAGTGGGAAGGTTACAAGGCAGACGTTTTGGGTACAGTGATCATGGTCAGACTGGTAGCCATGATGGGGGTCACAGTCACACACACAAGCAAACAAGTACTTACAAACTTGTGACTGCCTCTGGCTAATAGGGCCTCATGGGTCAAAAAATCCAAATTAAGATATTCATTATATATATATATATATATATATATATATATATATATATATATATATATATATATATATATATATATATATCATTCTGTTTAAAATTATATCTAGTACATGGAAGTACCTAAAATATTCAGGAAGTAACAGCAATTTTAATGTTGCCAAGTTGGAATTCCTAGTTTTGAGAAAATGGTGTTTAAAGTTTTGGTACATACATCTTTCAAAGGTCCATAGCAAACAGTACCTTATGAAAAAGATATTGACCCCAAACCTTTAGGAACTGTTTAAAGACTGCTAGAAACTAAATTCTCAATAGCACGTAAGGACATCATCAGAGATTTTAACCCTTTAACAGTTTGACCTCTCAACAATTGAAATGGGCCCAAAATGGTGATTCAGCCGCAACCAAAAAGTAACTTTGAAATGCTAAAACTACACATTATTCACCTTACTATACAGCACTACTGAGGGTCTAGAACACCAATCACTAATCACCCAAAAAATCTTTTCTATAGAGCAAGTACACGTGTTACAATTCTGGGACATTTTCTGAATTTATAGTTGACAAACCCCCCTCAAAAACTTCTTCCTCAGTAAGATAATTTTTAAAATCCACATGATAATATCATGTATTATGTGTTTTTATATGTTTCTAATAAATGTGATGTAGAGTGATCAATTGGCACAGACATTTTATGGAGCCTCTGCTTTCCAGGTCACTTATGCTGTTACTCTGACCTGCCATGATGGTTCACATTTTCCATCACTTCCAACACCAATTGCATGAATATCTTCAATTACAAGTGCCTCTTAACTATACAGTATATTTATTCCTGCCTGTGTATTTTAACAATTTATGGAATGTTTGTTCATTCTCGAGTTTTAATTTTCTTTTTTTTCTATGCATGTTTGAGTGCCAATCACACATTACTTGACTGCCATCTGCTAACTCTGTTTGGCTCTTGACCATTCTTTTATAAACATGGGCCCTTGCCTTTCTATAATTACTCAATTGTATGTTATCTGTTCCTGTATTTAGCAAGCTTTCCAACAATACTAGCCTTTTGAAAACAGGATAAAGATTAAAAAAAGTTGTGAACCTTTGAAACCTTGTTCTTTTGGCTTTCTTGCCGTCCACACATGGAATCCGCTGACGGCATTGACCTCCCTAGCTTAGCGTCACCATAGGCACACAGCTACTTATTCATAACTGTTCTGCAGCGGCAGCAGCTGATTTATTTAATTGTTTATTCATTTTCATGGGATTATTCAGTAGATGCACCCTCTCAATGAAAGCATTTTTTCAAGGCACTAAGGTAAGAAATTCAAATTAATTCAAACTTATTTATTTCTCTGTCATTGTTTACTAATCAGCCGGCACGGTGGACAACTGGTTAGAACATCTGCCTCACGGTTCTGCAGACCAGGGTTCAAATCCCGGCCCCGCCTGTGTGGAGTTTTCATGTTCTCCCCGTGCCTAGCACTCCGGTTTCCTCCCACATCCCAGAAACATGTGTGGTAGGTTGATTGAAGACTCTAAATTGCCCGTAGGTGTGAATGTGAGTGCAAATGGTTGTTTGTTTCTATGTGCGATTGGCTGGCGACTGGTTCAGAGTGCCTGAAGATAGCTGCGATAGGCTTCAGCAGCCCGCGACCTAGGGAGGATAAGCGGTAAAGAAGATTGATGGATCTTTACTAATCACTTATTTTCATACACTCAGGCTACAATTTTACATTTGGGCTGCTGGGACATGAAATTAGAGACCTTAAGGAAGGTATTTTTGGCGAAATCTCAGAATCAAAAATATTCACCATCTGCTCTAATTTTGCCAATTACGTGAAACTATACCTTGGAACATTCAGACTCTTTCGCCAGAGCGGGTCACATATCTCCAAACATTACCACACTTTCATTTTGGTAACTGAACATAGCATGTGTTAATGAATGATACTTACTTCAAAGTAAAAGTTACTTTAAAGAGTAGGTCACAGGGAGTTGCTGTTCATCTAATTAGAACCAATTAGCTGTCATTAACATAGGTAATTGAGACAGCACTGAGTCCAAAATACAAAAAGTTTTTTCAGGTGGTGCTACAGTTTCCCTTGTAAAGTGTTCATATTTTTTATGCATGCATGTTTGCAGTCATTCTCCAATCTTAATCATTTTGTGGGATTTGGGGTTTGTGTGTTATAATAAACTCAAAGCCTCCACTTTTGGGGATTGTGCCCTCAGGGTATTTTCCATTTATAGACAATGTTTGCTGAGCTAATTTTTTTTTTACAAACCTGAAGTGAAGAAAATCCTGGTTGTATATTAATTAACATTCAATCATTTACTGTGATAGTACACGTGTTTTCCCTCCAATTATTGGAGGCATGATGGCCCCTAACCGTGTGGTCGCCTCGGTTACGTGCTCTCTAATATTGTCTAGGTTTTGTGTTTTTTGTTCGTCTTCTGAGACATAACGTGACTCACTTACATAAGGGAAGACTTGATAAACATGAGGGAGTCTACCCCGGACTTTCTTTCACAAACTTTCGCAAATCTGCTCAGTTTTTTCTCTGAGTTACTCTCCGGTGGGGCGGCCGCGGTGTACGATGCATGGAGGCGAAGGCGATGAAGGGGAAGCGCGCCGGAGTGCAGGTGAAGTTCCGTAAGAGAGGATTCCGATTGCCGTTTCTGTCGATTCACCTTACAAATCTACGCTCCCTACCCAACAAAATGGATGCGCTTCATCTTCTCACAAAGACCAGTAAAGACTTTGGACGTTCCGCCGCCCTGTGCTTTACGGAGACATGACCTTTGCGAACACATACCCGATGGTGCCGTAATGCTTCCGGGCTTCCAACTTCACCGGGCAGACCACGTCACGGAATTATCAGGGAAATCAAAAGGCAGCGGGATATGCTTGTATATCAACGAAAAATGGTGGACCGACATCACGGCGCTCAGCACACACTGCACCTCGGACTTGGAGTTGCTGTTTTTGAACTGTAAATCATTCTACTCGCCGCATGAGTTTCCATCTTTCATACTTGTGGGTGTTTACATTCCTCCTCAAGCTAACACGTACGTCGTACTGCTAACGCTCGCTGAACAAGTAAACGAAATTGAAAAAAAGCAGCAAGAATCACCCCTCATTATTATTGGGGACTTTAACAAAGCTAAACTCAACCACAAACCCCCTAATTACAAGCAGCACATCCACTGTCCTACCAGGGAAAATAAAATGTTTAGACTACTGCGATACTACGCTAAATAACGTATGCTATCCCCTGTGCAGCTCTGGGCTAATCTGATCACTGCTTCATCCACTTAATAGAAACATACAGGCAAAAACTTAAATGCGCGAAGCCTACGGTGAAAACAGTGAAGAAGTGGACCAATGAAGCAAAGCTAGAACTTCAAAGCTGTTGAGACAGGACAGATTGGAGTGTCTTTGAAAATTCAACTGGCAGCCTGGATGAATATACGGACACTGTTACATCCTATATCAGTTTCTGTGAAGAGGTGTGTGTACCAACAAAGTCATTTCGCATGTTCAATAACAAGAAGCCGTGATTCACTGCCAATTTTAAGCAACTTCGCCAGGCTAAAGAGGACGCATATCTAAGTGGGGATAGAGCCCTGTATAATTGCGCTAGAAGCCAGCTGGCCAAAGAAATTAACATTGCAAAGAGAAATTATGCAGTATAGCTAGAAAAACAGTTTACTGCTAACGACTCTAAATCAGTCTGGTGAGGATTACAATCTATAAGCAATTATAAGGGACCATCCACCCAAGCTGAGAACAATAAAGGACAAGCCGACGACTTGAACACATTCTATTGTAGATTTGAAAAGGACACTTTCACACCCTAGGCCCACCCAGCCGCACCACCGGCCACCGCCACACCTCTGACTAACCCTCCTCTTCCATGAACCGGATGAGACGTATCTTCAAACAACAGAAGATAAAAAAAGCAGCCATCCTCCCACAATGTCTGCGTGGACCAGCTCACTCCAGTCTTCACACATATCTTCAATAGATCTCTGTAATTGTGCGAGGTACCATCCTGTTTCAAATGCTCCATCATCATCCCAGTCCCCAAGAAACCTGCACTCTCGGGTCTGAATGACTACAGGCCTGTCGCCCTGACATCTGTGGTCATGAAGTCCTTTGAACACCTTGTGCTGGACAATCTCAAGAGCGTCACAGGTCCCCTGCTGGACCCCCTGTAGTTTGGCGACTGAGCAAACAGGTCTGTGGACGACCCAGTCAACATGGGACTGTACTTCTTCCTAGAACACCTCGACAGTGTGGGGACCTACGCAAGGATCCTGTTCGTGGACTTCAGTTCTGCATTCAACACCATCATCCATGAACTCCTCCCCTCCAAGCTCCTCCAGCTCAGCATCTCCCCTACCATCTCATCTGCCAGTGGATTTATAGTTTCCTGACGAGCAGGACACAGCAAGTGAGTCTGGGCGGCACTTCCTCATCTACACGCACCACCAGCACTGGGGCGGCCCAAGGATGTGTCCTCTCTCCGCTGCTCTTCTAACTCTACACGAATGACTGCACCTCAACGCAACCAGCTATCAAACTCCTAAAGTTTACAGACGACACCACAGTCATTGGCCTCATCAAAGACGGCGACGAGTCTATGTATCGACAGAAAGTGAAGCCGCTGGACATCAACATCAACTCCGTCCTCAAAAACTCCCAGCAGAGGATGTACTTCCTGCGGCTTCTGAGGAAGCACGGCCTGCCACAGGAGCTGTTGAGGCAGTTCTACACAGCAGTTAATCCTGTGTTCATCCATCAGTCTGGTTTGGTGCTGCCACAAAAAAGAACATACTCCGACCGCAACGGACAATAAAAACTGCTGAAAAAATTGCCAGTTCCCCCCTGCCCACCGTTGAGGACTTGCACGCTGCCAGAACTAAGAAGAGCATGCAAATCCTCTTGGACCCTCCACATCCTGATCACCACCTCTTCCAGGTCCTTCCCTCAGGTAGGCGCTATCGACCAATGCAAACTAAAACAAGCAGAAATTCCAACAGCTTCTTCCCTTTTGCCATTAACTTCTTAAACATTTAACTTACAATTCCATTCTAACATGCTGCCAATTTTGTCTTGAGATTGTAGTCGCATCTCTGTTGGGCCAATCATACATTACTCGTGCACTCACTGTAGTAGTCTTGCCACTATTGTTGACCAATGCTGGCCACTCAAGTGCTTGAGAAGTGTCTGCACCATTTGCACAATTGACAGTTTCAGATTATCCCACTACTAGTCACTTCAAACTGCATACATTTCTTGAAGTCCCTGTGCTATTTGCACAATGGTCACTGTATCAGACTATTGTTCTATAAGTCATTTCAAACTGCTCTAAATTGCAAGAGTACTGCATCATTTTGCACAATTAAAAAAAAAAAAAAGAAATATATCGGCATTACCACATTACTGGGAACCTTGTATTCCTCAGTGACTGTGTTTTTAACTTTTTTTTGTCTCAAAAGTATTCTCTGTCAATTGACTCGTCGTACTAGAGCAGCACCAACTCCCGGAGACAAATTCCGTGTGTTTTTTACATACTTGGCAAATAAAGATGATTCTGAGTCTAATTCTGATTCTTCAATTATCACACAATTGATACATGATTATAATTTAATTATAATTGGCAAATCATAGTGAGTTACTCTGTGATTACTATTCCTAATGGTGAAGCAACATCATTTATTAGTATTTATCTGTCCCACTTTCCACCCACTTTGTGTCATGCTTATCCGCTTTAGGTTAATTAGATTTGAGTCTAACCTGACTTTTACTGGTCGCCAGTCCTACGGCATATGCATGAAATTTGTGAACACCAATTGCTTACTTTGTTTAAAGTGAACCCCTTTTTATTATAGCAGATATGTTCCAGACCTAGCCAAGATATGGAGACCAAAGTTTCTTTTTAACTTTTAGATTTTTACCGCACATACTTTAAACAGGCGGCACGGTGGCCGACTGGTTAGAGCGTCAGCCTCACAGTTCTGAGGACCCGGGTTCAATCCCCGGCCCCGCCTGTGTGGAGTTTGCATGTTCTACCCGTGCCTGCGTGGGTTTTCTCTGGGCACTCCGGTTTCCTCCCACATCCCAAAAACATGCGTTAATTGGAGACTCTAAATTGCCCGTAGGTGTGACTGTGAGTGTGAATGGTTGTTCGTTTGTATGTGCCCTGCTATTGGCTGGCAACCAGTTCAGGGTGTACCCCGCCTCCTGCCCGATGATAGCTGGGATAGGCTCCAGCACGCCCGCGACCCTAGTGAGGAGAAGTGGCTCAGAAAATGGATGGATGGATACTTTAAACACATTTAAATTTATTAAAAGACACTTGCAAATTTTTTGCCAATCCCAGTAGAAGCTTACTGTAAAATTGACACATAAAACAGGTGAATTAACCGTTGCATTGTATATTTAAACACAAACATTTTCAAGGCGGCACGGTGATCAACTGGTTAGCATGTTGATCAACTGGTTAGCACGTCTGCCTCACAGTTCTGAGGACCCGGGTTCCAATCCGGCCTCAGCTGTGTGGAGTTTGCATTCTCTCCCTGTGCCTGCGTTGGAGACGACAACAGCCGCCTCACATTGAAGACAGGGCCCCCATCCACGAACCGGGGGAGGCGGGGGCCTGGAAGGCGGGACCAGAGGGGACGCCCGGGCTGGCTTGAACAGGCTGAGGTGAAAAGCAGGGTGGACCCGCATTGACCTTGGGAGCCTAAGCTTCATGGTGACCGGGTTGATGATCTTTGTGATGGGGAAGGGCCCCACAAACCTGGGAGCGAGCTTCCTGGACTCCTGGAGTGGAATATGTTTGGTAGAGAGCGAAACTCGCTGACCCACTTTGTAGCTCGGGGCCGGTGTCCTCCTACGGTCAGCTACGGTTTTGTAGGACCGTCCCTGGCGCAGCAGCATCTGGCGGGCTCGCTCCCAGGTCCTCCTGCAGCGTCTCACCAAGGTAAATGCAGCTGGAACCGTGGACTCTGGGGCTATGACAGGAAACAGAGATGGTTGGTAACCATGCACAACATGAAAAGGCGATAGACCAGTGGATGCAGAGGGGAGGAATTGTGAGAAAACTCGACCCAAACCAGTTTCTGAGACCAGGATTGTGGCTCCTGTGCAGCAAGACATCGGAGCCCAGTCTTCAGGTCCTGGTTCAGCCTATCGGTTTGTCCGTTGGTTTCAGTGTGAAACCCAGATGACAGACTGATGGTAGCAACTATGAGACTGCAAAACTCCTTCCAAAATCGGGAAATGAATTAGGGACCCCTATCAGATTCCAAATTTTTGGGGAAACCATGAAATTTGAATACCTGGTGTATCATTAACTCAGAAGTGTCTTTAGCTTAGGGGAGTTGCGGAAGTGCAATGAAGTGTGCCATCTTAGAGAACCTGTCCATGACTGTGAGAATGGTGGTACTCCCTTTAGAGGATCCCATCACAATGTCAACGGAGATGTCTGACCAAGGACGTTGTGGTATTGGCAGGGGTCGCAACTCCCCAGAAGTACGTTTACGAGAGGGCTTGTTACCAGCACAGACCTGGCAAGCATTGACATAGTTGGAAATAAATGTCTTTAATGTCCTGGTAACAAATGGGCACTTGAGATAAATCAGGATCCCCTGATGGGGTCTGTGGATTTTCATTTGAAACATATCCCTGAACATCACATGGAGGCTTGAAACAGTTCTGTGCGCAATTGCTGCCCCATGACATAACATGCCCAGAGGACCAGTCAATGTTGGGGTTATGTAATTTCAACCATGGGTTCCCTAGAATAAGGTCATGATTCATGGCGTCAAAAACATTAAAACTAATGCGTTCCGAGTGAGAATCAGGAAATGTCAATGTGAGTGTTTGGGTGCGGTGAGTGATCTTGCCCATAAAACCGCCGTCTGCAGCATAGGTGTTGTGGTGGCGTTTTATTTGAAAGGTTCTAAGGTGCATCCGTCTAACGAGGAGGGAGTTGAGTAAGTTTGCATCAGAACCAGAGTCAATTAATACAGGTGTTTTCTTGATCAGGAGAGCATAGTGTCACTTTAGGAAGAACCCAGCCAGGGTCTTCCTTAATGAAATTCAGACTCACCTCTCCCATACCCTTGCTTCTGGCACCAGCAACCTTGACGTGACAGCTGCTCACGGAATGACCCAACTGCCCGAAGTAGAAGCACCGCCTTTCCCTCCGCTGGCGTTGACGTTCCTCAGGGGAGAGATGGAACTTGCCCACTTGCATGGGTTCTTCCATGGTGACGCTAGCCAGTGGGTTGAGAACAGGGGATCAGGGGATCTGCCTTGGCTTGGCTGGTCACCGAGGCTCGTCCTCCAAGTGCGCGGTGACGCAGCCCTCTGCCGAACTCCATCCAGCTCGTGATCCAAAAGCCTTTTGTCGATTTTTACGGCGAGAGCGATGAGAGTGACCAAACGGTCCTTGATGGCGGGGGATAGTCCTTGAAAAAATGCAGGTCAATTGACGACTCTACATTTCCCGTAGGTGTGAATGTGAGTGTGAATCGTTGTTTGTTTGTATGTGCCCTGCGATTGGCTGGCGATCAGTTCAGGGTGTACCCCACCTCTCGCCCGATGATAGCTGGGATAGGCTCCAGCACGCCCGCGACCCTAGTGAGGAAAAGCGGTACAGAAATGGATGGATGGTTGGATGGATGTTTTTGTTGTTTATATCTGTGCGTACCAGTACCACATGCCCCACAGCCCGGTACCGGTCCACAGCTCAGTGGTTGGGACCACTGCTGCAACAAACAGAGGGAGGATGAATGTCACATCACATGCGAACAGCACTGGTGGCATGGGGAATGCCTGATGACGGAGGAATTATCGACTGTTAGAAAACTGCAGTTGTTTGTTGATATTGAAACTCAATTTGATGCAAACGTGAGTCACGTCATGCATGCTGTGTTTGTGAGACTACAATTTCAGTCTCCCAGCCATACACTGGTACATCTACAATATGACCCCGGTGCCCTCATACTGGTCATTGGAGACTTCAATGTTGTTCCTCAGTCTCACCGACTAATCGCTTCACAAAACATGTGCAATAAGATGGAACAAAACTCTATACCTCCTTTATGCTAAATACAAATCTAAATTGAGCTTTTGTATATTTTAACTAGAAAAATTATTAGCAGAACGGAAGATGAATGAATGGATGAAGTAGTTATTTATTATTGTATAGCTATTATTCTAATTATTGGCTGATGTTTTATATACTGGACTTTACAGCTGTGGTTGTTGTTAAAGTGTGTTAAAATTGAGGTGTGTTGACAAATCATTTTAAACATTAAACAGCTGCTAAACTAGATTTGTTCATATTTTCTTTTTTAGGTACTCCTCTTGATAACTTTATTTTGTCATGTTCTATGTCTTCATACAATTTCCAATTTTCTTTTCATTGTTATAATCATCCAAAAAGATTGCAAACTGTGAGATCCAACCCCAATCCTGAATCCCCACCACAAACTAACCATCCCTATTATCCTCACACACAGTGGCAAGCAACTGAGGCGTTCACTGCCTGATGACTCCAATAATCCCAGTTCAAATACATTTCCATTATCACAGGATTTAAATTACACTATGCGGAAATAATATTCTAGGAACGAAACTTCCCCCAGATTTAAACCTTATCATGTGAGCTTTTCTCATCGCTTGTGAGCCCCCAAATCAAAATCTGCATTACACCTTATTCTGCTTCCCGTTTTGTTCATTCGACCTGAATACAGTCTAAGGTCTTCGTCAACAACACAATATATAAACTACAATGCACAGTAACCTTAACATGCTACGTATTCCCAGTGATTACTCCCAGGTGAAATGGTACTGTTTCTGATTCATAGCTATTCATTCCACTGTGTAACATAAATTCACAGGAGGAGCGTATCCTTCTTCTGAATGTATTGTGCTTATTTGTATGAGGTGGAAATTATCAGGTGAAATCACATAAAATCTGATGGCACTATTCCCATCTATTTTTGCTGTTTGATTTTTGTTTTTCAGTTCCCTTTGTTCTTGAGTAGCATCCTGCTATTTATTTATTTCATTTATTTTTACCAGGTTGTTTCTTTCAGGCTTTACAGTAAATGCTAAATGAACTGTACTTATATAGCGCTTTATCTGCACCATAACAGTACCCAAAGCGCTTTACAAAGCTTCTCAATCACCCATTCACGCACCAATGGGTGACTGCTGCCATGCAAGGACAACCCGCTCTACCTACTGAGCCACAGCCACCCCAGTATGTTCAGCTGTTGGTTCCGGTCAGATGTTTTTTACAACCTGTGTTGGACTTGTAATGAGACTTTTACTAGTCCCTTACTTGAAAGAGAAAACTGCAAAAGCCACCAATTCTTCTTTATGCTTTGATGAGCCATTTTCACAGCAGTCATAAAACAATAAACCCAGAAGAAAGGGCTGAACAGAATCAATTAATGTTGGTTGATCTTCGACTTGTTTATATTTTATAATTTTTCCCATAGGAATAGGCATAATGCATGGGGTCCACAGGGGGGACATTTCTATCTTGGTCTCATCAGACCAGAGAATCTTATTTCTCACCATCTTGGAGTCCTTCAGAAGTGTTTTTTTTTAGCAAAATCCATGCAGGCTTTCATGTGTCTTGCACTGAGGAGAGGCTTCCGTCGAGCTACTCTGCCATAAAGCCCCGACTGGTGGAGGGCTGCAGTGATGGTTGACTTTCTAGAACTTTCTCCCATCTCCCGACTGCATCTCTCAGCCACAGCCTCTTTGGTTTCTTCTTTAATTCTCTCACCAAGGCTCTTCTCCCCCAATTACTCAGTTTGGCCAGACAGCCAGCTCTAGTAAGGGTTCCAGTCGTCCCAAACGGCTTCCATTTAAGGATTATGGAGGCCACTGTGCTCTTAGGAACCTTAAGTGCAGCAGATTTATTTTTGTAACCTTGGCCAGATCTGTGCCTTGCCACAATTCTGTCTCTGAGCTCTTCAGGGAGTTCCTTTGACCTCATGATTCACATGCACTGTGAGCTGTAAGATCTTATATAGACAGGGTTGTTGCTTTCCTAATCAAGTCCAATCAGTACAATCAAACACAGCTGGACTCCAATGAAGGTGTAGAACCATCTCAAGGATGATCAGAAGAAATGGACAGCACCTGAGTTAAATATATGAGTGTCACAGCAAAGGCTCTGAATACTTATGGCTGTATGATATTACAGTTTTGTTGCCTGTATGTACCTTTCAGCATTAATGGTGCCTTCACAGATGTGTAAGTTACCCATGCCATTGGCACTAACACAGCCCCATACCATCACAGATGCTGGCTTTTGAACTTTGCATTCATAACAGTCCAGATGGTTCTTTTCCTCTATGGCCCGGAGGACACGATCTCCACAATTTTCACAAACAATTTGAAATGTGGACTCGTCGGACCACAGAACACTTTTCAACTTTGTATCAGTCCATCTTAGATGAGCTCGGGCCCAGAGAAGCCGGCGGCGTTTCTGGGTGTTGTTGATAAATGGCTTTTGCTTTGCATAGTTGAGTTTCAAGTTGCACTTACGAATGTAGCGTCGAACTGTATTTACTGACATTGGTTTTCTGAAGTGTTCCTGAGCCCATGTGGTGATATCCTTTACACATTGATGTCGGTTTTTGATGCAGTGCCACCTGAGGGATCGAAGGTCACGGGCATTCAATATTGGTTTTCGGTCTTGCAGTGATTTCTCCAGATTCTGTGAACCTTTTGATGATATTATGGACCGTAGATGATGAAATCCCTAAATTCCTTGGTATCGTATGTTGAGGAACATTGTCCTTAAACTGTTCGACTATTTCCTCACGCACTTGTTCACGAAGAGGTGAACCTCGCCCCATCTTTGCTTGTGATTGACTGAGCAATTCAGGGAAGCTCCTCTTATCCCCAATCATGGCACCCACCTGTTCCCAAGTAACCTGTTCATCTGTGGGACATTCCAAACAGGTGTTTGATGAGCATTTCTCAACTTTCTCAGTCTTTTTTGCCACCTGTCCCAGCTTTTTTTGGAACGTGTTGCAGCCATAAAATTCTAAGTTAATGATTATTTGTTAAAAACAATAAAGTTTATCAGTTTGAACATTAAATATCTTGTCTATGTATTGTATTCAATTAAATATAGGTTGAACATGATTTGCAAATCATTGTATTCTATTTTTATTTATGTTTAACACAATCTCCCAACTTCATCGGAATTGGGGTTGTAATAAACCGGCAAAAATTGCAACACTTCAGTTTTTTCTGTCAATATGGGGTGCGGTGTGTACATTGAGGAAAACAAAGAACTTAAATGATTTTAACAAATGGCTGCAATATAACAAAGAGTGAAAAATTTAAGGGGGCCTGAAAACGTTCCGTACCCACTGTATATTTAATTACATCTACAAGGGATCTAAAGGGAAACACACAAAGGGGTCTAACTAAAGAAAGAAAATAACAATAATAATGCTTAAAAAAGAAGGAAAATAGGCATACGAAACAATAAATAAAACATTGTGTGTTGGACTAAAGTGGAAAACGAGAGCATTTAACGCGTCCATTCCGGATGAGACAGAGAGAGAGGACAAAGTTGAGATTTTGTCTGAAGCTAGTAATTTCCCCAAATTTATTAGGCACTAATATTGTACAGTCTGGTAAACACTTGCAGTTGTCTACTCACGAATGTAACTGAACTGGCCTCTGGGAGTGGTCTCTCTCAGAAACACTGAGATAGGGTTGGTTGCAGAAGAAAAAGATGCACAAAAATGAAACAAAACAAAAGAGGCGGAAGAAGAAAAATCAGAATCAGAATCAGAATCATCTTTATTTGCCAAGTATGTCCAAAAACACACAAGGAATTTGTCTCCGGTAGTTGGAGCCGCTCTAGTACGACAACAGACAGTCAATTTACAGAACACTTTGGAGACAGAAAGACATTGACAAAAAAAACAGTCACTGAGCAGTAAAGGGTTGCTAGTTATCTGGTAATGCCGGTACATTTTGCGGTTTAAAGTGCGATAATCTGGGATAATGTTGGTTGTGCAAATGTTACAGATACTCCTCAATCAGTGTGCAAATTGAGCAGATGCTACTCTGGCATGAGTGGGCAGTATATGCAAATAGTGCAGCATGGCGAGACAACTACAGTGAGTGCACGAGTAATACATAATTGGCCCCACAGAAATGTGACAACAAACTCAAGTCAAAAAATTGCCAGCATGTTGTAATGGAATTGTAGTTTAGGTGTTTAAGAAGTTGATCGCAAGAGGGAGGAAGCTTTTGGAATGTCTGCTAGTTCTAGTTTGCATTGATCGGTAGCGCCTAACTGAGGGAAGGAGCTGGAAGAGCTTGTTACCGGAGTGCGGAGGGTCCTAGAGGATTTTGCACACCCTTGTCTTAGTTCTGGCAGCGTGCAAGTCCTCAATGGTGGGTAGGGGGGTACCGACAATCCTTTCAGCAGTTTTGATTGACCGTTGCAGTCGGAGTTTGTCCTTTATTGTAGCAGCACCAAACCAGACTGTGAAGGAAGAACACAGGACTGATTCGATGACCGCTGTGTAGAACTGTCTCAGCAGTTCTGGTGGCAGGCCGTGCTTTCTCAGAAAGTGTCCTTTTCAAATCTGCAGTAGAAGGTATTCAAGTCGTTGGCTAGTGTGCTATTGTTCTCAGCTTGGGGGGATCGTCGCTTGTAATTTTTCAGTGATTAGAATGCATGCCAGACTGATTTAGAGTCGTTAGCGCTAAAATGTTTTTCCAACTTTGCTGCATAGTTCCTCTTTGCAATGTTAATTTCTTTAGTCAGCTGGTTTCTAGCGCGATTATACAGGGCCCTGTCCCCGCTCTGATATGCATCCTCCTTAGCTTGGCAAAGCTGCTTAAGTTTAGCAGTGAACCACGGCTTGTTGTTGTTGAATGTGCATCTTCACAGAAACTGATATAGGATGTGACAATGTCCGTATATTCATCCAGGTTGCCAGCTGAATTTTCAAAGACACTCCAGTCTGTGCAGTCTAAACAGCTCTGAAGTTCCATCTTTGCTTCATTGGTCCACTTTTTCACTGTTTTCACTGTAGGCTCTGGACATTTAAGTTATTGCCTGTACGTCGGTATTAAGTGAATTAAGCAGTGATCAGACGAGCCCAGGGCTGCACGAGGTATAGCACGGTATGCGTTTTTTAGCGTAGTGTAGCAGTGGTCCAAAATGTTATTTTCCCTGGTAGGACAGTCGATGTGCTGCTTGTATTTAGGGAGTTCGTGGTTGAGTTTAGCTTTGTTAAAGTCCACGAGAATAATGAGGGGTGAGTCCGGGTGGTTTTTTTTCAATTTTGTTGACTTGTTCGGCGAGCGTTAGCAATGCGGTGTTCGTGTTAGCTTGAGGCGGAATGTAGACTCCAGCCAGAATGAATGATGCGAACTCACGTGGCGAGTAGAATGGCTTACAGTTCAAAAACAGCGACTCCAAATGCGGGCTGCAGTGTGTGCTGAGCTCCGTGACATCCGTACACCATTTTTCATTGATATAGAGGCATATCCTGCCGCCCTTTGTTTTCACCGATGATTCCATGTCGCGGTCCGCTCGATGAATGTGGAAGCCGGGAAGCATGACGGCGCCATCGGGTACAGCGTCGCAAACCCAGGTCTCCATGAAAGCACATGCCCGCGGAGAGTCCGAAGTCTTTACTGGTCTTTAACAGAAGATGAAGCTCGTCCATTTTGTTGGGTAGGGAGCGTATATTCACGAGGTGGATCGACGGGAACGGCAATCTGTGTCCTCGCTTGCGGAGTTTCACCTGAATGCCGTCACGCTTCCCTCCGTGGCGCCGTTTCCGTCTCCATGCGCCGAAAACCGCAGACGCCGCTCCGGTGAGTAACTCGGGCAAAAAACTGAGCGGATTTGCGAAAGTTGGTGACAGAAAGTCCAGAGGTGCCTCATTGATGGTTAGCAGGTCTCCCCTTGTGTAAGTGAGTCGTGTAAGGTCTCCAAAGACGGACGAAAAACACAAAAACAAAAACAATACTAGAGAGCGCGTTACCGAGGCGACCACACTGGTAGGCGCCATCTTGGTCTTGTTGCTTGTCACGCCTTGTTGGGAAAGTATAACTGTTTCTCTTCCTGCCTTTTTTGGGGGCTCGCTGGCAATTTCAGAGCGATCACGCTTGGCTGGAAGCGTTCCTGGTACTTTAGTAGCAGCTGTCCTGATTGCCTAGCGGTGGCCAAAGGATAGGCTGGGAAGCCGAGTCTGTTCTCATCCTGGCCTTCGCGGTTACTGAGCCGTGTGCCAGAACAAAGAAAGGGCAGTAGGGAGGGTGGCCGAGGCCAGCCCGTGGCTGGCTAGATGCCACCAAGCCAAGAAGCGATAGGAGAGAGAAAAAACAGAGCCAGGGAGAGGGCGGGAGTCAGGGTTAAGTAGCCCAGGGGCGTGTCGAAGAGGGACGGAGAAGACCACACCCATCAACTTGAATCTTGTCTACAAATTTTATAAAATGGGTTTAAAATCATATATTAATATAAAATAACCTCAACTTGGGACTCTCTTTACTCAGAGGTCAAGCATGTTGGACTGACTGTTTATACTTTAGTTTTGGCAAATCACCTGCTTATGTCATGGGTGTGTGTTATGGTTGTTGCCTTACCCCTGTCTCATACACACCTGCTCCTGAGAGCCTCTTCCCCACCTGTGCCTCGTTTACCCTAATTACCCCATGCATTTAACCTCATGTCTCATTCTTTCTGGTCGCCAGTTCGTTGTACCTTGTTGTCACGTTCCAGCATTCCTTGTTTCCACGTCACCAACTCAGAGTAAGGCTTGACCCTGTTCTGAGGCGGCTGTTGTCATCTCATCGGAGGGGGTTTCAATATCTGGTGGACTGGGAGGGCTATGGGCCTGAGGAACATTCATGGGTGCCGTCTGAGTTTATCGTTAATGACTCACTCATTCGGGAATTCCATGTTGCGCATCTTGGGGCTCGGGGGCCGGCCGTTAAGGGGGGGGGGTACTGTCATGGGTGTGTGTTATGGTTTTTGTCTTCCCCCTGTCTCGTACACACCTACTCCTGAGAGCATCTTCCCCACCTGTGCCTCATTTACCCTAATTACCCCATGCATTTAACCTTGTGTCTCATTCTTTCTGGTCGCCAGTTCACTGTACCTTGTTGTCACGTTCCAGGATTCCTTGTTTCTACGTCACCAACTCATACTAAGCCTAGAACCTGTTCTGATAATTGACCTTGCCTTTTTGCCTCATGTTTTTTGGATACTGTTGCCTTTGGGGATTTCCTGCCTGTTTCCTGCCTGACCTCTGCCTGTTTATTAAACCTTTCTTTTTTTAAACTGTCCATTTGAATTGGAGTTGTGCATTTTGGGTCCTGTCCTTTGTTCCGTTCATGACAAAAACAGCCATTGCAATTCATCTCAAGTTTGAAAAATCACATTGGAATATATTCTCCTATGTGCTTAAAGAAAAGAAATCTGGCTGTCCATGCATACCCCCGTCAATTTATGTGCTCCAGAGCCTGTAGAAAGTCCAGACCCCTTGGAAGGTGAAACATTATATTGCACTTGAATTTGGTGGCCCTGGGCATTCAACTCCGGGGGGCACCCAAACGAGTTTAGAGGACCATCGAAACCGTCTCCTCCCCATTGACATTTTTTTTCGTCAGCTGTACCCCCACCTTCTTATTAAAACATACTTTTTCAACAGAATGTAAATGTATTTCAATGAAAAAAAACAAAAATAAAGTACAAGCATAAAATGTATAGAATAGACTGTATGTGTTATAGGCTCTGTGAAAATGCTATTGTTTGAAGATGCACAGCCTGATGGGATAGCATGTGAGCTTCCAGCCTGGGTGACATCCTGCAGCAAGTTGCTGGAGCAGCCTGAGTGTGCTCAGCAGACTTTCCTGGAGTTCAATAAAAGGCTGGAAAATGTATCACAACAAATGTAAACTTATCAAAACACACTTTTTAAAGTATTCCTTTGCGCCTGTCTTCTTGTTCGATCACACATTTCTCCAAAAGAAAGGCAGTTTGTTTGCTTCAAGCTGTTTATTTGTCACTTAGTTTAAGTGTAACATTGAAACATGAAACAGAAGAGCATTAGACATTGTAAGCACAAAAATTTTCAACCAAACCATGTAATTTCATGTAACGAAAGTCTGCTAGCGTAATGCTATTATATAATGTGTAACACCATCGACGGGCACACAGTACAATAATACTCACAGGTATAAATTCTCTCTGCTTTGTGGGAACAACCATTACTGGATCTTACAGTAGTTGGGAACCTTCTCTGCCTGTTCTTGCTCTAAATATGCTGTATTTCTTCCAGTAAAACACAGAGCATGTTGCAGCACAACGTGGTCCTACACTGAAGGTGTGCAACTCGATTCGGACCCATAGAAAACGATCACTTTAAAATCTGAGCTATAACTGTGATATAGTGGGGTTCACTTCATATAATTTTAAGTTACAAAATTACAACATGTCCATCCAAAAATGTAAATATTTTGTATAACAACTGACTTATTATTATTATTATTATTAACTTTAAATGAATCAGCCACATCAAGGAAACAAGACTCCAGGTCCAGAGGCCAATACTGCAAAGCTGTACAAGCATAGTGTAGTTTTGTTTCAATGTAATGCAATATTATATGAGTGCGTTCTTCACTGCTGATATATAGGGTTGATTTAAAAAGTAATTGTCAATAACCAGTACAAGAAATTATAGCGTAACAGGACTAAAGCAAATATTTGTTGAACCTCCGTTTAAACATTTTGGAATAATTTCAGTGTGAAATTCATCAATTATATGCACTGTTTTGTATATTTTGTTATATGAGTACTTTGATAAATATATTGTGAAATTGAATAAAGAATACAGAAAAATATGCACATGAGACAAAGGTGGTCTTCTCAATGTCTACTACATACTGTATTTACCACCACACCACAGTAAAGACCTCCTCCCATTCTTGGCTCAGCTGGATGTCCTAAACTGAGGTCAAGGTGGGTGCTGGGTTTTTTTAACTGCCACTGACCATCAGTCTGCCAAACTGGCTAATTTACAGCTTGCCCTCCTCCACACATCCCTCCAAGAAAACCCCCACCTCTCTCGCACTCTCTCTCTGCATGTAGATGATGCCAGCAGCACGCTCCAGTGAAGACAAATCAGTCGTTCTCAACCGTGTCATCGTAAAACATCTCCCAGGAAGGTTGCGACCTCTTCACCCTTTCAACTAATCTGCAGGCATTGGACGTCAAAGGAGGAGGAGGGTTCTCCATGGAGTGGCATAACTAGCTTGTCTGTATTATCAGAGGAGAAGAAGAGAATCATATGAATTCAGTGGAGAACACAAGTAGGGTATGATTGTCAATATTCCTGAATGGCGATAAAATTAGTGTTTTGTCCTGTTTTAAGGATCACACAGCATCACTGCATTGAGTCAGAATTCTCAGACCAAATTTTATGAGGAAAAGTATTGAAACAGAAAAAAAATGAAGAATTGTGTGTTTTGGGTCATTGTCTTTCTGCATGATCCAAGATCTTGCAATCACTTTGGTTGCATCGTTCTTTTATTTGGCAGACAAAATGTTTCTGTAGACTTCTGAGTGCTTTTCGCTGCCACCATCATGTTGTTTTTTCATGAAGATTACTGAGTCTGTCCCAGAAGATACTCTGCAAGCCTAAACCGTGATGACATTACCGCCGTTGAGTTTCACAGATGAGTTTATATGTTTGTGATCATGAGCACCTCATTTCTTTTTTTAAAGCTTTATCCTTTCAATCACTTTCATAAAGGTGCATCTTATTCTCATCAGTCCATAAAACTTTCTCACAGAATTGTTAACTCCCATTGCATTACTTTTTAGCAAATTCTAGCCAGGTATTCAGACTCTTCTTGCTTTTTCTGCTGTAGCCTCTGTACTTCATGTCCTAAAGTCTTGTGCAAACAGTAGATTGTTATACCTTCACTTCTGCCCTCTGAAGGTTGTTTGTAAGGTAACTAATAGTTGTGGTTGGACCTCCTTCTGTTTCTTCTTTTGGTGATTCCAAAGGGTAGCACTGGCCATGGCCAATGTTTGCACATATTTGATTTTCAATTTTCTCTCAGATTCACAATTGCCATTTTATTAACCCCATATACATCTCTCTTGTTTTCATGTGGATTACACCACGCGCTAGTATAAATTAAGTTTTCACAGGTATAACCCAAATCTGAAACTGATAGTACATTTGGTCCTATATATTGTTTGAATAATCAATGTAATAGAACATAACTGGGAGTCACATGTTCCAATACTTTTGCTAACATGGGAAAATGGGTGGGTGGAAACACATGATGCTATTTTCTAAGTTGTCCATCCAATCCAGATGTACATAGAAGTGAGTGCTGATAGTTTTCATCTTTTGATGACATGTTCATGAAAAATGTTGTTAATCATTTACATATAGTTACGTGACTTCCTGTTGAAGTACCATATACTGTACAGGCATCTGATGGTAATGCAAAGTTTTATGTGAACTGACTACTTTTAAACTTAGCCAAATATTTGGCGTCTCCACAGCGATATGCAAAAATTCTCCACTCTGGGAAATATGTTTTCAGATCCCTGACCCACAATACTCAATAAACTGAAAGGCCCGATGGGTTTAGCTGGCGTTTGCAGGATGTGAACCAAAAATGGACAAGCGACTAGAAGGACACCATTGCAAATAGAAAAATGCCCACATGTCGCCTCAACTGTGTGCACCCACCATGGCAAACATATTTCGTAAGGCTTAATATTGTATGTGTGCGTGTGCGTGTGTGTGTGCGCGCGCCCCCATAGGTGTTTCTAGTCCATTTTGGGGGTGCTTATTTTAAGTACCCCTTAAATAAATTCCAGGACCCCTCAACCTCTGATCTTAAAATCGCCCTTGTGCTTAGCCTAATTAGGGTTGTGTGTGAGCTGGAGCCTATCCCAGTTTACCTTGGGCAAGAGGCAGGGTATACCCTGGACTGGTAGACAGCCAATCACAGAGCACATCAGACATTTAAGTCTTCACACTCAGATTAATACACATGGACAATTCAGTCTTCAATGAGCCAATGCAAATGAGTGTGTAAGGAAGCCGGAGTGCCCGGAGAAAACCCACGCAACCAAAGGGAAAACATGCGAACTCCACACAGGAAGACTGGAGCCAAGATTTGAACGCTGAACCGAAGAACTGTGAGGCAGACAGGCTAACCGTAAATCCATCATGATTCCCAATTGTAAATATTAATATAATTAAATGTTTAAATTATAAGTTTGTGGAATATGACTTACTGGAGTTGACACTTGCGCTGTGTATCTGTGATAGTAAACAGTCTGTATGGTGACAAAAAAAAATAAAAAATACAATTTGTAGTTATTGAAGCCAAACATCATGACTATTGTCGAGGTGCCATTGATTTTTATTTTATTTTTATTTTTTTGTCCTGTTCGGCTGTTAGGTCAAGGAGAATGCAAAATCTGTATCCCTTTTATGCCGGAACAGTTTTACTGTGTCACAGTGGAGTTTTTAAGCTTCCGCTGTGGTTTCTTAGCATTATAATTGAGGTTTATTGAGAATCAGACTTGATCAGTCAAACAGAACAAAGTTTCTTGAAGGGAGAGAGAAACAAAGACAAAAGACAAAGCACAGATTGTAAACAGGATGAGAGAAGTAAATTAGATTATCTACAACAATGAAACCTTAAATATGAGTGTTGCATGGGGCTGTTGTGCTACACCCTGTGAGGGAAGGACAGGACAAGATAGAACAGGACAAGGACAGGAGAAGAAGCATGCAGGACAAGGGTCGTGAACCCGGCTGTACAACTACAGAACAACAGTATAAGTGAGGGGATACACAAGCGATTTGCATATTCATGAGTTATTTGTCGCAGTAAGTGTGTGACCCCACACCTAGTGAAAGAGTCCTAGGGGTGTGTGCCTGCGGATACATGCAAGTGAATTAACACCGTTTTACATGCACAAAGACTGACAGAAGTGTCCTGTAATTGCTGTGGCTGCACCGCGGAGGCTGAGGACCCCACCCAATCAATCAACAGGATCAGGCCCAGGGGTCCATCCGAGAGCAGCCTGGTGGATGGGACACGTCCCACATCGAGGGACCCAGGGCAATCCGCCGGCCCCACCGTGGCGCCCCGACAACTGGCCACCCAGTGGGGGCCACAGGGTCCCAATGCCAACCTCCCACATGCCCTTCCACCCCCGCAGGCAGGGCGGAGGGGCAGGGCGCACAGACCGGGAAACAGCACAGATGTGCTGAAACCCGATCCGACACCCTACTGATCCCATACCAGTACCCCAAGAACCCTTTGATATTTGTATGTGCCCAGATGCAATTAGTGACTGAGGTGCCATTGAGGTAGGCACTGATACCCCCAACTTTATCTGAGTTGCAGAGCACCGTTTGGAGACTGACATTTTTCCTTGCATGCCTGCACATTTCTGTGGTCATGTTCTCTGTGTGCTGATGCAACAAAAATATACAGCAGATTGTAAATGTAATTTCACCTCAAGGATTTAAAATTAGTAGGCTATAATCATCCATCCATCCATTTTCTGTACTCCACACTAGGGTCGTGGGCGTGCTGCAGCCTATCCCAGCTATCTTTGGGCGAGAGGAGGGGTAAACCCTTAACTGGTCGCCACCCAATCCCAGGGCACATATAAAAAAACAACCCTTCACACTCACACTTACACCTATGGGCAATTTAGAGTCATCGATTAACCTACCATGCATGTTTTTGGATGTGGGTGGAAACCAGAGTACCCGGAGAAAACCCATGCCAACACGCCAAGCACATGGGTCTGTCCAAGGCCGCTCAGGAAAATGGCCATGATGCCGGGCCCCAAAGAGTTCCAGTTGCCAGGCATGAGGTTTTGGCGGACCAGGGTAGATGAATGGCAGTCTCAAGCTCTGCACTGCTGGAGCTGGGCCTGAAAGCGGGTGCAGGATGTGAAGCGTCGGAGTGATAAATGACTGGTGTGGCGGTCTGGGCCAGCAATCTTGAAGTCGTCGGTCACTTGGTGCGGTGGTCCTGGCTGCTCAGTCTTGAAGTAAACAGGAATTTGATTCTCCAGCAGTTGCTGAACCAGGTACGAGGTCAAGTAGCTTTGCAAATTTGGCATGGTCGCCATTTTGTACACACCTGTAGACACATCACGTTACCTGCTCTCGACAAAAAAAAAATAATAATCTATTCCAATTTGTTATGATTTTATGTTAATGTGCCAAAAAAAGCAACATGGTAGTATTATCTGGAAAGCTTCCCCAACTCATCCAAGCCATTTGTACTCACAGTATACAGTATGCATGTATACAGCACCTGACTCCTTGTGGCTCTAATGGATGGAGCCATCAGCCATACGCAAGGTAGTCTCATCCCCTCTACATAGCCCTGACAGAGGGAGAGAAACAATTTGGCCTCCTGCCCACAGTCACAGGACTGAATGGCAGCAGGGAAAGTCAAGGGAATAGGTGCACTTGTGAGAGTGAAAACTGGAGGGAGAGAGAGATTGAGACAGACAAGTCACTTGTGCTGTATATAATTTGTGTCTGTGAAAAATAAAAAAGGGTTGTATTTGTGAGAACAAGTATTTGTCAAATGACAAATATATATACATATTTGGTTCTATTTGCAGCCAAATGGTTTGCTTCATGGATGTTCAGGGGCTTTGCTTTCAATTATAATATATATTGGCATTGTATTCTTTGCATATAGACAGCCTCTCTTTTGTCACTTGCAAAAAAGAGGTTGCACACATGCAGTCAGATGACATGATTTGACTATTTGAATATTACCACAAGCAGGGTGATACTTTGATGCTTTTGACATAGGGGTAAGAAGTCTAGTGGTACAATGCTAAATGTGAATCTTAATAGAGACAGTAATGTCATTATATCCAAATCTGCTGAGTCCTCTCGACGATGGGGTCGTGGCATTGACGGTCACTTTACATCCTGAGCATGTCGGGCCAAGAGACCAGGGACATGACTACCAATCCCATCTGGAGGATTTGTATCCTACTTCACCAAATTCAGTAAGCAGATGCAGACTCATAAAGGTATTGAGATTTGAGGAATTTGTCTGGAAGACACGGACAAAGTCAACAAACTGGGTTTGCCTTTCAGCCACAGAAGGAGACGAGGGGTCAAGGTCCTAATCCTATTGCTCTCTGGTGAAACAATCCTGAGCAAAGACAGGCAGCCTAGCTAAAATTAGAGTAATGCTGCTAGATTTACACACTGCCATAGTTTCACCCATCCCCAGTAATCCCTTTGTAGAAATAATTAGTCCTGTTAAAATGAAATCTTACTTATATAGGTTAATAGATTGAAACCGCTTGTTTATCTGCTTTATTCAAATTTTTTGACAGAATTGCAAGCATGTCGTAAAGGTTCCAGCAAAATGTGATTATTTTCTGTGTATTTGAAAAAAATATGCACACATTGTAAGCAACATATATACTCTCAGTGAAACCCCTGATGAAAAGGGGACTTATTTATACGCTGGTGGAAATATGACAGGGATCGCTGTGTTTTGAGCAACATTGTAAATCACGTCCTCCCTTTGCTGTATATGGTATACGGGTGTGTTCATTATGTTGGAAGGGCGTGAGCAAGATGTTTAGGTACAAATATTAGGAAGTTGAGCTACAGTTCAGAAACAGTACATTTGGATGACAATGAGGATATTTTTCAATTATGAAGTTTTTGGGGGGTTTTTTTTGCGTGTTACTGCAAGCCATATTACGAGTTACACAACGCTCAAGGCACGGATACTGCTTGGTCTCAATGATGGGCCAGTGGTGGATTTTAAATTCCTTCTCCGCAACCCCCCCCCCCCCCCACACACACACACACACACACACAGAAACACACACACGACCCATCCACACCCTGTCTGACGTACAGCGATCCGCGCTTTGCCTATGCATTAGCGATCTATTTCCCCTGGGTGACACCTCTCCAACATAAAACCGTAAGACAGAGGTAAAATATCTCCCTCCTGACGAATATAAAGCTTTGCCTGCCTGCTGATCTATTGCATATAGACCTAAAGCCGTGGCTTTTATTCGAGCTTTACCTTATGCGCGCCTTTGCTTTTTACCCACACAAAAGCCCAATGAAGATGGATAGAGCTGAATAGGAAATGCCACATCCAGCACAGCGGCTTCACTCATTTCATTACTTCTTCCTCCTGATCCTTTTGGTTCTTTTCTAATCCAGACATTGTTAGGGACTGCACTGTTTTTTATTGATCAGCGAAGGTCAATAATTATTCAGAGATTTCCAGACTAATTGGATTGTGCACATTTGTAGTGGACAGAATAGAATCATTATTGTTTGCCGAGTGTTTTTTCCCCCCACCATAGTAATGTGTGCTATTTTTCAGTATACTGTATGTACATCGGTTGCAGAATTCTCCAATTAAACACTCAATGGTCAGAACATTACCCGAATATATATATTCAGATAACAATACAGTATGGCGAGACGGTGAAAGACTGATTAGCACATCTGCCTCACAGTTCTGAGGGACCGGGGTTCAAATCCCGGCTTTGCGTGTGTGGAGTTTGCATGTTCTCCCCATGCCTGCGTGGGTTTTCCCTAGGTATTCCGGTTTCCTCCCACATCCCAAAAACATGCGTGGTAGGTTGATTGACGACTCTAAATTGCCCGTAGGTGTGAATGTGAGTGTGAATGGTTGTTCGTTTCTATGTGCCCTGCGATTGGCTGGCGACCAGTTCAGGGTGTACCCCGCCTCTCGCCCGAAGATAGCTGGGATAGGCTCTAGCACGCCCGTGACCCTAGTGAGGATACGCGGTACAGAAAATGGATGGATGGATGTTTAATGCTAAAATATATTTTTGTTAGACATCAATTTCCAAATGTGCAGTTTTACAGCAACAACAACAAAACTGTAAAGCACATTATGATTTCTTATGTGTCAAATAGTAGTTCATTTACTTGCATTACCGAACAGATTTTTTCTTATGTTTGAATGTAATGCTTTAATAATTTATGGCTTCATTCAGTTGGAAATGACTCATTCCTTGTAAAAATTCTTCACAGAAATTGAAAGGAGCTGCATCAAGGGACTTTGTGGTGCTGGATGGACTCTGAGGGAAGAAATGTGGTCTAATACATTTGTTATAAGCACTTCATCTTTCATGCTACTGTACTATATGTTGGCTTGTTAATTTTAGTATTTCATTTTTTTAATAAATATCACCCCTTGATTTACTTTAATATCCAATAATTTAGACATGTGACAGGTTTCACGCAAATCTCCCTCATCTTAATTTGATCCATATCCAAACAAATACAAGAGGTAAAATAATAATCATTCTTATTCGTTATTTTGTCGAAGGAAAACCTGCCTCACTTGTCTGTTGTATGATTTAATTTCATTCATTTAATGTAGGTATCAGCAGCGGCCAGCTCTCAGTCTCTCCATGCCTGATGCTTGCAGGCTTTCATGTCAGAGCGCAGAAATCTGCAGCAGTCGCCGCAGTAAGCAGCGGCAGCTATCTGCAGCTCTACAGACATGCAAGCTCGTCCCCTGAGCATTGGCCAGCGGGAGATAATATCTCAAAGGGATTGGTTATCGCCACACATTATATTATAATCATTAGTGATCCCAGCCCTTTAACCCTGGACTGCAGAATAAGCTCACATATGTCATTAATCTAAACTAAGGGCACTGCTTTAGTGCTTGCTTTCCAATGCCATTGTGTAGATTTCGTTCCTGCTTGATTTTGGTTCATTTCATGTGGCAAAAATACATGGCCTGTTTCAACAGTTTTGCAATACAGTAAACATACGAACATGCACCATGTGCTCCATAATATGAGCACATGGTGCTAATAACTTCCATCCATTCATAATGCATTTGGGAAATAGGTGGGTCTTATATGCACCGACTGTGGGTGCTTTGGAAGGGCTTAAAATAGATTATGATAATGAGTACGTACACTCAGAAAAATAAAATAAAGATTCTACAGATACAGTACCCGGATGCGGCTCTTGGGCTTATGCATAGGGAAACCGCGTTTGGGTACTACTGTATTTAGCACCCATTCTTAGTGGTTCTATATAGAACCATCTATTATCTATTACACTAAATGGGAACCAAATGGTTTGATTAGGTTAACCCAGGAACTCCATGGCGCTATATAGAATAACAGAACCATCACCTTACAACAAGAAATTGTCACTGTGTTGCCTTGTTTTTATTAAGTAGACAATGGTCAAACTTTTCTGAGTGTATCTGTGATCAATTATTTCATAAGATTGTAGTCAATATAACTCAGTTTATGTTCGTACATATCATTTCATCACTTTAAAACCTTGGTCTGAGTATTCTCTCCGAGTCCACAGTCAGCTACAAAAACCCTACTACAATGTTGGGTTATTTTAAATGGGTTTCTCATTGAACCCATGTTGGGTCAAAAAGCGACTGACTGCCACTTGGGTCAATTTGACCAAATAGTTGGGTTATAGGTGAAACCCAAATGTTAGGTCAAATGAATAGCACATTTTGGGGTGTAATTGGCCCAAGTGGCATTAGGTCCTTTTTTTGACCCAGCAATTGGTTTAAAAATGAACCCAAATTGGGTTGTTTTTGACCCAACGGTGTGAGTGCTGTGGTGTACAATGGTGCTATAAGGAACCGGGGACGCTATAGATTCAGGAGTGCAATATAGAACCTCTGAAGCACTTTTATTTTCTGGAGTATAGTTTTGAATTTCAGAACTACACGTTTCCGCTTATGTACTGTGTCACACACCCTATCTTGCTTGGCTGGTGTATTCGCCCTCTAGAGGAGACAGGGAGACCGTGCAGGTATTTGAAATGACTAGGACCAGAGCCTCGAATTCAGATAGTAACGCGACGGCCTTTGAATATGGGTTCAAGTGTGTGTGACTGTGCCTGCGTAAGGGGGTGGGGTGGAGCGGGGGAGGGGGCCTGACTGACTATGGCCTCAGATAGGACAGATGTTGGCAGATATGGTCTATAAATCCCATTGGATTTCTCTCAGTGCAGGCCGGGACCGGACTTGGCGAGTCTACAAAATGTTTGCTTAGAGTTACTGTCAGCTCAATATATCCACGATGAGTTCACATTGGCATATGTTCGACTGATGATTCACAGGAGATTGGGCAAACGGAAGGCGTGCGTGTGTGTGTGGTTGCGTACATGTATGCGTGTGTGTTGGGGGGAGTTGTCACGCAAGCAATTGTGGGACTATGCATAATTTGCTGTCGCCCCTCTAGTCTTGTGGCTTGCTCTTTTACAGAGACTGCCTCCCAAACGAGTCAGCTGATGTGGTCTTTCTTCTGCGTGAGCACCAAGGACCGTGATGGATGAGGGAGAGGAAGAATAGAGGAGGAGAATGGGTTGGATAGAGGTCCTGCGGTTTTGCGATAATACACCGAAATACTCTTCAGGGCATAAAAATTATATAATTTGTCAATAATTTTCGTCAGGTGCAATAAAGCCAGAAATTGATGTTTCTACACTTATTAATATCTACACTTCATGCTTAATAATTAAAAAAAGATAACCGCATGTTCGAATGTGTTTTAAAATACTTAACAAAGATACATTTTTAAGATTGCTCACCTTTCTTATGGAAAGACAATTAAGTACTGATTTGTTATATGCGTTTATGTTGCTTTGACAATTAATATTGAGTGTAGAAGAATTGTTTTTTGGGCAAAAAGGAGTTTCACTTCTTCACCTGCAACCCACCACACTCTTCATTGTTTGGTGACCATGTTTCAATTGTGGGTGTTTTCCTAACAAGCTACGGTCACAAAGTACGATTTTATGGTCGCGGAGAAATAGTATTTCTCAATCTGCAAATCAGCAAAAAATACAAAATGAATTCAATTGCAGTTGCCACATATTGGCCACACCAAACCCGCTCGTTTACGCGTCACTTACATTGTGGTAGGGATCTTGAATCTCGAAAGTGATCCCGGGGAGACGGGAGACAAATAAACGTGTCATAAGAATTAATGATTGCATGCATCTTCACCGTCTCATTCATTATCTCGGATTAATTATCTCGCGGTGTGCCAGTTCACTTGTCTGCACTTCATAAACCGTAAATCTCGCGGGCTGCTTTACAGCGGTCTGGTCCGGAAGGAAACAAATAATAATATCGCATTCCAAATTTAACAGTAGCAAAATTAGAAACCAAAGGAATTTAGAATTTTAAAAAAAAACATAACTAACAGACCGGAAGGATCTGCTGGGTCGCACAGCCTCGTCATTTTTTTGATGATTACTTTTTTTTCTTTCTTCCGCACAACCTCAACACTCTAATCCCTCTAAATTTGTGTCGGGCGAGAAAAAAAAATACAAAATTAACATTTCATGTGGTGGGGATTATTATTATTATTATTATTATTACTAGTAGTAGTCGTCGTCGTTTGTTTCATTTAAAAGTGAAATTGCCTTTGGGCGATCAGGATATTTTAAATTTGTGGATTAATATGCATCATCGCCATGGTTTTGGCTCTGGTATTCTAAATCAGTCAGAGATTATCTCCATTGACAGCCTATCGAGGCGTGTAGAAATAAACCTACGGTTTTTGGTTGTTTACATGCTTACAAGTTGATGAAGTTGGTCGGGGTCTTATAAACATACACGAGATAATAATAGTTCACCCTGCTTGGTCGTCATTGAGCAGCGACAAGTATAATGAATGTTTTAAGCCTTATCGGCCTTCTTTTTCCATCAGTCCTTTAACACATGTCTTGTAAAAGGGGTGCTCCCAAAGGGGGGGGGGGGGGGGGGGCAGCTGGACTGGGACGGGAGGGAGGTCTGCATGAGAAGTAGCCCATATGTAAGGGATGCTGCAGGGCTGGAGATAATAAATGCGGCGTCAATGTCGCCTTTTCAGCGTTGGGCGTGCTAATTTATTTATAAATCAATATACAATTTCAAATGCAACATTTTCAACTTTCGTGTGTCACGGCTATAAAAACGAAAGAAAAAAAATTGGTCTACAGTATATAATTTCCATCTCATGATATATTACATCATGATTTTTTTTGCACTTGTGAAATAGTTTTGAAAAAAAAAATCCTAAAAACAGTAAGTGTATAAAACTCCAAACGTGTGATTTAGGATATGAAATGAATCATTGAAAAATATTGACGCTTCTGACTTCAAATGACGTCATTCCCCCCTCTTTCCTCGGAAATAATTATCACGTGCAACCAATGTACGTGTCCGAATTAAGTCAATTCAAAGGAACTTTTTTTTTTTTTTTTTTTTCCATTGTAATGAATCGTCAGCGGTATCTGGGCCGCAAACCACTGAGCATATATGTGCATTTGAAAGCATGTCTCGCTTTCTCGTTATTAAACTACAGTTTCATCAAAAAGAAAAAAAGTAATAATAATAACATCTGCCTCGACAAGAAACAGCATCATCAAACAGACAATAATTTAGATCTGGAAACAAATCTTTTGCAGCTTCTAGAGCATGCAGTATTGTTACTCAAGTATTTGCCTCAAAGCATCATTCTTTTTATAACAGTCTTACAACAAATATCCAGGTCAGATAAACACTTATATAAGTGCAATTTAGAATTTTACATTTGTATGTCGAAATATAAACAAATGCACGCATCAGCCATGCAACATGCATCTCCTGCTCGCCAATCCTGAATACCTGCTCACGTGCCTCCTTCACGTCCCCTCCCGCCCATGAGGACAATATGTCCACCGGCCGAATGGAGGCACCTCTCCTGCCATGGCAGCTCGTCCTCCGCCGCCGCTGTTCCCCTCATACACTTTCACTAACATATGATGAGTTCGTGCCGGGGATACTTCGTGATGGGAGGCTTGCATACCAGCCACAGCTCGGGCTGCTTGACGCTTACTGGTATGCCGCAGCGCTGATTGGTCCAGTCGATGAATGACGTCGGAAGGTCTGGGAATGCGGTAGGGTCGGAGTTTCCGGAGGTAGGCATTGTACTTGAGATCTATCGCGTCGCAACATATACGCACGGACACGGAGCGAGCATGCATCCCAGCTTACACTGACTGCAACTGGAGTCGCCAGCGCATCTTGGCGAGCTCAACACCAGGATCGCAGACTGTGGATACGCTACCATGCCAGTGTACACTGAATTCTTTTCAGCTGCTCGTTTTCTTGGGTGACATATCTGCATTTCGAGGCAGTTTCCTCAACCGGTTTCACATAAACCCAACCAGGTCGAAGTGTAACCCGGCCATGTGCTGAAATCTACAGTTTTTAGACCACTTTTTTTTTCTTTTTTTTTTAGTCCGGATCCAATGAGAGAGTGTTTCTTTCTTCACCAATGAGAAAAAGCGCAGACACCCTCCGTTGTCTGTAGTTTGGACGGTAAACCTTTATTACGCATGCAGGAAGAAATCTGTTGTGACATCGGATCGACCTGCGTCTCCATGCGCATTGACCGCGGGGAGCCCCAGGCGAATGAGAGAGCTAATAACCCGGCCACAGCTTAGCCTGTGTTGCTGAATTGTCGCGTGTGTGAGCACCATTATTGGAGTTGTAACCCAGCCAAAAGCCATGGTGCACTGCGCCGGGTGCGAGAGGCCTATCCTGGACCGCTTTCTGCTCAATGTGCTGGACCGAGCCTGGCACGTCAAGTGCGTCCAGTGCTGCGAGTGCAAATGCAATTTGACAGAGAAATGTTTTTCTCGAGAGGGGAGACTATACTGCAAAAATGACTTCTTTAGGTAAGCTGCACACAATGATTACGACAATCTACCGTTCTGAAATTGCATTACAGTCAATTGCAAGGACGCCGGGTACAATTTTAGCAAAGCCTTTCAAATGCCTAAAGTTGAACAAAAGGAAGCTGAAATGCTCTGATGAATATCATGACGTCATTAAAATACGTGCAAATATATTATTATTTTCATTGCGTCGTACTTTGAAGTGGAAAGACTTCAATTCGATCTACCATTAATGACAAATCTACTATGAATATATTTGATACAGTTTTTGAATATCCCACATTTTAAAATCCAAACAGGAATTGAGGAGTCAGGCAATGCAAAATAAAGCAGCCATTCAGCACCCATTCATTCTAAACATTAATACAAACATATATATATATTTCCCCAGTCATTCATTTATCATGTTTACTTTACTTTTCCATGCACTTAACGCGCAGTGGGATTTAACGCACAGTGGGTGGGTGGTTGAAGGCCAAGGTGAAGTCTGCAAGACAATAAGCTTTGAGTGGAGTAATTAAAAGCTTCCTAATTTAATTCTTATGCAAAACATCAGCACACACAAAAATAAAAAAATAAAAAGAAATCAATAACAAAGAAAAACAACGGTCACAAACATGAAACGCGTGTGCGTTTGACTCAGCGGGGGAGGCTTGTTGGCAAATTGTGGAAATGACACTTAAAGCAAACAAGCTGCGTGTCGCGCCTAGGTACAAGACCCACGCAGCCCCGGTGTGTTTGCTCAGTTTGGCTGCGACGTGATAAGTGGATTTGAAGAGCAAACTGAAAAAGATCACGGCCACAAACAACGCAAACGCAGACGGCAGTCAACAAGCACTGCCACTCAATACACATTGTTTAACGCTTATGTTAAGGAAATACCACGGCTTGATTTTTATTTTTTTTTTCCTTCGAGATTTTTTTCGGATTTGAATGTCTGTATAATTATGTTTTTTCACAATCGAAAGCATTTGACAGGGATACAAAAACGTTTTTTGTTTTTTTTGGTTCTAAAAACGCAGCGCAATTAACTTTTAAAAACAACAACAAGTCTGTCAACATATTTTAGACAACGTTTGTTTGTTCACGCGTTAAGATGATGCTTAGGTCTATTTCAAATAACCTTCAGGAGAACAAACATTCTTCCTGGGAAATCAGACTAGCCTCCACTATATTTGGTATAATCCGGACGCTAAAATATCTTTAGTAGATAATTCACTATTTAATTGAAAAATAAGTCCTTTGGATTTACTGAATGTGAAAATGTGTTCAACTGAAAATAACATTACAATCATGTGGAACTGATGTACCTGTTTGAATGAAGTCATTTCAAAGGACTTTTTTTTCAGCAGTTTATTGTTCCGGGTCCGGGCTGAATGTTGACATAATTCCGAATCCCATGAATGATGATGCATCAGCAATTAATGCAAGTTTGTTCTCCTCGTGCAGGCGGTTTGGCACCAAGTGTGGCGGGTGTTCGCAGGGCATCTCTCCGAACGACTTAGTCCGCAGGGCTCGGAGCAAAGTGTTCCATCTCAACTGCTTCACGTGCATGATGTGCAATAAGCAGCTCTCCACCGGCGAAGAGCTCTACATCATAAACGAAAACAAATTCGTTTGCAAAGACGATTTCATGAGCAACGGCAGTGTTAAAGACACAAACCTCCTTTCAGGTAAGGAGCTCCGAGTTAGTGATGAATGGGGATAAATGTGATGTGCCAAAGCTTGACAAAGAGGTTTTGGGGAAATAGTGTGAAGCAAATGACACATGAATAGAAATTTAGAATTGTGCATGACATAATCTGGCACTTTTGCAATTAAGATGATTTTGTTTCCAAGATATGATGAGTAGGCCTAACAGCCAAATGCATTCTAAAACAATTGGGTCAAAAATAGCCCAATTTTGGTTCATTTTCCAATTCAATTTCAAATTACTGGGCCAAAAAGGGACCCACAGCCACAAAATAATTCGGCTTTTCATTTGACCCGACTTTATTGGGTTAAATGAATAACGCAACTATTTTGGTCAAATTGACCCACGTGCCAGTATTTTTTCCTTCCGTCTTGGGTTGAACGAGAAACCTAATTAAACTAACCCAACATTGTATCTGTTATTAAGAAACACACAGTGCTGAAATGACATACACTCCAGAATGTTGCATGATATTGACTACAATGTTTCAGGTTACTGCAAAAAAAAAATGAAATCATTCAACAGATGCACAGAAAGGTTTGACAATTGTCTACTTAAAAATATGAGGCTACAAATACCATAGTTGTATTCAACTATTGTATTGAATTTGAGTAATTAACGCATTTAAAACGCCTGGAAAAAAACCAACACTTTTTTTGTGGCATTTCAATCTCATTTTGATTTTATATTTCAGTAACGGCCTGCAGCGAACCGAGTTTATCCCCGGATTCACAAGACCCCCTCCAGGACGACGTGGTCCTTAAGGAAACGGAGATTGCTGCCCTCTCGGATAAGGAAACTGTAAATAACGAGAACGACGACCAGAATCTGGGCGGCAAGCGGCGAGGCCCGCGGACGACTATTAAGGCCAAACAGTTGGAGACGCTGAAGGCGGCGTTTGCTGCGACCCCCAAACCCACCAGACACATCAGGGAGCAACTGGCACAGGAGACCGGCCTCAACATGAGGGTTATCCAGGTAAAAGAACATATTCATTACGATGACAAAATCAACGCTATGCTGGCCATTTTTTTTTTTCATGTTGCGAATGTGACCGTAAATAATGACGTGGTACCGTTTGGGGTTGATATGTTATGCGCTCATTAATAGGTGTGATGCAACATCTTATAGTATGGAAAGGTGTCAAGCCAAACTGCCAGACTGGCGTGACCCCCCCCCCCCCCTCTCAACTCATCTTTACCCTGTTTACACGCAGCCTATTCCATTGACCTGTAGTCACGTGAAATTCATTAAAGAAGAGATTGGCCTTTCGGTGAGGTTCATTACAAGATGGGCTATTCACGTTTTGCTCCTTTTGATTTTTTATTTTATTATTATTATTATTATTTTTAAATTCCTGGCGCACATCGCAGGGTAAAGTCGCCAATTGGCGCAGGGGCTGCTGCGATCGCTGGGAGTTTTGGCACAGCTGCTCTGACGTTTTGCAATCATATTTAGCCATGCTGTGAGTTTTTTTTTTTTTTTTCCCTTTCCCTAATACGAACCTATAGGCTATACTCGCACAATTATGAAACCAATACAAACTAAAGCAAAATAACTTTTGAATGCCACAATTCTTTTATTGTCGTGTCTATATTAATTTAACAAAACCTTTTTATGACGATTTTATTTAATAGTTTAATGGTGACGTGTTCCTCATAACATGCCAAATATAGAAACAGATCTCACTGGGATGCACTTCATTTTGTCTAATTATTACCACTGTGATACTGTAAATCAAGACGAAACGAACAAATGTTTTAAAATTAATTTTGGATTTTATTTTGTTCAACATAGCACTACCCAATGCCGTGACCGGGTCAGTATTTTTATGAATAGAACGACTGCGCAAATATTAGCTGAGATTGATTTAAAACATTTGATTGATTTGATTACTGGTGATAATAAGCAGTAAACAAGCAACGGCATTGCAGTTTACATAATCACACTAGAAAATTGTGAAGGGGCAATTTGAATAGTAACTTCACAAACCGTTTAAAATATGATCGTTTCAGAGAACGGTGACACGTATGAATAGGTGATTTGAGCAACTTCTGTCAAAGTAAATTGAGGGTTCAAGATCAGAGAGGTCAGATGTGGATTTAACGCGTCAACTCGCCATGCTTACCGTGATGAACACACATGTAGGCCAATATGACTCTGAAGGTTGAATATGATTTTTTTCATATAAGAATGACATACGACAACAATGCTTGTCAAACACTTTGCTTATGACCAATTACAAATGAACGTGAAAATCTGAAGCAGCATATAGGGTTTTCTCCGTCTCTCCACTCACATCGGCTGCACAGAACATTGCCTTTCAATCGGCACATTTGCTGATTGTGTGTAAATGCACGCGCAGGTTTGGTTCCAGAACCGCCGTTCCAAAGAGAGGCGTATGAAGCAGCTGAGCGCACTGGGAGCCCGCAGGCATGCTTTTTTCAGGAGCCCAAGGCGGATGAGGACGCTAGTAGACCGCCTGGAACCCGGGGAGCTCATTCCCAACGGACCTTTCTCTTATTACGGAGGTGTGTTTGACTTTCATCCATCCATCCATCCATCCATCCATCCATCCATTTTCTGTACCGCTTCTCCTCACTGGGTGTGTTGGAGCCTATCCCGGCTATCTTCGGGCCAGAGGCGGGGTACACCCTGAACTGGTCGCCAGCCAATCGCACTGTTTGACTTTCATTCTACATGGAATTCCCTCCCAGTTTTGCAAGTCCCCGACATTTTTAATATTTTCATGTTCGCGAGCTCCCGCCCAGTTAATCGCCTTTTGTTACATGTCATACATACGAAGAAACTTCACTATGTTTGATTTCCTTCCAGTAAACCTTATAAAGGAATTAGTTAAAACACTCATGGTGCTTATATGTAACATTTGACGAATAACAATGAGGCCCTTTTAGGTTTCAATTCAATTTAACACTTATCAGCTTTGCTGAATAAGGTTACCAAAATATTAGAAACACACCGTGCACACGCACGCACGAATGAATGTCAGTACATTTGAGGGTGTTATGTACTGGAGCTTTTTTGAGGTTCATGACAATATTTGTAGATGGAATTATTAAGTTATGTTGTCAGTAGTTAATAGAATCAGATACAAATTTAAATTCTACGCAAACATATAGGATTGGAAATATAGGAAACTGATAATTTTGCAGTCGTCACTTTTTTTTTTTTTCAGCGCTTCCTCCCTTCTCTCTCTTTCTGTCTCCCTCCCTCCCTCTCTGTCTCTCTCTCTCTCTCTCTCTCTCTCACTCACACACACACACGCACACACACACAGTCCTACATTTGAATGTGATTAGTTAATTTTGAAGACAGCCACCCCCCACACAGTTATAAGAGGGTGTGCACACTTGTGCAACTACATTATCTCAGTCGTTAGTTTTGACATACCCACTCAAGAAGATTTGTTTTTTGTTAGGGTTGGGAACGATAACCCGATGCGACCGGATATCCATTTGTAAAGGCAAGAGATACAACTGTATCGGTAGTAGACTAGAATATCGAAACAAAATCCGCCAGGAATCCTTAGAGACATTTGTTTTCTCGGGCCGTGGAACAGATATCGCGAGTCTAGGAATCAGTTGGCTGAGGCTTTATGGTTTTTATCTTGTAAAACAAGGTAACGTTATGTTTACAACCAAACACAGCAGTGATGAACACTAACGACACTACTAGTTTAATTACATTTCTCTGTAGCGTCACGATTTCAACATCAAATAGCTTTTCAGTAGTTTGGCTACTTTCATGGTCACTGCGATGACAAAGTAGCGTTGTAAACATTGAATGCAACGTCACGCTACATACCTTATCTCAAGGTGCCGGCTATGTTACGTGAAATGTGTGCTGCAGATTGTAAACATGCAGACAGTATGGCAAATTTCCTTGGGCTGTAACTCAGCACACTAATGCTTCTTATTGAGTCCTCCTCGGTCCACTTATACAGTTCGTTCCACTGTTGGTACGGTGCAACCCTAAAAAGAAACTACCAAGAGAACACCCAGCCAGGTGTATCCCGAAGGTGACACAACAATCGCCAGTTGAACGAACCAGTCATCACGACTTAAAAGTTCAAAAAGTCAGTCAGCACTCAGCAAGCAGCAAAAGAAAAAAGGAATGCTCAGGGTTAAAAAGGGGTCTTTTACTGTAGATGTTTGAAAATAATGTTAGCAAAATGTCATTTTATAGGATTGGGTTAAGTCAAGTCAAGGTTCTTTATGATTAGCACATGTGCAAATGTTAACTAGCAATTTTTTTCTGCATTGAATTGAATCGAGAATTGTATCGCTCCCATACTGAATCAAAATGGTATCGAGTCGTTCCGCCCGTAAAGATATGGTTTTGGAATCGAATCGCTACCTGTGTATCTAGATATGTATCGAATCGGCCTCATGCCAGAGATTCCCAACCTTATATATATATATATATATATATATATATATATATATATATATATATATATATATATATATATATATATATATATATATATATATATATATATATATATATAAATATAATATATATATTATTATTATTATTATCAATAATATGGCCGGCACAGCTATCGGGGAGTACACGAATGATCAGGGCTGGGGATAGATACATGAGGTCTGTAACATATTTAAGTTGCCTGCAGTTATCACTAGCTCATTCTGTATTTAATAATAATAATAATAATAATAATAATAATAATAACAATAATAATAATAATAATAATAATAATAATAATAATAATAATAATGCGGCACGGTGGCTGACTGGTTATGCGTCACCCTCACAGTTCTGAGGACCCGGGTTCAATCCCCGGCCCCGCCTGTGTGGAGTTTGCATGTTCTACCCGTGCCTGCGTGGGTTTTCTCTGGGCACTCCGGTTTCCTCCCACATCCCAAAAACATGCATTAATTGGAGACTCTAAATTGCCCGTAGGTGTGACTGTGAGTGCAAATGGTTGTTTGCTTGTATGTGCCCTGCGATTGGCTGGCAACCAGTTCAGGGTGTACCCCGCCTCCTGCCCGATGATAGCTGGGATAGGCTCCAGCACGCCCGCGACCCTAGTGAGGAGAAGAAAATGGATGGATGGATAATAATAATAATAATAATAATAATAATAAGAGCAGTGCCAATGCACGGATCGCTGCGATTACGCATCGTCCTCTTCCATCACGCCATGCGAGAAGGTCATTGTGACCTATTTAAAGAGAATGAGAGGAGCTGCTAGATTGGAAATGATTGAAATCGGCTGTGTTGAGACCCTCAGCGGCGCAGACCTCCCGCTTCAATATGACGGTTTGCTTTTGTCTGTGAAATTAATTAATTAATTAATCCCCACAACCTCCCGACTGTTCGTGTATTTCATTTCTGACAAGGAAGGACTCACACACCCCAAGGGGGGCACATCCCCAGGTTGAGAACCCCTGATACAGTCTAAAGCAAAAAAATACCTGTACATTTAAACAAAAATGTAAAGCCAACATGGCCATAATTCAAAAAGTTCTGGAAAAGTTCTGTTTGCCTGTGCCCCAGTCAAATTCACCCAACTCATATTACACCATGGGTCTACTTCCTGCGCCGGATTTAGACGTGGTCTAAGCAGGCGTAATTTTAGACCAAATTTCAGGTACTAAATTGTCTCTGTGCCTGGTGCATGTCAAAGGACAGACCTTCGTTGTGCCGGAACACCCGGTCTGCCAAATTGGCGAGCCTCACGCTTGAACAAAAATCAGGATACACCATTTTTTTTGCGCTCCACCACATATGCACTATGTACCAAAATAGAGCTGTCAGAGTTAGAGGTGCGCAAAGAGTGCTACCTGTCACTACGTTGTGATTTAAACGTAACATGCATTGTGACTAATGTAGCATGGCATAAGCCTTTCCTTCCTAATCTCAATCAAGGATGTCTATTCAATGAATATTCCAATGTCTGATGTATTATTCCTGCACCAATTCATCTTCAACCAAATGTATTTTTCTTTCTGCAGATTATCAAAGTGAATATTATGGTCCAGGAGGGAACTATGACTTCTTTCCTCAGGGGCCACCTTCATCGCAGGCCCAGACCCCAGTTGATCTCCCCTTTGTGCCCTCTTCAGGCCCCACGGGCACACCCCTTGGAGGTATGGACCACCCCCTACCAGGACACCATCCATCCAGTGAAGTGCAGCGTTTCTCTGATATTATGTCTCACCACCCTGGAGACTCTCCAAGCCCAGAGCCTGGCATCCCAGGGACTCTGCACAATATCTCCTCTGAGGTGTTTGGCCCGAGCCCACCCTTTACCTCACTTTCTCTGAACGGCAGCGGATATAACAACCATTTGTCACATCCACCCACGGAAATGAACGAAGCCACTGTGTGGTAGCTCTTTGGGAGACTGGACTCTTTAGGCTGGAAAATTAGTAACTGGGGTTTATTATGATGTGGGTTGAATTGAGGCATGGATACCAACAGAGTTAGGGCAATGCCACAAAACATTTTTATATAATTTCCTATTTATTATTTATTAATACTAACCCAAAACTGGACATTTTTGAACTGACAGCCTTCATCTTCTGTGTGCATATGAGGCAGGTACTATCCCGCCTCTTGTCAGTAGCTTGGCATGAGGAAACATTCATTACTGTTATGAGGAAATTAAGTTTCAAGATCTCTTATATGTCTAGACCACGAAAAATATCATTAGCAGTTGTCAAAGACATCAATAGCTTTACAAACAGATCATAATCTGGTCAAAGGTAGCCTGTGCAATAACGGCACATAGGATGGCTGAGCAATATCCAAGTTTAAGGCATTAGACATGCTCCTTGTATTTATTCATAAGTTTCACAAACCCCTTTGCCTCTCTAGAGCCCACCATAGTGACTCTTCAGACTATGTTTCTTAAGGCCAGAGAAAATGATGTACTCCTCCATGTTAAGACTTTCTTTTGGTATCAGAATTTCCACCAAATCTTGGAAAGCTGCTTTCAAAAGTCTAACACTACAAAATTTCCTTGACAAAATTCAAACCCTTTATCTCAAATGGAACTGAACTTGAATTGTTAAAATGAAGTCTACCTTCTAAAAATCCTCTACTGGGGTTCTAAATGGGACTTAAAACAGTCAACTGTTTACGTAATCAATTTAAGGTTCAGGAGTCCAGAAAACCGCGTTTTAGAACTTTGTCCATGTAAAATGTACCAAGCAACCAACCAAACTTTTGTATTGAGTTCCTTTATATTGTATGAAGAAAATAAATTTTCTTCAGGTTGTGGTTCAATGTGCTAGTTTGTACAAGACGTTGTTTACAGAAAAAGGTTAAAAAAAAATGAACCAAACATAAGTAGTTGCCAAATAAGAAAATAGCACAACTCCTGTTAAATCACCACTGCAAAATGTCAGAATGTGTTAATACAAATTGTTTTAAGAGGCATACTTTCATTATGAATTTTCTAAACTGCTCACAATACATTCATAAAATTGTTAATATGACAGTCATTTCCTGGTTTTATATTCATGTATTCAAAGGAGAAAAGATTCATACTATTAAAGGATTGCTGGTCAAATATGAAGCTGGAAGTTGCAACATTTCTCTGAATGTCAAACCCCCATGGTGCATAACGCTGACTCTTTCAATTTCAGTCAGCTCTCAACGTTTTGCCATTTTGAACAGGAATGTTGAAACCGATTTCACTTTTAACGCTTTTAGCACCAATTTCACAGCTTTCAGGAGCAGTTTGAATGATTAAAATTGGACGAAGTAGTGAGGAGTTATAGTAATTTGAAATACACATGCGCCGCGGTGTCACCGGTGATCCCTGTCGTTTTAAAAGGATTAATAACCAAATTTGGGCAGGCTCACTGGGCTTCTCGGAGAAGTCATAAAAATAATAAAGCATAGCATTCAGCCACTTAAGCATTTTTTTCCCCCTGAAGCAATATTTTTTTGTACAACAGTAGAAAAAAATTCAAAACAATTATAATTATATGCAGCACTTACATTTCATTGCAGTTGAAGGGCTTCTACATACTAGTTTATTAACCATTATAGACATATACATAAAACAAATGCTGTTTATTTATCACGAGACCACCACCCAATGTAATATTTATGCCACAGCTACCCTAAATGACTGTATACATACTTTCAATGATGCAACAATTTGTGTTTTTAATCATAATTAAGTTAAATGTCAAACTAAACAGATTTTTAAACATCTAGAACACTTTTCCTTTTCTCCCTGCTGTGGAAGAATTCAGCAGACCGACTTCCAATGACACAAGGGGGAGTGAGCTCCCAATTTATACTGATGACATTTTTTTTTTCTCCTACCACTTTGGCTGGCTTCAGATTCCTCTGAATTTATTGGAGGTTGTTGCCAATTCATAAGGTGTTAGTTTTGCAAATGTGAATGAAATTGCTGTGACCATGGCTCTCCTGCTTTTTATGGTTTTATTATCTTGCTTGTTATATTCCCTACATTTTAAGATTCCTGTTGTGTGGTCTGATTGCTTAGGGGAGGGGGACTTCTATTAATTCAATACGGTGAATGTAGCCATAATAATAATCATGAAAGAAAAAAAACACATGCGCAATCTCTTGCAGGAGGATTAAAATACATTCAATATTGCAGCAAAATTATTTGAGGCAGCAGTGGAAAGGGAGACTAAACCCAGAGGAAATGTTATCTCACCAATCCTGCATGTGCAGTTCGGACAGACTGGAATCTCAGTTTTCTTGTGTTCCTCCAGACTGTAATCCAGTATGAATAAATCATGGTTTGGTGAGATAACGAAGTAGGATGGAGAATCTGTGAAAGGATATCAGTTTCTGCTGAGCTCCTGCCCTTACAGGTACTCCCCTTTGATAGCACTGAGAACCATGCAGGCTCACTGCTCCCAGGACCATGGCTCTTTAAATTAAAATCTTCTATTTATTGCTCATTAACACTTGGTAAACAATGACCATACGATGCTTTAAAACTATAACTACCTTAACATCCTTGAATTGAGTTTTAATTACATTTAAGAAAACCTTTAACTCACAATGCTTGCATCTTGAAAAAATCTAGTTGACCTGTGTTTTATTACAGAGGTCACAAGGGATATCAATGGAATTGGTTGAGCACCGAGTCACGTTCCCTGGCCAAAAACTCAGCATGTGGGTGGCAGGTACGCAGTCACATTGCTATTTGTTGAGCTGGCCTACACTTAAAGCGGTGGCGCTTCTGGTTGTTAGCTACTGTGTAATTAACATGTGGGATCTATTGTTCTCCAGCTGCACTTGTTGCTGACGGCGGAAGTGGAGGAGCAGAAAATGTTGCTGTAAAAGCCAAATTATGCTCAGGAGCTTCTGCAACACGAACGCAACACCATTGTTGTTGTTGTTATGGGCGTTAGTGCATGGTCAGGCAAGAACTGGGAATACTTCGTAATCATCTCAGGAAAGATGTGTCTTCTTCTTTTCCTTTCGGCCTGTCCCACTTGGGGTCGCCACAGTCATTTTCCTTGTGAGCCTATCTCCTGCAGCCTATCTCCTCTAGCTCTCTTGCCTGGCAGCTCCATCCTCAACACCTTTCTACCAATATACTCACTCTCTCTCCTCTGGATGTGTCCAAACCATGAAAGTCTGCTCTCTCTAACTTTGTCTCCAAAACATCTAACCTTGGCCGTCCCTCTGTTGAGCTCATTTCTAATTTTATCCAACCTGGTCACTCCTAGATAGAACCTCAGCATCTTCATTTCCGCCACCTCGAGCACCGCTTCCTGTTTTCTCTTCAGTGCTACTGTCTCTAATCCGTACATCATGGCTGGTGTCACCACTGTCTTATAAACTTTGCCCTTCATCCGAGCAGAGACTCTTTTGTCACATAACACACCTGACACCTTCCACCACCTGTTCCAACCTGCTTGGACTCGTTTCTTCACTTCCTGACGACACTCACCATTGGTCTGGACTGTTGACCCAAAGTATTTAAAGTCCTCCACCCTCGCTATCTCTTCTCCCTGTAGCCTCACTCTACCCCCTCAACCCCTCTCATTCATGCCCATGTATTCTGTCTTACTTCTTCATTCCTCTCCTTTCCAGTGCATGCCTCCACCTTTCTGCCTGTTCCTCCACCTGCTCCCTGCTTTCACTGCAGATCACAATGACATCTGCGAACATCACGGTCCAACGGGGACTCCAGTCTCACCTCATCTGTCAGTCTATCCATCACCCCTGATCCCTGATGCAGTCCCACCTCCACCTTAAACTCCTCTGTCACACCTACAGCACACCTCACCACTCTTCTGCTGCCCTCATACATGTCCTGTACTATTCGAACATACTTCTCGTCCACTCCAGACTAGTGTTGTTACGTTCGCGAACATTTCGTTCAGAAGAACGAATCTTTTTTAGTGAATGAACTGAACCGAATGAGGTCATGAAATTATTAGTTTTTTTTAGCTTGGCCGCCGCCCGCCGCCGTGAGTCGAGCGAGTCGGCTGGGAGCGGAAATGGAACTGCTGAAGCGTTCTGTCACTCACTTCTGAATCTTCAGTGAATGACCAATGAGAAGCCAGCGTCAGGCAGTGCCGTGCAGGTGGGGGAGGGACGTAAGTGAACTAAGTGATTCATTCAGTGAACTGGTGTACTGAAGAAGTGAAGACTGATTCATTAAGTGAACTGGTGTGCTGGTGTACTGAGGAATTGAAGAGTGATTCGTTCAGTGGAGGGACATAAGTGAACTGAGTGATTCGTTCAGTGAACTGGTGTACTGAGAAACTAAAGAACTGAAGAGTGATTCGTTCGTTGAACTTATCGTTCGCGATCCGTTAGACAAGAGTGATTCGTTCATTGAACTTCGTTTGTGACCCGCCAAGGAGCAATGTACTAGTACGATGAGTGATTTGTTTGCTCAACGATGTACTACGCAGTGAACGTACTCATGAGTGATTTTAACCGCAAGTCCTGACGTCCTCACGGGGATAGCTTTCAGTAGCAGCTTCAAGCTAACGGCTAATTTTTGAGTCAGTCAAGCACATGAAAACAAGCACACATATTTAAAATAAATGTTAATTAATAATACATGTATATATGTGCACATACATATCATTTCCTCTGTGTCTCTAAGGTGATTATTAAAGCTTTTTATTTCATAATAATAATACAATAAACTTATATAGCGCTTCTCAAGACACTCAAAGACGCTTTCCACTAATTAGATGACAATAACAGTAAGGTGAGTGAGCAGAAAGCCCGGCTGGCGCAGGCTGGTGTCGGCGACGCTGACCGCCGCGGTGGAATGCAGAAAAGTCACGCTGGCTGGCGAGAGCCTCGCTGCACGTCAGGGGACGTGGAAGGATGGTCGGTAGCTGAGCTCGCTGCACGCATGTTCACGACTCACAACCGAAGCCGGGTGTTCGAGAGCATGCTGAGAGAGAGATAGGTTGGTGATTTTAACTCCTCAATTGTAAAATATATATTTTACAATTGAAAAATCTCCATGAAGGTTGGAAATCACTGCTCAATAGTTCCCACAGCTCTGCACATCACCGTTGTTCTTAAAAATGAGACCTAGCACACTTTTCCTCCATTCCTCAGGCATCTTCTCACCCGCTAGAATTCTCTTGAACAAGCTGGTCAACAACTCCACAGCCACCTCTCCTAGATGCTTTCATACCTCCACAGGAATGTCATTAGGAACAACTGCCTTTCCATTTTTCAACCTCTTTGTGTCTTTCTAGCTTCCCCCTTACAAATAATTGCTATTTCCTGGTCCACCACACTTGCCTCTTCTACTCTTCTTTCTCTCTGATTTCCCTCATTCATCAACTCCTCAAAGTATTCTCTCCATCGATCCAGCACACTGCTGGCACCAGTCAACACATTTCCATCTCTATCCTTAATCACCCTAATCTGCTCAACATCCTTCCCATCTCTATCCTTCTGTCTGGCCAACCTGTATAGATCTTTTGCTCCTTTAGTGTCCAACCTGGCTTACATGTCATCATATGCCTCTTGATTGGCCTTTGCAACCTCTACCTTCACCCTATGTCGCATCTCCATGTCGTTCTTTCTCCTCAGTCCTCTCAGTGTCCCACTTCTTCTTGCTAACCTTCCTTGTATGATTTCCTGTACTTTGAGGTTCCACCACCAAGTCTCCTTCTCCATTTTCTACCAGAAGATACACCAAGTACTCTCCTGCCTGTTTCTTTGATCACCTTGGCTGTAGTGGTCCAGTCTTCTGGAAGCTCCTCCTGTCCACCAAGAGCCAGTCTCACCTCTTCCGAAAAGCCGCACAACACTCTTCCTTTCTTAGCTTCCACCAATGGTTCACTGCTCTGCTTTTGTCTTCTTAATCTTCCTCCCCAACACCGGAGTCATCTTACACACCACCATCCTATGCTGTCTAGCCACACTCTTCCCTACCACCACCTTACAGTCAGTAAGCTCCTTCATATTTCATCGTTTGCACAAGATGAAGTCCACCTGCGTGCTTCTACCTCCACTCTTGTAGGTCACCCTATGCTCCAGCCTCTTCTGGAAGAAAGTGTTCACTCCAGCCATTTCCATCCTTTTTGCAAAGTCTACCACCATCTGTCCCTCGAGGTTCATTTCCTGGATGCCGAACTTACCCATCACTTCTTCATCACCCCTGTTTCCTTCACCAACATGTCCATTAAAATCTGCACCAATCACAACTCTCTCTCTGTCTGGGATGCTAAGAACTACTTCCTCCAGCTCCTTCCAGAAATTCTCTTATACCTCTAAGTTACATCCTACCTGTGGGGCATAGCCACTAATCACATTATACATAACACCCTCAATTTCACCCTCATCACTCGATCTGATACTCTTTTCACCTCCAAGACATTCTTAGCTCACTCTTCCTTTAACATCACCCTACTCCATTTCTCTTCCCATCTACACCTTAGTAAAATAATTAGAACCCTGCCCCTAAACTTCTCACCTTACTGCCTTTCCACCTGCTCTCCTAGACACACAGTAAATAAACCTTTCTCCTAATCATCATGTCAATTAACTCACGAGCTTTTCCTGTCATAGTCCAAACATTCAAAGTCCCCACATTCAGTTCTAGGCTCTGTGCTTTCCTCTTCTCTTTCTACCGAAGAACCCGCTTTCCACCTCTCCTTCGTCTTCGACCCACAGTAGCTGAATCTCGACCGGCGCCCTGTAGGTTAATGGTGCTGGTGCCGGACGTTGTTAACCCGGGCCACGACTGATCTGGTATGGAATTCTTTAGATGAATGCTCATATTTGTTTGGCAAAGTTTAAAGCCGGATGCCCTTCCTGACGCAACCCTCTGTATATATCCGGGGTTGGGAATGGCCGACAGTTTCCACTGGCTTGTGCCTCCCATAGGGCTGCATTTATCTCAGGAAAGATGTGTATGCTTTGTAAAACATGGAAAGGCAAGACCAGTATTTTCAGATGTATTCACTTTCGGACCTTGTTTTGAAAAAATGCTCATATTCGGGCTCTCAAAACACTGGTTCCATGTGGATGAAACGTAAAAATGACCAGTCCAGGGTGTGTCCTGCCTCTTGAAAGGCTCAAGCTAAATGGATGGATGGATTGATGGATTGCGTACTTGTGTATGTGATTAAAAGAGAACTTTCTTGAAACCCCTGTTGAAAGCACTCCATATTTGTCAGATTGCAAAATTGTCGGTTTATGGTGATTATTGAAGTAACGTATCAAACATAATTTGTCACAAGATAAAAACAAACAAAAAAAAACAGAACAACATAAAAAATATCAACTGAGTGCAAGGATCTTTATGAGTTTATGTAAAAGTGTATAACCGGTCAGTGAGGAAGATCCTTCACATGAGTGTGTTAACTGTGATTCCATTCATTTGTACTAAAATCCTGAATGAGTAAGACTATCAAAAATCTTAAACAAAGAAGCTAAATATCGGGCACAATTGATACCCGTCACTTTATGCTTTGACCTTTAAAAGTCAAATAGAATTGGACTGTTTATTTCGAACGTGAAAAAAGTGACAGGAACATAACAAAGCAAACAAGATTTGAACAAAAAAAAAAGGAAAAGCAGTTGGAAAAAGTAAAAGGTATTTATTTATATCCCTATAATCCTCTATCAGTAACAGCAGTATCTTGGATATATATAATAAGAAAAGAAAAAAAGATATACTACAACAAATAAAACAAAAGCAAGCATAAAAAACATATAACTACGTTATTATTTTGGAATGAACCACATATTTGTTCTTTACAACAAATAATAAAATTATAACAAAACATGGTGAAATGTAACTGCATAATATCCATCCATCCATCCATTTTCTGAGCTGCTTCTCCTCACTAGGGTCGCGGGCGTGCCGGAGCCCATCCCAGCTATCATCGGGCAGGCGGCGAGGTACACCCTGAACCATACAAACAACCCTGCTCACTCACACCGATGCCACTGGATAATAATTTTATATATATATGGCGGCACGTGGCCGACTGGTTAGAGCGTCTGCCTCACAGTTCTGAGGAGCGGGTTTCAATCCCCGGCCCCGCCTGTGTGGAGTTTGCATGTTCTCCCTGTGCCTGCGTGGGTTTTCTCCGGGCACTCCGGTTTCCTCCAGCATCCCAAAAACATGCGTGGTAGGTTAATTGACAACTATAAATTGCCCGTAGGTGTGAATGTGAGTGCGAATGGTTGTTTGTTTGTATGTGCCCTGCGATTGGCAGGCTCACCGCGACCCAAGAGCGTCACCAAGCGTTGGATTGTTCACCCACTAATAGGGAACGTGAGCTGGGACCCACGTTACCCTTTCGGGCTGTGCCCGGCCGGGACCCATGGGTGCAGGCGCGGCCACCAGGCGCTCGCCTTCGAACCCCACCTCCGGGCCTGGCTCCAGAGGGGGCCCCCAGTGACCAGGGAAACCTGAATCCATTTATTGTACTCGTCATAGGGTTTTTGGAGCCATGCTTTGTATGGTCCCTCACCTAGGACCTGTTTGCCATGGGTGACCCTACCAGACAACTTAGCTCCTAGGATCATTGGGACACACAAACCCCTCCACCACGATAAGGTGATGGCTCAAGGAGGAGTGTCTTCGGCCCCACAGAAAAACAAATATTTGTTGGACGAAGGATTGCCACTCAAGACGGTGTTATTCATGGGCAATGCACCTGCCCATCCCCGCAACGTACATGAGACTTTGCTAAATGAATTCGCCTTCATTACAATAAACATCCTGCCACCTAACACCTCTCCTTTCATTTAACCAATGGACCAGCTTGTTATTGCCAACTTTAAAAAAATCTGTATATAAAGGCATTAATCCAGCCATATTTTGACATTACATCAAACATGCAGCTCACCTTACAAGACTTTAGGAAGGATCATTTTAACATCCTGACCTGAATTGGACTCATTGACAAGGCGTGGACTGGTTTGACATAAAGGACTCTGAACTTTGTGTGGAGGAAGCTGTGGACTGCATCCATGGTTGAAAGGGACATCATGGGATTCATACACACATCTGAATCAGTTGTCAAAAAGATTGTGACCCTTTGGCAACACAATGGGGTTGGCCAAGGACGACGTTGAGGAGCTATTGGAGAAGCACAACAGCAATTTGATAGAGGAGCTTCTGTCTTTTCATGAGGAACAACAGAAAGAAGCTGTGGAGGGGCTATCGGAGGAGAAGCCAGCCGTGGGTGTTCCTTCAGCTGAAATTAGGGAAATGTGTGGTTATTGGGAGAAAACTTGGTTTGTGCTGAGCACCTTCCCAGACAAAACAATAGGTCCCTCAATCTTTTTAATGACAACATAATTGGTCACCACAGACACATTTTAAAGCATTTTAGATTGTTGATGCAGCTGGATCAAGTGAGGCCCAGTCTGGTCCAAATCCAAAGAGTAGGAAAAGAGAGGGAACCCTGCAAGTTGTCTTGTCAGAAGGTGACTTTCCTTGTGAACAGTAGCCCATCCTTCCAGGTCAAGTGGATTTTATTTATTATTTTTCATAGTTGTAGCAAGCTGGTTGTTACCCATCCATCCATCCATCCATTTTCTGAGCCGCTTATCCTCGCAAGGGTCGTGGGAGTGATAGAGCCTATCCCAGCTATCATTGGGCAGGATGAAACAGGAAACTTAATTTACATTTGTTAATTTACTTAATTGGTTGCCAGCCAATCGCAGGGCACACATAAACAAACAACCATTCACACTCACACCTAGGGGCAATTTAGAGACTTCAATTAACCTACCATGCATGTTTTTGGGATGTGGGAGGAAACCGGAGTGCCCGGAGAAAACCCACATAGGCACGGAGAGAACATGCAAACTCCACACAGGCGGGGCCGGCGATTGAACCCCGCTCCTCAGAACTGTGAGGCAGACGCTCTAACCAGTCAACCACCGTGCCGCCATATATATATATAAATAAAAATAAAATATATGTGATTTCAGACTGGCTGTGAAGTGGGAATGCACCACAGGGACTCATGACACTGCTTCGGTGGGCGTTGGCAGGCAGGGCAGCTGCATTTGAATGAAGAGGACGGTTCCGCAGCTGTTGTTACTGTAGTGTACAGAATGTTAACTTGGTTATTAAAGACATTTTTCATCAATCACCCCTTGTCATGTTTGATGTACAGAACTGTGTTGCTTTATATTTTGTCCAATGTATACAAACCTTTACGAAAAAATGGACTTTTGTTGAAGCTGGAACCAATTATTCAGAGTTCATAAATCGAGGTACCACTGTATCTTTTCTCCCTAACCGTGGAGAAAAGATGGAAGCTCTACACAGAACAGCCTGACTTGAGACCTCTGACTGTGAAGCTGCCCACATGTACAGTACACACAAATATTAAAATACATCCGTGTAAATCTACATTTCAGCCAGCCTACAGCACAAGAAATTGTGTAATACACTTATATTATGGTTCCCTGTATTCTGCATTTGTGTCTTGGATACAAGCTTTATAATATTTGTATAATTGAAGAATTATTTCACTTTTTAGCTTATTATTATGTCCAAGCGCCCACAAAACATTCACATAACTTAAAGATTTCATCTTTCAAACCGGGTATACATTGCAATTGATGTACAATCATGGGAAAATTCCATCACACCTAAGTTCAATCATACATTCCATAACACTGTGTCAACGTTCAATAAATGAATGCTCTAATTCATGATGTGTAGAGTGGCTCAAATTAAATTTTATAAACTGGGAAAGGTGTTACAGTGTCGAACAGAACCTTTTTGAATTAATTTATACTACGTGAATCTATCATTACCTTAAATTCTCACTATTAAAATAAATTAAGTCTCCTGTATAACAAAACTGGCCAGCAAAATCACACAAAAATAACATTTATTTTTCAGTAGTTTGCTATTTTATACAGGTTTACCTGCATGCGTGAAAATAAAATTATTTGTTACTGTCATATTTTATGAACATACTGTACCAATACAATTGAGGCATAGGCTCAGAGAAATAGGTACTGTTTCTCTTCATAGTTCTGTCTTTCAATAAAATTAACATTCCAAATAAAGCAGGCAAGGAATTCCGATGCAGAACCAGCCAAACAAATCCAAATTACAGCAACAACATGGGGAGAAGTCTCTAAAATTAGAGTGTATTTGTTTTAGGACTCACTATTTAGCCTGCTTTTCATTTTGCAGAAACTGAAATTGTGTATTCTCCAAACATATATACTTAAATTTTAAATCAAAGTTTAACATTTTTTAGGTCTCATTATTTTCCTGTGATATGGCTGCAGAATAACTGTTAATATTTGCCAGCTATAGTTATTGCATGATGTATGACTCTTTTCTTGATTCATGCATGACGGTTGGCATCATTAGTCATTGTTAGAAGACAGGACATGTTTTTCCTGACGTGTTCATGCCCATGGTAAATTTCATTAACATTTTGCATGGTTTTCCGTTATGTCTACATTGTTGTAGAAATTATGATATTCACAATATAGTAATATTAAATATTAGTTTTGCAGAGTTTTAAGTTAGGGTAACTTAACCTTTCAAGCAAACAACAACAGCATAACATTAATTTTTTTTCCCCTCATTTTGTGGTGAGTTCATTTAGCAAGCACTTGAGACGAGCAGCAGGTTCTCTTGGGATGATTGAGCCATTTTTATATGTAAGGCCACTTTATTAGGGAATTTTATGCGAGGAGAACCGCAGCCTTGCTTGTCATCTCTATGTTGAAAATTTTGCTCACAAAACATCTCGACAACTCATATCCTGTATTTAAAAGAAAGATTTGTGCTTAAAGTAGTGCTCACGGTTTTCTCCATGGAAAACGTGCAAAATGCAGTTTGAAGTAGTGGAATTGGAAGTGTTAGTGGAAGAGGCAAACAAACATATTACTGAGTTAGAGAAAATAATATTATCACTCCAAAATTTTTGGGGAAGCCAACATCCGCATATAAGCAATATTTTGTTTGATTTAACTCACTCCGAGTGTGAGGCAATTGGATGTACAGGTATGTGACCATCCTGATTATCATTGCATCTAAGGCTTGGGACAGTACTCCCGGGAAACTGTCCTGTGAGAGGGGAGCACCAATTGTCACAGTGCACTTAAATGACCCAGACACACGGAAATGCAGAGTAGTAAAGTAGATTTGTCACTGGGTATGGCATGACTTCTTCCCTGTGACTGGCTCAAAATTAGCTCTGAGATCATTCAGAAGCTCTAAAATTGTATTGTTGAACAGATTATGTCGTGATAATTTTTGTTGCCGTTTTAAAATTATTTACATGAGCAGAAACGTTTTTGTTGCCACCTCACATTTTGCTTGCGATACGCTAGCAGCACTTTGCATGCTCGTTTGCACCTGCCTTTCAGGTGTGCTATTTAAAGGTGCAAAAACTGCCAACTCAATTCGTCTCATGTTTGATGAATCACATTGCGGATGCAAAATTGATCTATTTTCATATACTCCTCACACGATGTGCAAAATGAACTGCACTGCAATTTAGCTTGTTTGGCAGATGTAATCTTGGCTTTATTATCTTCCACATCTGTTTGCGTGTGGAATTAAGTTTGCGCCTGTTTTTGCACATGCAAACCTTTATTAAATCAAGCCCTTACTTTGCTCCAAATTTAATTGAGAGCATATTTTCCTTGTAGATTTTTGGCTGTGACAGATTGTTGCTAACTTGACTTGACTGACATTCATCCATCTATCCATTTTCTGTACCGCTTATCCTCACTAGGGTCTCGTGCGTGCTGGAGCTTATCCCATCTATCTTCAGGCGAGAGGCTGGGTACACCCTGAACTGGTCGCCAGCCAATCGCAGGGCACATATAAACAAACAGCCATTCGGACTCACATTCATACTTACGGGCAATTTAGAGTCTTCAATCAACCTACCACACATGTTTTTGGAATGTGGGAGGAAACCGGAGTACCCGGTGAAAACCCACGCAGGCAGTGCCGGGATTTATACCCCATTCCTCAGACTGTGAGGCAGACGTGCTAACCAGTCGTCCACCGTGCCCCCTGACTGACATCCATTATTGTAAATTAAAAACTATGCTTCGTTTGCAACAAGGTCAGGTAAAAAAAATTACAAAGAAAACCGTGGAAATCAAATCACTGTGTAGTATTGAACACATTTGTACTAATCCGCCACTGTCATCTTGACCCTTTTTAGCTCAAATATCTGTCCTTAGTGCTGAAATGGCACCAGTCATTTCAATGTCAGTTATACCAGTGTAATTGGGTGGGTGACAGAAACATTTAATAATCATTGTGGAGCATTTATTCATGTTGGGTTTAAACATTAACAGTATTTTTTTTTCTGGAGTAAACCAGCCCCTTTTGTGAGTACCAAAAATGGACCTTGGACTTATTTAGGGACTTTTTTTTGTTTTTAAATGCAATGAACAACATTCATTGAAATTGTGTTTTATAAATACTTCAAATACTAATATGTGAGCTTCTCTCATTGTTCCTCTTTCTCTCTTCCTGTCCTAAAAGGAGTAATAATATTATTTGGCTTGTTATTTTTCCAATGTCATGTCTGGGGCTCCATAAACAACAACTATCAACTTCTCTCATTCAAACAAAGGACAGTGGTACTGTTTGACTACCTGACTTGTTTCCGAGCTAAAAAAAAAAAAAAAAAAAAAAAGGTCAGCTCGCTCCAACAACAATAAACAGTGACCTACAATTAAAGCAGCAAAAATGAAGACGGTTAATAATAATAGTGTGTTGTTATTGAGCGGTTAAAGTTAAGAAGACCACATATGCTGGTTTAAGCCCCATACTTTTGCCATGTCACTGGAAAGCAGTATTTCTGTGTTTAGGTAGCGTCTCACAGCCCAGTCATGGAGAGGTAGGAGGGATTGGATGGAACAGTTTATTTTAGAGAAAATAGGGGGGTGCTATATTTTTTTTGTTAAAATATTATGTTTTAACCAAGTATTGTGTGGTATTACACTTTTCTAGGTCATTTAAAAATGACAAAAAAAATCTTTTAATGCTGGGATTCATTCTAGCCCCAAAAATGGACTACAAATGCTGATGCGTGTAAGACTGAAGCGTCCGTGCTCCATGAGAAAGTTTTATAGCTTGGGTTGAGTGTAGAAACACTGCTGCTTCCTCAACATCTTTTTTTGGACAGTTCATGAAGAATGACAAGTACTTTAAGGTGTCATTTTAAGACATCACAATGCAGTTCCCGGGACATTAATCCCATTCCAAGCTTCTCCTTTGAAATTCAAGTTTTGCATACCATCCAGTTTTATCAGTTGAGGACTACCTGTATTTCTAAAATTAATTATTTGCTATTATACATGTCGACATTGATTCATTCATTCATTTTCTGTACCACTTATCCTCAATAGGGTCGCAGGCGTGCTGGAGCCTATCCCAGTTGACTCTGGGCGAGACGCGGGGTACACCCTGAACTGGTCGCCAGCCAATCGGAGTGCACATATAAACAAACAACCATTCACACTCACATTCACACCTACGGGCAATTTAGAGTCTTCAATTAACCTACCATGCATGTTTTTGGGTTGTGGGAGGAAAACAGAGTACCAGGAGAAAACCCACGCAGGCATGGGGAGAACATGCAAACTCCACACAGGCGAGGCCGGATTTGAACCCTGTTACTCAGAATTGTGAGGCAGATGTGCTAACCAGTCGTTCGCCGTGCTGCCCTTACACTTGGACAGTCAGTTTATTTTTGTTTCTCAACTTTCTCTACTCTGGGACCGTCACCAGATGATGCAGAACATTCTGTTGGCAATGGGGTAAGTGCCATAGGTCGAGAGTGGGGCTGTCACTATCTAATCTTTTTAGAATCAATTATCCTATAGCTACTGTATTTTATTGACGAACCGAATAACCGCACCCCCACAAAAAAAGATTTTTTTTTAAAACTAATAATCGGGTAATCTGAAAAGTAAAAACCTGGGGCCTCATGTACAAAAGGTGCGTATTCACAAAAACGTGGTGTCCGTTCTTTTTCACAGCAAAATTCAGATGTATCAAGAGTGACATGACCGCGGAAATGTGCGGTGCTTCACGCCAACTACATGGCTGGCGTACGCACATTTCTGCAGGTTTTGGTGCTTTGGTGACACTTAGAGGTGATGCTGCGAAACTGTTCTCATAAATCTGCACATCAGAGCGACATGAACAATTAGCACTGATGAACAATTCAACATTTGATTTCAACAATGCAATTGAGGCAAGGACTCAGGTATCATTTGTTAACCAGTGTATTTAATGAACCACTGATATTTGTTAATACACCTATTAATTGATCAAGGCGCTTATTTATGCCGCCTATTGCCCTCACAATCACGTCTTGACTCAAGCACATGCACTGAAAAAAAGAGTCCTTTGAATTTACTTCATTTGAACATGTACATTGGTTGCAAATGATTAAAATGTGTTAAAATTGACATAATTTACCCCTCTTCTCCTAAAAAAAAACATGATTTTTTTCCAGCTTGCGTGTCCACTCCTGTGTATTAGAATAATAAATTGAGTAATCAAAAAGGAGTCAAAGGTTTTGATATCCTCTTTGATATGCTGAGGTGCTTCTATTTGAATTCAAAAGATTTATTACAAATACCACACATTTACGCATGAACCTTTATCTCACAGGGCTGAGTGTAGGTTACTGTATGAACACATTTGTTAGGAGTTCTAAAAATACATGGTATTAACCTTGTGGGGTGATCATAGTCAGCCACGTGGCCTCCCATCACCCCTGAGAACGCAGCGTCACCCACGATCTCAGCGATTCTCTCCTCGAATGGGGTGAGGCCCTCCACGGTGGTTCTTCCGCCTTTTTTTGGCCACAATTTGGCGGTGGGCAGCTGTCCTCCGCTTCACATCCACCTTAATGTTTGACCACTTCTTTTTTAGTTCAGCGTGTGCGCGCTGTTCTGTCTCCACAGCATTGACAGCCCCACACGAGCTGTCCCATTCACTCCTCTTCCGCGTGTTGTTAACGCCGTCGGACAGCGTGCCAACAAGGATTTTCTTGCGTGCCTTCACTTCATTGAGCAACATCACATTCAGAAAAATTATTTTTCTTCATTACCATGCTCATTTTCCTTTGTTTCTGATCATGCAGAGATTGGCATCTCAGGTGCAGGGTTCATTGATTGGCATATTTAAATATGGGCGTGGACAGGGAGGAGTCAGCTCTCCAACATGTGCGCTCATTTCCATGTTGATTGGAATGTACGAAGGAAATGTGCTTGGATTCATGAGTACGCAGAGTTTCATACATCTGGATATTTTTGTGCGTAGGACGTTTTCTGGATTTGAGCATACGCCATGTTTTAGTAGGAAATCCACACAAGTCTTTGTACATGAGGCTCCAGGAGAGTCAAGGCTTGACACTATAACCCTATTCCAACTCAATATGTATGGCTGACTACCTTACTGAATTAAGGTTCGTGCCTGCAGTACCAACGTTTCACCAATACGTGAACGGAGTTTGACTACAGTAGAATGGAGGTGGATATGTCTGTATGGAAGGTGGCTTGTCTGGCGCCAGGAGAGATATCCTTGTCAACCTATTTTTGAAGTCGACTTATTCGAGTAAGTCAATTTATTTTCCCAGCCATAGTCTAGAGTCATTCAGGGTTTTGATGTTAATTTGCCTAGGCACAGGGACAATGGTGGCTGTTTCGAAGCAGGATGGTACTGTGTCTTTGGACAGAGACGTTACAATGTCTGAAAAGACATCTGTAAGCTGGAAAGATGTCACGGATCACCTTCCCTGGAATCACAGAATCAGTCAGGTCTCTCTGCGTTCCTAGGGTTAACAGACTGAAAGGTGCCTCTCACTTTATGTGTAGAAATAGTTCATGTGTGGTCTGGACATGGAGCCACTCCATTCTCTGTTTCTGTTGTTTTTAAGACCCCTATCTCATGCCACACTGTCTCACCTGATGACGACTCGAGTTTCTGCCAATTGTGGAAACATCTCCATGACGTCTCCTGAAGTCTCCCGGAGACTAAACCCAACACACAACCCTAAACCCAATAAAAGGTATTTCGTTTTTTGTTCATTTGTTTTCTGAAATGTAAAAATGTTTCATTTTTTGTTATTTGTTTTCTGAAATGTAAATGTATTTTGTGTTTTGTTCTTTTTTTTTTCCTGAAATGTAAATTTGTTTCGTGTTTTGTTCATTTGTTTTCTGAAATGTATCAATGTTTCATTCATTCAATCATTTATCTTCCGTTCCACTCATCCTCACAAGGACATGCAAACTCCACACAGGAGGGGCCGGGATTTGAACCCCAGTCCTCTGAGGTGGATCTGCTAACCAGTCATCACCGTGCTGCCATCAGTGTTTCAGTTTTTGTTAATTTGTTTTCTAAAATGTAAATTTATTTCATGTTTTGTTAATTTCCTTTCTGAAATGCAAATTTGTTTCAGCTTTTGTTCATTTGATTTTTTAACTGTAAATTAGTTTTGACTTGTGTTGACATTTGCTTTCTGAAACGCAAAAGTGTTTCACAATTTGTTATATTGTTTTTCACTTCCCAGCCACTGTATAGAAATGCTAAATTGTGAATGTGAAATCACTGAGCCCACCTTACTTTTTTTTTAAATATATATTTCACCTCATGATAATAATCATGCAGCATGAGGACTGTTCAAACTTTAAAAAGCCACTCGCCCCAAAGTTGTAATCAATGCGCAAAGAAAATGGGATTTGTCTGGCCGCTGGCAATTAATACGTGTCCTTTTTTTACACTAGTGATTCAAGCTTGAAATTACCAATGACTTGCTGCGGCTCATTTGCATATTTATTGCAGTTGAGAACGAAGTGGTGGAGCTGACGATGATGTTGGGGGTGGGGATAAAAACTGGGGAGAATGATTGATGTGTAGCTCTCCTCCTGCATTACAAATAGTCCATTATTCGGCAGAGGGAGGAAAGACAGAGAGATGGACAGAAATATAAACAGACAGACAATGAGATGGCATGAAAGAGAGGATGAAAGGCTTTCTTGCACACAGCGGATTAAAGTTGAAGACAGTTGGATCAGTCTACGTAAGAGATCTGTGTCATCTACCCTTCCTTTCCCCAGTTTAAGTTCCTTCTGCATCACTTCACTGTATTCTCCTCCACACATCTCAAATTTTGGAGAGAACATGGCTCCAGCAGAAAGATCAAACATGTTTTAATGCATTTTGACAAGCTATAGACTAACAAAATCCTGAGCCAGGGAGTTTGCTTGAGATTAAATCATAAATGTTTTCACTGTGTTTAATTTGCAGCGTCAAATAGGAAAGATGACGAGGTAATTAATGGAGGTGTGAATGTGTAGGATTCCAAGGAGCACGCCATCATATTTTTGTTGATACATCTTTATGCTTTTGCATGTCATTTTGAAGGATTTTCAAGAAATATTCATTGAATGATGTTGAGAGAAACGCCTACAGCCTCTCCTATAACTTCCATTCCTTTCCTCTTGCGAATTAGAAGACATATGGGGTGTGATGAGCCCGGATAGTTGTGGTCCCAGCAAAGCACACAACACTACACTAATTTGAATCTGTGCTAAAGCATTGTTCCCCAACCACCGGTACTGGGCCGCGGGCCATTTGGTACTGGGTTGCACCAATAGACTTATTTTTTTTTTTGTTTTTTTTTTTGAGCTGGACACGGGGCACCCGCCACCTCATCCCATCGACAATTAGCTTCCGATCGGGGCACTCAGTCACCCTACAAACATCCCAGGCGTTGATAATATTCAAATTGGGAAACGCTGTTGCTCCCGGCACCCCCCAGCACTGTGTTTGATTGGCTTCCAAATCGTGAACGTCCAGCAGCCCCCCCATTTGACCATGTCCCCGATTCTTAACAGGCTCGCAAGACTGTGTACAGCGAAGGCATTATGGTTTTTTTTTAAATTCAAAATTTTGGTCTGCACACACTATCCCAGACTTATCTAACAAGGCAGGAGTTCCAAACTAACATTTATTCTTACAATGCCATAAGTTGGTGAACTAGTGTGAATATACAAACCACAATTTCAATTAAATTGGGACATTGTGTAAAATTTAAATAAAAAGAGAATAGGATGATATGAAAATCCTTTCAACCTATATTAAATTGAATGCACTACAAAGACAAGATATTTGTTTTAACTGATCAACGTGATTGTTTTTTGCAAATATTCTCTAATTTTGAATTTAAAAACTGGGACAGGGGCAACAAAAGACTAGGAAAGTTGAGGAATGTTAAGAAAAACAGGTCCATTGCAAACAGGTGAGTGTCATGACTGGGTATAAAAGGAGCATCCCCAAAAGACAATTGCAAGGAATTTAGAGGTTTCATCATCTATGATCCATAATTTCATTAAAAGATTCTGAAAATCTGGAGGACTTTCTGCACTTAAGCGGCAAGGCCAAAAACCAACATTGAATGGCCGTGACCTTCAATCCTTTAGGTGGCACAGCATTGAAAAGCAGCATCCCTGTGTAAAGGATATTGCCACATGGGATCAGGAACACTTTCAGTTAACAGTTTGTTGCCACATTGACAAATTGAAGTTAAAACTCTACCATACAAACCAAAAGCCATACTGTACTGTATATTAAGCTCATCCAGACTATCGTACTACTCGCTTGAAGTCTTGGCGGCCTTTGCACAATGGTCATTGCACCGGACTATTGTAATATTAGTCATTCGAACTGCTCTAAGTAGTCATTCGAACTGCTCTAAGTGCTAGAGGACATTTGTCAAAACAAAAAAATGTACCGACCGGCATTACCAGATAACTAGCAACCCTTTATTGCTCAGTGACTGTTTTTTTGTCAATGTCTTTATGTCTGAAAAGTGTTCTCTGTCAATTGACTGTCTGTCGTCGTACTAGAGCGGCTAACAGGCCCGGACCTTGTGTCCCCAACCTGGCTCAAAGTCTGCGTGGACCAGCTCGCTCCAGTCCTCACACAGATCTTCAATAGATCTCTGGAACTGTGTGAAATACCATCCTGTTTCAAACGCTCCACCATCATCCCAGTCCCCAAGAAAACTACAATCTCGGGTCTGAATGACTACAGGCCTGTCGCCCTGACATCTGTGGTCATGAAGTCCTTTGAACGTCTCGTGCTGTACCACCTCAAGAGCGTCACAGGTCCCGTGCTTGACCCCCTGCAGTTTGCCTACCGAGCAAGCAGGTCTGCAGATGATGCAGTTAACATGGGACTGCACTTCATCCTAGATCACCTCGACAGTGCAGGGACCTACGCGAGGATCCTGTTCGTGGACTTCAGTTTAGCGTTCAACACCATCATCCTGAACTCCTTTCATCCAAGCTTCTCCAGCTCAGCGTCTCACCTGCCATCTGCCAGTGGATTTACAGCTTTCTGACGGGTAGGACACAGCAGGTCAGGCTGGGGGAGGCCACCTCATCCACACGCAGCATCAGCACTGGGGCTCCCCAAGGTTGTGTCCTCTCTCCACTGCTCTTCTCTCTCTACAGCAATGACTGCACCTCAATACACCCGGCTGTCAAACTCCTGAAGTTTGCAGATGACACCACCGAGTCTGCATATCGACAGGAAGTGGAGCGGCTGGAGCTGTGGTGCGGCCGACACAACCTGGAGCTGAACACGCTCAAGACTATAGAGATGATCGTGAACTTCGCCACAGCTGCCCCTCACGCTGTCCAGCTGCCTTGTGTCAATGTCTAGACCTTCAAGTTCCTGGGAATTACAGTCTCTCAGGACCTGAAGTGGGCGATCAACGTCAACACTGACCTCAAAAAGGCCCAGCAGAGGATGTACTTCCTGCGGCTTCTGAGAAAGCACGGCCTGCCACGGGAGCTGCTGAGGCAATTCTACACAGCGGTCATTGAATCAGTCCTGTATTCTTCCATCACAGTCTGGTTTGGTGCTGCTACAAAAAAAGGACAAACTCCGACTGCAACGGACAATCAAAACTGCTGAAAGGATTGTCGGTACCCCCCTACCCACCCTTGAGGACTTGCACGCTGCCAGAACTAAGACAAGAGCATGCTAAATTTTCTCGGACCCTCCACTTGCCGGTCACCGGCTCTTCCCGCTCCTTCCCTCAGGTAGGCGCTACCGATCAATGCAAACTAGAACTCGAAGACATTGCAACAGCTTCTTCCCTCTTGGAATCAACTTCTTAAACAGCTAACTGGCAATTCCATTGCAACATGCTGCATTTCTGTCGGGCCAATTATATACTACTCCTGCACTCACTGTAGTAGTCTCGCCACGCTGCACTATTTGCATATCTGTTGTTGACCAATACTCCCTCTTGAGGCATCTGGGGAGTGAAACGCTGTGACACACACATTTCACATTTAATTTTTTTCACTCACATTCACTACTAAAAACTCACACACACCACTGAAAGATTCTCATACAGACCACATCTCATGCACACTATTGAAATGCTCTCATATGCACTACTGAGTCTTACAGTCTTACACACTATGGAAATGTTCTCTACTGAAACACTCTAATACACACTGCTGGAAGGCATATTTCAGTATATTAGGGTTGAGGGATTTTCACTTGAATGTGGAAGGATTTTAGTTGTGTGTGAGAGCGTTTCACTTGTGCGTGTAGAGCATTTCAGTAGTTTTACATTTAAATGAGTACTTTTCAAGTACTTTTAAATTTATTTTTGTTGCATAGAGATTTTTTGAGAGTTCTGACATGAAGGGATGAAAAATAAATTTGAGCTGTGTTGGCAAGGACTTTTGTTCTTCATGTACTGTGAGGGGTGTCAATCATAAGGGGCTTTCCCACCCGAGGAACCTTTGCAGGAACTTACCAAGATATGCTGGTAGCTTGAGTTCCCATCGAAAAAACTACTAGGGTACGGAAGGTTACCCCTGGTTTAGAGTCTTCTGAGAGATACCAGGAACTCTTTGATGGGGCTTGACGTTAACTTTTTTATTCAGAGAGCCGACAATACTGAATGCGGCGTTACGCAATGCTAGAAATAAGAGGATTAAAATACATTGAAAAGCAACACTTCCAAACACTGATCTTTACATTTTCCTGCTGAGCCGCACTTAGTGGACAAGGAGCAGGTTGCACAAACTCTGTACTTGCCGAGCTTACGTCGCCGTGCTGAAGCCAGGCTTGTCATTGAGATGCATCTCTGGACTCTGCCGCTAAGGAGCGGCGGTCCAAGCCCAAGCGGGCGTGTGCGTCTTGTTTTGGCAAATCTTTTTCTGACAGAATAAGTAAGGAAGCAATCTTGTCTATATGGGTTTTTATTACAAGAAAGAAAAAAAAGAAAGAAAGGAAAGAGAGGAAAAGGTACAAGTCATCACAAGTTGTTACCACTTACTGAAGTGCAAGCCAAGAATCACCTTCGTTATACAGAAGTGTGACAAAGAAGAAACAGGTGTTACCTCTGCCATGTGCTCTCTGTGTACTGATAACTGTGTCTTGACCCTATTACATATGTGAAATGCATACATGTGAGCCTTCAGCCATCAACTAACAGGTATTTGACATTATAAGACAAAATAAGCATGCAACAATGTAAGACAATAAAAAAAATACTGCACTGTGCATGCAGAGGATGAGAAAGGAAGAGAAACACAGGGAGTAGACAAAACAGTCCTGTCAAATTTACAATGACACAGAAGTACTGTGCTTTCTAAAAGCTATGGAATAATAAAACATGCAAAGGTTATATAAAACTGATAAAACTCTTACGCGATATATATGAAACATACATTTTCCAAATCAGATCCCCTCTTTTTTGATAATATAACATAATCAATTATTATTCACATAAGAAAGGACAATTAATGAACATTACTAAACACTAAGTAACCAAAGACATTAAGATAGCATGGAGTAAGCAAAAAGATATAACAGGATAACAACCTCACATTCATCCAGAAATTCACACCTTAGATTTAAGAAAATCCTTCATAAGCACGTTGTAAACCAGTCATACAATAAATGCGGAGTGAGGAATATGAGTCATGGTCATCAGTCATGTCATTGTCATCCAACCAGCTTGCCATCCGAGTCCAGTGAGGCAGCTCGAATCGATAACCTCCTCGCGGACAACGACATCGCGGAGTCTAGTGAGATTTTCAATGCCACTGGCTATAACGCCTGTATCGCCTTCATTGTCAGGAATGTACGTACAACAGGTCTGGTTTAGGAGGGTGCCAACACCGCCCTGAGATGCCAATACTAAATCAGGTGTCCTGCGGTTTTGGAGAGCTACTTCACAAATTGCATTAGTTTCCACACGTGGAGCTTCAAGAATGGTCAGGGTAGTGTTAACAAAACCCGAAAAGTGATAATTTAGAGTTTCGTATCGCAACAATATCTTGCTCACCCCAATTTGAGGAACTAAAGAGTAAGTATTTTGGTACTGGTTTCCCAAACCTTATGGTCGCTAGGGACATCTGTGCCCCGAATTGGATCATGCACTTTACCAGATAACTAGCAACCCTTTATTGCTCAGTGACTGTTTTTGTCAATGTCTTTATGTCTCAAAAGTGTTCTCTGTCAATTGACTGTCTGTTGTCGTACTAGAGTGTCTCCAACTACCGGAGACAAATTCCTTGTGTGTTTTTTGGACATACTTGGCAAATAAAGATGATTCTGATTCTGATACTGAAATGCAAATATTTTTTTCTTAAAAGCAACTGAACTGTACTTAGGCAGTGATTATTATACGTACCACTAGGGATACTTTGCGAATCACTGTTAGAGACGTCCGAGCATATTTGATTGACAGCTGAAACATGTGCGCAGTGTGTTTTCAGTGCATACTGTGGGCATGCCCACAGAATCTGATAGCTCAGTCTCATTTACTGTATATTCAGTACTTTATTCTTCTTTAGTCATTCAAAATCGGTAGGGTTGTTAACAAAATTCTTTTGTGTCAAATTTAGAAGACATTTTTACGTTCACTTTACAGCGACTTTAATGTTATTTCAATGACTGTTTATAATTTTGTTTACCATAATACTTTCCTAATTATAACAACTTGTACCATATTGACACAAGAAGTATCTTATTAAAACTCATCCATCCATCCATCCATTTCCTGTTCCGCTTGTCCTCACTAGGATCGCAGGCGTGCTGGAGCTTATTCTAGCGATCTTCGGGCAAGAGGCAGGGTACACTCTGAACTGGACGCCAGCTAATCGCAGGGCACATATAAACAAACAACCATTCACACACACATTCACACCATATATCCATTTACAACACCGCTTATCCTGGTTAGGGTCGCGGGGCGCTGGAGCCTATCCCAGCTGACTTCGGGCGAAAGGCAGACTACACCCTGAACTGGTCGCTAGTCAGTCACAGGGCACATATAGACACGGACAACCATTCGCACTCACATTCACACCGTGACTCAGTGGGAACTGAACCGATGCTGCCCGCACCAAAATCAGGCGAGTGTACCACTACACCATCAGTGTTTCACATTTACACCTACAGGCAATTTCGAGTCTTCAATGAACCTACCATGTTGGTTCAAACCCGAGTATCCGGAGAAAACCCACGTAGGCAGAGGGAGAACATTGCAAACTCCACACAGGCGAGGCCGAATGTGAACACGGGTCCTCAGAACTGTGAGGCAGATGTGCTGTGTCGTCCACCGTGCCGCCCATATTATTAAAACAATACATATATTTATGCTGTATATTTTATGTTTTAACATGCCCATATTTTGGCTATTCAGACCTCTATAGAGTGACTCTCTAACACTGACTTTGTATGAAAGTGTCAATTTTCATTTAAAAAAAACACCTTGCTTTTGTCATACGAGAAAAAGGTCCTCTGACGGATACTTCTGTTTGACGAAGTTTTGTATTCGCTTTGTCCGTATTTGGCTAAGCCCGCCCCCTTTCTTCTGATTGGTTGTCTGCGTGTCTAAAACCCACTCGTGAGCACACGTGTTTGTTATGTTGACAGCGGAGATCTTCGCTAGTGAAGTAGATAAGCTCGAGAAATTCAAATGACCTAATTTCAGGCCTCTTGGCAGAAAAGCGGCTGGGCCTCAGGAATGCGTAGAGCCAATATTACATCACAAATACTAGAGAAAGATGGTTTGGCAAAATATGGGATCTTTAAATACATACATTGAATTAATATGGAACACAATTGAGGTCCACATGTTGGCATGGCCCTCGACAACCGTTCCCGTTTCTCACATGGCCCCTACAGAAAATGATTTGCCCACCCCTTGTTTAATGTAGAAGGTTTATACATTCACAAGGCAGGTGACGATTATCATTCTTATACACTACGTTTCAAGTTTGTACATTTTGGGAGTCAATTTAGGTGTTGCGAAAAACTGCACAGAGTCAATGTATAAGAGGGAGTGAAAATAATTTCAATAATAATAATTTCTAGATCCTTATGTTTTGCTACTATAAGTGCATACCAGGGTGGCATAGGGTGGCAAATGCCACTCTAAAAGAAAGCCTTGATACCCCTGCTGCCACCGTAATTTGGAGCGACAAATTTGACATTTACAATCAAACTGATCACTCATCGTACTAGTACATTGCTCCATTGTCTTCAGTTCTTCAGTACACAAGTTCACTTAAGTCCCACCCCTGAACGAATCACTCTTCAGTTCTTCAGTTCTCCAGTACATTCAGTTCACTTAAGTCCTTCCCTCGCCTGCACGGCGCTGCCTGACCCTTGCTGCTCATTGGTCATTCACCGAAGATTCAGAAGTGAGTGACAAAACACTTCAGAAGTTTAGTTTCCGCTCCCAACCGACTCGCTCGCCTCACGGCGGCAGGCGGCGGCAAAGCTAATAGAACAAATCATTTCATAAACTAATTCAGTTCAGTTCGTTCACTAAAAAGATTCGTTCTTTTGAACGAAACGTTTGCGAATGAAACAACACTACTTAGGAGTCGGGAGGAAAGGAGACACAGGAGGAGAGATGTAAAAATTGAGCAACTATCTATATGTCTATGTATCAAGAAACTTAATTATAATGAAAGCACAGTGCTAGTATAGTTACAGTGCTGATTTTGAGATGATAAAAATCTGGTTGAAGAATGTTTTGCTAACGATACATCTACATACGATATATCTGTGTAAAGGCCAGTATTGAAATTACAGTGAAATTACTTTGAACTTCCAGACATGAAGAGGAAAGGTAGCATTTGCAGTTTTTTCTCACAGAAGAGAAAGGAGACAGAAAAAGAAAATTAACAATCGAGCAAGGGTGATGGAAAAGGTGAGGCGGAAGGAGAGAGAAAAGACAAATATGAGGTGGAAGGAGAGAGAGAAGGGCAACAGAAATGTGATGAAATACAATCCCAAGGCGACCAGGGACAGGAGGAGGTTAGAGAACACCACAGTGGTGAAGAGATGGAGGCGGGAGAGCATCAGCAAGATGAGGAGGCAGAAAGAGAGGAAGATGACGTGCAGACAGTGAAAGGGAAAGGAGAGTGCCTGATCCATTACCCATCCATGCATATTAGTCGCCTTTTGGCGAAATTCGTCGTTTTGAACTCAAAATAGGCCATTTACGTGATTCGTATAGATCCGACGAGTTTTTCCTTGGGGGGGTCGCTGTCGTCATATGCTGTTGTGTACTCCTTGAACGCTGGCAGCTAGATCCATTCTACACATCCAGTATCCACACACACATTGTAAATGTTACTCTGCGGTGGACTAATATGCGAAGAAGAACGTGGCTGAAAATCAGTACTACATTAGAACATTAGCTGAAATTTTAGTTCTAACACCAAACAGAAAACATAGCACAGCGGGGTCACAGGGAGTCCCATCAGCTCAGAAAAAAAGGGTGTTTTTCTGTCTATGTCAGACTTGCTGGGTGAGCATAACCCCATCATTTAAAAAAAAACTTGAACAACAAGCTAAAAATGCAAAATATACCAGTAAAACAATACAGAATTAAATACTTGAGTTCTTGGCTGAAATGGTCAAAGAGGAAATCATCCAGGAAGTTAAAACGATCACGCAATTTTCCGTTTTTGTTGATGAAGCTAAGCATGTTCAGAAAAAAGAACAAATGTCATTTGTTGTGAGATATTTTTACAATGGTGTGGTTCATGAGAACTTTCTGGAGTTTGATGTGGCAGAACACCTGGATGCTGCTGTCTTAAGTGAAAAGCTTATATGCTTCCTTGAGAACCATGGGCTGTAGTACAAGGACAACCTTGTAGGCCAGGGCTATGATGGTGCGGCAGTGATGCGTGGGACATTGTTCGAGCAAAAATAAAAGAAGTAGCTAAACATGCCTTCTACAGTATGTTTACTGTAGTGCGCACTGCTTGACCTTAATTATAGTAGACGCTGTAAAAAGTGTAGCAGATGGAGGAAACTTACTGGAACGACTGTATGTATTCATGCCTGGGTCATATGTACATAGCAAATGCCTGCAAGTACAGCGGGAGATGTTAGGTCCACCAAGGGAGCGCCAACAGCTAAGTGATACATGTTGGGCCTTTAGGCACATAGCATGTCGCAGTGTTATGGACAGGTTGCCTGCAATAATACAGGTGCTTGAGGAGCTCGCATCTGAGAACCATCCACAAAGAGCTGTTGAAGCAAGAGGGAAATTGCCTCAGATTCATCTGAATTTTGGTGCATCTCTTGCTCTGTTCATAAAGGTCCTGAGTGACTCAAATTTTTTTTATCAGAAATGCTCCAGTCTAAAACAGTGGACTATGCTAAGGCTGTTGAACTTATTGAAGCACTTAAATAGACATTGGTCCAGTACCGTAGTCAAGCCTCTTTTGAGGAAATGTGGAGTGAAATTCTTGATTTATGTCAACGAAGTAACATTGATACAACTCAAATAAAACTAAAGAGGCTGAGACAGACAACAAAGGTGCTTCAGGATACTGTCATCCACTCCACCTTGGGACAGTATGTAGTTCCAGATAGCAAAACCGTGTGTTGCGTGTCTGTGTACTATCCAGTTGTATAAAACATGATTGGAGAAATAGGAGGAAGATTTTGTAACACAAATTGTAAAATTATGCAGGGTGTCCAGGCACTAAACCCATCAAGTCGAATTTTTTGGAGAGAGGAAGCTGTCCTGTTATTGGCTGAAGCTTATGATTCAAATATTGAGGATCTCAAAACACGAGTAACATCAGACAAGGAGAGTACTAGACAGAAAAAAAAACTGGAAAAGGAGACTCCTACCACTCTAATGGAGTTTTTGCACCCATTCCAGGATGTTTTTTACGAGTTATTCAGACTGTGTAAAACAGCGGTTGTTTTACCTGTGAGCAGTGCATCCTGTGAGCGAAGTTTTTCATTTCTCGGGCTCATAAAAACTTATTTGTAGTCTACTATGACAGAAAAGAGACTATCGAGTTTGGCTGTACTCAGCATTGAGCAAAATGCACAAAATTAGATCTAGATGAAGCGTTTTGCTGAGCAACATGGAAATTGTAGCATTCAGCTGTTATAGGCATGCCAACTTCATGTTATGCTCACTGGTGACCCTTGTCAAAGGTGTTAAAATGATGACCTCAACTTTTTTCTTTTTTTTTGTATTTATTTCTTTGTTTGGCAACTGAGACAACTATTAAATTCAGTATATATATATACATCAGTCATATGTTGCCACCCCTCAAAAATGCCGGCCCCCTTCTTGCCACCCCATACATATTTTTCTATATCCGCCCCTGTACAAGTGCAATACTATATTTTACAATACACAATTCTGCTTGACGGACTTGGTGGATTTAATGGTTTGAGTTCTGCTTTGTGCCTTTATAATCAATCACTGTGATCAGTTATAATGCACGCATGTAGATAGTAAACTAAATGATTTTCTTAAGAAATCTGAGATTGTTCTTAATGTTTTTTTAAAAGGATAGTTCATTAAGTATAAATGTTTTCCTAATGTACTTGCATTGTTTTAAATTAAAACAAAGGGGAAACACACACTTGTTTTTATTCTATTGGCTTCAACTTAAACTGCATGTGGCCCCTGAACGACAATGACTTTGACACCCCTGATGATGAGAATTATTCTAGTCATCAAAGTATAAAATGAAAAACATATCAAATTACATTTCTTGCACCTGCAGTACTAATATTATGCAAATCCAAATGTGGCATAAAGGCCTCCAGTGACATGAGCAATGTGATATTAAACCCGGGCAGTTAGGTGTCCCAGGCATCCCTCCTACTGTCATGTAACTCCACCTCGAAGAACTTCTCATCCTCCTCAGAAGTGTTGCAGCTAAATCGGCTTTAGTTTTGCACGTGTGTCAGTATGTCAATGTTTTGGGTGGGGCTGGGGTGGATTTAAGTACTTTTAAATTGGGGGCATAGAGAGCGAGAGAGCGCACATACAGCAAATTGGTAAATTATGCTGGCATTTGGATTTTTTTTCGCAGGCCGTAATCCACATGCCAAAGCCGATCTGTACTTTGTTCCCTACAATATTTAACTTTTGTAAACGAAATTGCCACGTTTCACGCACTTGCATTAATCTGTCGGATTACACGATGCAAGCAGTTTGAGTGTGGGTGGGGGTGTGGCGAACGGGGTAATGTGTTGATTGGTGGTGAATTCAATCAGTCTTTAACAGTGAATAAGGTTTGGTCGAAAAATGTCATGAAATATCCCCAGTCTTCCTTTTCATGAACCAAAACAGTTTTATAATTGTAGTAGGAAGCCACAATCTTTCACAAATTCCTTTGGGATCAATACCTACCTAACCCATCCTAACCTAACCTTAACCTCTGTCTCCTGGAGATGGAGGTGCTCACAGGAGGGTTATGTAAGATTCTGATGTGGCCTCATGCCTGAGAGTAAGATGACGCATGGTGAGTTTTGAAGTTGTTGCTACACGTAATAGGTGGGCTGGCCTTCATCCAGGACTGGGACTTGTCATGTGTTTGAAATTTCCATAAGATAATACACTCTCTGTGTTTATTTATTTAAAAAGAAACAGTGCATATTAATTAACATTTACATGGAAATATGATTATCAGATTAACCCTTGGCAGGTTGATGTAACATTTCAAGTTTAACCAGTAAAAAGAGGGTAAATCCAGACTCCAGACATAAGCAAATCAAGTACACATATCATTCATTCATTCATTGGTCGGCGACCATCAGAGCTAGTGTGCAAAAGAGAGAAGTCCATCCATTCATCCAATTTCTGTACCGCTTGTCCCCACTAGGTATATATAGGCGTGCTGGAGCCTATCCCAGCTATCTTCGGGCGAGAGGCGGTGTACACTCTGAACTGGTCGCCAGCCAATCGCAGGGCACCAACAAAGAACCATTCGCACTGATATTCACACCTACGGGCAATTTAGAGTCTTCAATTAACCTACCATGCATGTTTTTGGGATATGGGAGGAAACCGGAGTACCCGGAGAGAACCCACGCAGGCACGGGGAGAACATGCAAACTCCACACAGGCAGGCCCAGGATTTGAACCCTGGTCCTCAGAGCTGTGCGGCAGATGTGCTAACCAGTCGTCCACCGTTCCGCTGAATCTGACATGATAAAACAAAATGTGAAAATATATAATTGGAATTTTCATTGCAGATAAAATCATTTGACATTCAATTTCAAGTTTATTGGACCAAATTAATAAATTCAATTTCAAATTAGGTTCAGTTTTTCAATGCTATGTTTCAAAATAAACAATACAAATTCAAATTATGTTTTTCTAATTCAGTTTTATAATCCAATTATTAAACTTTTATCAATTAAAACGACTGGTTAGATCGTCCGCCTCACAGTTCTGAGGACCCAGATTCAAATTCGGCCTCACCTGTGTAGAGTTTGCATGGATATTCAGCTACTGTGGGTCGAAGTCAAAGAAGAGGTGGAAAGCGGGTTCTTCGGCAGAAAGAGGAGGAAAGCACAGAGCCTAGAACTGAATGTGGGGACTTTGAATGTTGGGACTATGACAGGAACATCTCGGGAGTTGGTTGACATGATGATTAGGAGAAAGGTTGATATATTGTGTGTCAAAGAGACCAGGTGGAAAGGCAGTAAGGCTAGTTTAGGGGCAGGGTTTCAATTATTTGACCATGGTGTAGATGGGAAAAGGCGGCACGGTGGGCGACTGGTTAGAGCGTCTACCTCACAGTTCTGAGGACAGGGGTTCAATCCCCGGCCCCGCCTGTGTGGATGTTCTCCCCGTGCTTGCGTGGGTTTTCTCCGGGCACTCCGGTTTCCTCCCACATCCCAAAAACATGCATGGTAGGTTGATTGACAACTCTAAATTGCCCGTAGGTGTGACTGTGAGTGCGAATGGTTAATTGTTTGTATGTGCCCTGCGATTGGTTGGCAACCAGTTCAGGGTGTACCCCGCCTCCTGCCCGATGATAGCTGAGATAGGCTCCAGCACGCTCGCAGTGACCAGCTTGGATAAATTTAGAAATGAGCTCATCAGAGGGACAGCTAAGGTTCAATTTTTTGGAGACAAAGCTAGAGAGAGCAGACTTCGATGGTTTGGACATGTACAGAGGAGAAATAGTGAGTATATTGGTAGAAGGATGGTGAGGTATGGAGCTGCCAGGCAAGAGAGCTAGAGGAAGACCAAAGAGAAGGTTGATGGATGTCGTGAGGGAAGACATGACGGCAGTTGGTGTTCGAGAGGAGGAAGCAGGTGATAGGCTTACATGGAAAAGGATGACACGCTGTGGCGAACCCCTAAAGGGACAAGCCGAAAGGAAAAGAAGAAGAGCTAAGGAAATCAAACCTGCGAGAGAGGAAGGCTTGTCAATTCAAAGAAAACAGTGCAATTAACGTTGATTCGTCCACCCACATTCAGCGGCCAAAATCATGAATTCAAAGGAATAATTAGCGATTGATTGCAAATTCTGCACCAGCGAAAAAAGACGATTTCTGGCCTCTCTTTCCCGCATTTGGTGGTCAAAAACCTTACGCAGCTCCAATGAAAAAGTATCAAATGAACTCAAAATGGGAGACCCTTACTCCCAAAGAGTAAGGGTCTCCCATTGACCCACTTTACCTTGTGGGTAAAATTAACACAAAAGGCAATCCTGGCCGCATCACAAGAGTAACTAGAGGGCTGTTAATCAAAAACCGAATTACAGTTGAGCAAAAAAATGACGGAATTACACTCCAGTGCTGGAACAAATGTTTCCTGAGGCATGGGGAGAAAGAGCAGGCAACATGGGAGCGTGGGGGGTACTCACACAAGAGACTTGGTCAGCACTGGGTTGCTTCATTTGGGTGCACTGGGGATTCATCTGTTGAACATTGAGTGAAAGAGCTGGTTAAGCTGGTCATGTTTCCCAATAGTGTTATTTCATTCGCAAAAGTTTCGTTCAAAAGAACAAATCTTTTTAGTGAATTATTTAAATTTATGAAATTATTCGTTCTTGTCGCTTGGCCGCCGTCGTGAGCGAGTCGGCCAGGAGAGGAAATGGAACTGCTCTAGCGTTCTGTCACTCATTTCTGAATCTTCGACGAATGGCCAATGAGCAGCCAACGTCAGGCAGCTCTTCAAAAGTGGCCAGGCCCTCTGGGACAATCGATGGAGTACGAGCAACACCCGCTGTCTTGTGATTTTACGAACTTTGCATGAATGCTCTCAGTATATAGCAGATTGATTAGTTAGTTTGATTATAACGTTAAACGTAAAATCGAGCAAAACTGGAAGTAAACGCAGGCGTCGTATTCTTTTATTAAATTAATAATTTTTTTATCCAAAACCAATACATGCTACAAAGGGAATACATAATATTATATGAATTGCATATATAAATACTATACATAAACAGAAGTGATTCACAATACTGGGATTTTTTTTTTCAGTTGAGCTCAGCTGCGCCAGAGGAGAACTGCAGCGTACTGTCACTCATTCTAAATTTCCAACAAATGACCAATGAACAGTCAGTGTCAGGCAGCGCCACGTAGACGGGGAGGGACTGAATTGAACTGAATGTACTGAAGAACTGAAAGTGAACTGAATGTAAGCCATGAGTGAGTCGTTCGTTGAATTTCTTCGTTCGTGATCCGGCAAGGAGAGACATACTAGTACGTATGGAGGAGACTGTCCCGCCATGAGTGACTTGGGCGGAAGTTCTCTGAACTAGTAAGATGAGTGATTTGTTCGTGCAAGGAATGACATATTATGCAGTGAATGTGCTCATGAGTGATTTTAATCGTTCGTCCTCACAGGGACACCTTTCACTAGCATCCATTCGGTACGCTCAAAAAAACTGCTGCGACTATCACTATTTCCCAACCGAAATTCCTTGTTTCTGTAACAGCTGCCATACAATGTTTTTTTTTTGTTCCCTTTTTCATGCCTTTGGTGCTTGCATGTCTGTTTTTTGTTAAACCCGATAAGTGTGAATTCCACTTCTTCTCTGTACACTTTCTGGGATACATCATTGTCAAGGGACAACTACAACCAGGCCCGGCTAAAATCCAGGCAGTCGTCAACTGGCCCATTCCCTCCACCCGCAAGGAGATGCGTTTCCTGGGTTTCACGAACTTCTACCGCAGATTCATTCGCGACTATAGCAAAGTGGCCATTCCCCTCACCAGTCTCACCTCTACCAACTCCTTGTTTCATTGGACACCTGCTGCTTCCCAAGCCTTCAACCAGCTTAAAAAACTGTTCACCAGTGTCCCTATCCTGAAACACCCTGATCCCTACCTCCAGTTCGTGGTTGAAGTTGATGCCTCGGACACTGGAGCTGGAGCAGTCCTCTGCCAACGAGACCCCAAGACCCAGAAACGTCACCCATGTGCGTTCTTTTCCCGTCGCGTGTCACCTGCCGAAACATAACTACAACGTGGGAAATTGTGAGTTACTAGCAATCGTTTGGTGCCTTGGAGGCACTCGTTGGAGGGGGGCGGGACCCCTTTCATTATCTGGACTGACCATAAGAACCCCGCCTACCTCCGCACTGCTAAACGACTGAACCCCCGTCAAGCTCGCTAGGCTATGTTCCTCAGCCACTTTGATTTTAACCTGTCCTTTTGCCCTGGGTCTTGCAACACCAAGCCAGATGCCCTTTCTCGCCTCCATTCAACCCCTTGCAGCTCTGTGGAGCCTAAACCAATCCTTCCCGCTTCCTGTTTTGTCGGGGCTGCTATCTGGAAAATCGAACGAGTGGTTAAGGCGGCTCAGAGAGACCAACCTGACCCCAAGACTTGACCTCCAGACCGTCTCTTCAGGCCTGATTCTGCTCGCTCTCAGGTGCTTCAGTGGGGTCACTGCTCCAAGCTCACCTGTTATCCCGGAATCACCCGTACCCTCCAATTCCTCCAACAACACTTCTGGTGGCCCAGCCTGGTGAAAGACACAATTCGTCCTAGCCTGCTCCGTCTGTGCCGAGAGAATCAGCCCCCAGCTGGTCTGCTGCGCCCCTTACCCATCCCAAGCAGCCCCTGGTCCCACATTGCCTTGGACTTCGTGACCGACCTACCCCCCTTTGAAGGTAACACCAACATTCTTACCATCATTGATCGTTTCTCCAAGTGTGTCTACTACGTACCCCTTCCCAAATTGGAGGAAGTTATTTAAGTCGGTGGGCGCAGCAGCCAGTCTGTCTTCAGGCTACCATCCACAGTCCAATGGCCAGACGGAGTGGGCAAACCAAAATCTGGAGTCTGATCTTCGCTCCGTTGCTGCACGCAATCCCGCCTCCTGGAGCACCTTTCTTCCGTGGGTTGAATATGCCCACAACTCCCTCACCAGCTCTGCCACAGGTATGTCTCCCTTTCCAACTGTTGAAGAATGTGTGCTGTCCCTCTTCCCCCAGGGCCGAAACCCCAAAATTACAAGTTAATAAACCACTATCACATTTAGCCCAATGCGTGTTAGTTTTCTCTAAGGAAAGGAATTTACACCAAGTATGGGCAGGGCGGTGTTCCTCCTCACAGCTGGCTTGTCTCATTTGGCTCCCAGTCATCCTGACCTGCTGTCTTCCCCCCTTTCTCTGGTGGATGACTTGTTTTCCTATAGCTGTCAACTAGAACATTCCGCAGCCTTCCTTTTTTGCAAGATCCTGGAAACAACTTGTCCAAATACACACACTGCAAGCATATTGCACAAGCTAAAATGTGTCAAAGTTACTGTCGGGCCACTAGTGTAAGCAATCTCATAATGAATACTAAATCAGTGAATACTATAAGAATTGATAACATAAGAATTCTATTGTATAGTTAATATGACAATTCATAACGTGTATTCTATTCTATGGCTATTATAACAAATCCCCCTTTTGACCTCAGCTAGCCTGAGGTTAACCCATAAGTATACGCAAAAATTTAGAAGTCCCCTTAGTGTAATTAAGAGTGACGTGACTCTCTGTTTATGGAGCATCCTGTGGCGGTTCCTTTGTTGAGGGAGCACCTGCGGTGGATACAAGCTATGTGGAAGGACGTCAGGGCAGCTTTCACTTGTTCGGCCAAAAGGAATAAGCAGTTGGCTGATCTTCATCGCTCCCTGACACCGGGATACAATGTGGGTCATGTGGATGGATCTTGTGCTATTGCCTGTGTATTTCTCTCAAAGTCTTCTTCAAACAGTGGATTTTGATACCTTCACCCCTGCCCTGTGGAGGTTGACAGTGATGTCACTGACTGTTGTCTTTGGGTCTTCACAGCTCTCACAATGTTTCTTTCATCAACTGCTGTTGATACCCTTGGCCGACCTGTTTGATGTCTGTTGCTCAGTACAGCAGTAGTTTATTTCTTTTTCAGGACATTCCAAATTGTTCTGCTGGCTATGCCCAATGTTTGTGCATTAGCTCAGACAAATTTTCCCTCCTCTCTCAGCTTAAAAATGATTTGCTTTTCTCCCATAGACAGCTTTCTGGTCTTCATGTTTGCTTACCAGCAAATGCAATTTTCATCAAACCCAAAGCCAAAAACAAGAATTACCTCATGTTTAAGCAATCAATCTAAAAGGCAACACCTGAGCAACTAGAAACTCCTATCAGTCACATGTTCCAATACTTTTGCTCACTAGAAAAGGGTATGGGTTCAAACAAAAGGTGCTCTGTTCTTAGTTCTTAAACACATCTAGATGTAAATACCATGACATAAAAGCTGGAATTCTGAACTTTTGTCTCATACTAAACTTTTGATCTGAAACACAAATGTCTTCAGTATACAACAAAAACAAAGGAATTCACCTTGCCGTTCCAATACCTTTGGAGGGAAATGTATGTTATTGTGAGTAAGAGTAAGTCATAAGAGAGAAACATAATAGGCAAATTTGTAATTTCTGTAACATCGAGCTATGGCCTTAGATTTATTATTTTTTTCTATTTTCTCCACATCAAATGAGGTTGTCAGTGTTGTTTTAATTTTTAGTTTGACATTGAAGGATTAATGTATTTACCAGTTCTTAATGCCCTTCAAAATTGTAACAAACTGTTATGTTGTGAAGATATTTGACTTTGTCAGTAGTTTTCACGTCTATGTTATGTTGGCCAAAAACCACTTGAGGCTGACTCAGAGATGGGACCACAATAAAGGCAGTGGGATAGTGGTTTGAATGTTATCCTTTTACTTGCGTTTTTTTCCTTCATTAGAATGATTTCCTCCTTCATGCCTATATTATGAACAGTTGTGGGTCTGTATGGTATTAATTGTATATAATTGTATATATATAAATACTATTATATAAACTGGGAAGTGATTCACGACAGTGGGATTTTTTTATTTTTTTTTTAGTTGAGCTCAGCTGCGCCAGCGTATTGTCATTCATTCTGAATTTCCGGCGAATGACCAGTGTGCAGCCAGCACAGGGACTGTTCTGAACTGAACGAGTGATCAGTTCATTGCACCTCTTTGTTCGCGATCCGCCAAGGAGCGACGTAATAGCACGTATGCAGTGAACTGTCCTACCACGAGTGACTCACTGAGAACTAGTACAATGAGGAGGAAGGAATGACGTACTAAGCAGTGAACATACTCATGAGTGATTTAACCTTTCATCCTCACGGGGATAGCTTTCACAAGCATTAGTTTCTCCAAGCTAACGGCTAATGTTGAGTCAGTCAAGCACATGAAAACAAGCACACAGATTTATTACAAATTTATTTTAAATGTATCCATGTACAGATACATATAATCCCCTCTGTGTCTAGTTTTGTCAGATCTTTTTCTGACAGAATAAGTAAGGAAGCAATCTTGCCTTTGTGGGTTTTTATTATAAGAAAGAAAGCAATCTTTGCAAAGAGAGCAAAAGCATATTATCACGAGTCGTTACCCCTTACTGAAGCCCGACCAAAACATCTCCTCTGTTATAGGTGAGAGACAGAGCGAAGAAAAGAAACAAAAAGAAACACACCCCTCTCATTCCTACAACATTCTCACACAGCTTCGTCCAGCTGCACTCACACTTATCTTTATGGGAATGGGTGCATGCAGAGGATGACAAAGGAATAGAAAAACAGGGAGTAATCAAAACAATCCAGGACACACATGAGTACTGTTTTGGGAAATTGTGGATGTCGTGTCCTCCGGGCCAAAGAGGAATAGAACCATCCGGACTGTTATGGACGCAAAGTTCAAAAGCCAGCATCTGTGATGGTATGGGGCTGTGTTAGTGCCAATGGCAGGGGTAACTTACACATCTGTGAAGGCACCATTAATGCTGAAAGGTACATACAGGTTTTGGAGAAACATATGCTGCCATCCAAGCAACGTCTTTTTCATGGACGCGCCTAGTTATTACAGCAAAACATTGCCAAACCACATTCTGCACGTGTTACAACAGCGTGGCTTTGTCGTAAAAGAGACTAAACTAAAACTAGAATAGGCTGCCTGCAGTGCAGACCTGTCTCCCATTGAAAATGTGTGGCGCATTATGAAGCGTAAAATACGACAACGGAGACCCCGGACTGTTGAACAGCTGAAGCTGTACATCAAGCAAGAATGAGAAAGAATTCCACCTACAAAGCTTCAACAATTAGTGTCCTCAGTTCCCAAACGTTTATTGATTGTTGTTAAAAGAAAAGGTGATGTAACACAGTGGTAAACATGACCCTGTCCCAGCTTTTTTGTAACGTGTTGCAGCCATAAAATTCTAAGTTAATTATTTGCTAAAAACAATGAAGTTTATCAGTTTTAACATTAAATATCTTGTCTTGGCGGCATGGTGGACGACTGGTTAGAGCGTCAGCCTCACAGTTCTGAGGACCCGGGTTCAATCCCCGGCCCCGCCTGTGTGGAGTTTGCATGTTCTCCCCGTGCCTGCGTGGGTTTTCTCCGGGCACTCCGGTTTCCTCCCACATCCCAAAAACATGCATTAATTGGAGACTCTAAATTGCCCGTAGGCATGACTGTGAGTGCGAATGGTTGTTTGTTTCTATGTGCCCTGCGATTGGCTGGCAACCAGTTCAGGTGTACCCTGCCTCCTGCCCGATGACAGCTGGGATAGGCTCCAGCACGCCCGCGACCCTAGTGAGGAGAAGCGGCTCAGAAAATGGATGGATATCTTGTCTTTGTAGTGTATTCAATTAAATATAGGTTGAACAAGATTTGCAAATCATGGTATTCTGTTTTCATTTATGTTTAACACAACATCCCAACTTCATTGGAATGGGGGTTGTAATATTTGGTATATATGGAACATAACATTTCCAACTCCGTCTCTGATGCGATCATTAAACTTTTTTTAAACTTTGAACTTTTTGTTCACTAATAAGCATCGTCATCATCATAATAAGAGGCGGCATGGTGGACTTCTGGTTACCACATCTGCCTCACAGTTCTGAGCTCCCGGGTTCAAATTCGATCTTGTGGAGTTTGCATGTTCTCCCTGTGCCTGCATAGCTTTTCTTCAGGTTCTCTGGTTTCCTACCACCTCCCAAAAAAAAACCAAAATAAAACAAAAAAAACATCCATGGTAGGTTAATTGAACACTCTAAATTGCCCGTAGGTGTGAATGTGAGTGTGAATGCTTATTTGTTCATATGTGCCCTACAAATGGCTGGTGACCAGTTCAGGATGTACACCGCCTCCCACCCAGAATCAGCTGGGATAGGCTCCAGCACGCCTGTGACCTTAGTGAGGATAAAGGGTATGGAAAATGGATGGAATGTCGCGCTTCTCAAGACACTCAAAGACGCTTTACACAAATCAGGTGCTGGTGTAAATGACGCTTTCCACAGCGGTGGAATGCAGACAAGTCCCGCCGGCCGGCGAGAGCTTGGGTGGATGTAAGGGGGATGCAGAAAGATATGTGCGGTAGCTGAGCTCGCCCCACGGATTTTCACAAATCACGACCGAGGCCAATTGTTGAGTGATGAGCATGCTGTGACAACGCGAGAGATTGCGTGATTTCCGAAGACGAAAAACATGGCATAGACTTGGAAAAGGAGCTATTACAAGACAAAATTTCTCTTTTCACAAGTCTTTTTCCATTTTCAGTGGCGGATGGTCGCTTCGTTCTTTTCTCTTTTCCTTCGCCAGTTTCGCTAGAAATGGTAACTCGCAGAGAGCCACTTGAGATTCGCACAGCTACGTCAACGCCAACTTGTCTTCCACTTCAACTAAGGATTTACATGATTCGACAGAGACACAGACTAGTGTCCTCCTCTCACCGACAAGAAATTATCAATTACACTTGATTTGCTTCACCAAGAGATCACCGAACTCAGAAAGAGCTTGGAGTTCACGCAACAACAGGTCAAAGAGCAAAGACTAGACAATACTGCGCTTCGATCAAACATGATGTCAACGTCAGCAGAACTACAAACTCTTAGACTGGAATATAAAATCATGAAAGAAACTACGCTGGACATTCAATCACAAAGCATGCGCGACAATCTCATTTTCTTGGGCATTCCAGAAAATGCTCCGGAAGACCCCGAGAGGCAGATTAAAAGGTTCATGATGTCCGTGCTCAAGATACAACAAGATACAACCGACAAGATTACCTTTCATCGATTGGGAGGCCCCCGTCCCATCATTGCAAAGTTTGAACACTTTCAGCAAAAAGTGTTTTTGAAATCAAAAGGTCGTGAACTCAAGGGGACTTTGTTTGGAATGAACGACCAGTTCCCCAAGAAAATCAATGAGAGTCGTAAAATCTTGTACCCGATGATGAAGAATCACAGCGAGAAAGGCAAACGACCGTGGCTAGTTGTCAACCAGCTATATGTCGACGGCTAACTATTTCGTGATGCCAACGTCACGCCCTGACTCTTCTAGATAAGTACTTCTTCTGATCTGTTGTCGTTATTAATTGTCAAAAGCGTATTGTATTTTGTTTCATTCTTTCCACTTTTGCTTAGAAAAACAAAAAAACGGAATCACGTATGCCACCAACATGAATTCTCACTCCTATCTGTCTGCTTTCCTGCTCTGCTTGTTTACACACACACACTAAACACACACGTTACAAGTATATAAATAAATATATATATATATATGTCGTTGCTTAGGGGTTTAACTGTAGGTAAAACTACGGGACTAAGTTTGGGAAATCTGCCAATGAGCCAGCGTAGCAGATTAGAGCCTATTACTTATAATAAAATACAGTATAATAAAAAACACGGCCCTCATTACCCGGAGGCCAACGAGCCTCTGCCAACAGCAGAGGGCAGACAAGCCTGGCGGCAGAGCGTGCTAAGAATCACCGGGCTAATTATGACTTCTTACGGAAACTGACTTGGCTATGCTAGACGAGAATACGTTTACTGTTACAAACATTTTAGGTCAAACCAAAGGACAATCTTTAGAAGTAGCAAGAACGAAGCAAAACAGACAACGCACGAAATCTTATTTTTGGGACACTCAACGTGCGAACACTAAAGGACAATTCTCGACTAGAAGTTCTACAACATGAGCTGGAAGCCATCAAATAGAATATAGTTGGACTATGTGAAATACGTCAGAAAGATGAATCTATTGTGATTCTTGATAATAGCCATCTATTTTATTACAGAGGATCAGAAAGCTGACGCAATGGTGTAGTTGGTTTCATTATTAATAAATGTATCCCCAATTACGTTACCTGTGTCAAAAGTATTTCCGACGGAATCGCCACATGTACCATCTCTATGAGAACATGTTACTTGCTTCCATTGACACAAATATATGCGCTGATCATCAGCCACACATGACGATGACGTGGAAGCGTTTTACGAACATTTATCCTGTCTTTATAGTCAATAGAAGCACAAATTTTAAATAGTAATGGGTGACTTTAACGCCAGGTTTGGACTTAACTCTGGCAAGAAATCAATTGCATCATATGGAATGGGATCAAGAGATGAAAGAGGAGAACACTTCATAGAATTTGTTGAACAAGAAGGCTTATCCTTTATCAATTCGTTCTTTAACAAGAAATGAAACAGAAAGTGGACATAGAAAAGTCCCAAAGATCACACTAGCATCATAGACTACTTCCTGTTCAACAACAAAGGGGTATTTACAGATTGCACCGCAATTTTGACATTGGAAGTGACCAAAGATTGGTTCAGGTCAAAGTACAAATGAACTGCCAACTTGAACGAAAGCAACTTCTAAAGAGCAAGTTTACCAATCTAAGCTTAATTCAAGAAAGAAGCGACGAGTTTCAAATATGTTTGGTTAATCACTTCAAAGCTCTTCTAACGCTGGAAGACACAGATTTGTCAACACACAACAACAAAATTGTAAACGGCATTGATCAACCTGCACACAAAGTACCGCCATCATCGAGAAAGACGACAACATCCAGAATATCTAAAGCAACTTACGACTTAATGAAAAAGCGTCGCGAAATAAAGAAAACGGACGATTTGGAAAAAGGCACGAGAAGAATTGAGAACTTACAACATTTGGCTTGTTCAGAAAATGTGTGACGCTGGACATGGAATAAAAAATGTTAAATGGAATAAAAAATGTTAAATCCGCATTAATTTGCCACAAAAAAAATCATTTCTGGTTTGAAAATGGCAGATAGAACGATATGTCACAGCCGCCAAGAATTTTATACCAACCTATACAGTGACCCTCAACCAATGATTACTGGAAAGCTAGAAGAAGACCCAGTTCCATGTATCCTGAATGAAGAGGTTGAAAACGCTATTAGTTCACTTAAGGCCGGAAAAACTTGTGGTCTGGATAAAATTTCTGTTGAAATGCTTAAAGCAGGAAGCAACAAACTTATTAAGATCATTGTAAAACTATTTCAATGCTGCTTGGCCTTGCAAGAAGTACCGGCGACATGGAAAGATGCAGAAATCATTTTGCAACATGAATCAGGCGATAAAATGGACCCAAAAATTATCGCCCAATATGCCTGCCCGTGACGATTTTTAAAGTCTTTGCAACAATATTGGACAAACGAATTGGAATCAAACTCAATGAAGCACAGCCGAGTTTTCGTTGCAGTTTTAATACAATGGACCACATACAGACAGTTCAACAAATAATCGAACGACACAAGAACACAACACAACATGAAATGCCTCTGTGTGGACTAATGAAAAGTGTTTGACTCAGTCACCAACACTTCAATACTTCAGGCACTGGTAAATCAAGGGATAGAGCCGACCTATATCAACATTCTGCAATTAATATACAATGATTCTTCTGGTTCAATTTGAATTGATGATGAAAGAGTCAAATACTTCGAAGAAAAGGCGTCAGGCAAGGCGACACACTGTCCGAAGCTATATAAAGCTTGCCTTGAAAAAACATTTAAAAAGCTCAATTGGGAAAAACGGCTAAAAATTAACGGTGCTTACTTGAGCCATCTTCATTTTGCAGACGACATCATTTTATTTTCCTACAATGCTGAACAACTACAGCATCGTATTCAGGAATTAGACTCAGGAAGCTGTCACGCAGGTCTCAAAATGAACAAAAACAAAATGAAGGACATGTTCAGTCGTTACTGTCCAGGAAAAGATGTCAAAATGGACAACCATGTCCGAGACGGCGGCGACAACTCGATCGATTTAGCCCAACTTGTAAAAACGTCACGGTGTAGACGTAAAAGTAGATGGCTAAATGAAATTATTTAACACACCGGAATACACTGGCAACAAATTGCACACTGTCGTAGTAGTTGGAAACTTGAAGAAGAGACCTTCATCCTGCAGTGAATAGAAAATGGCTGATGATGATGATGATGGTAATTTTCTTCCACTTATCCAAGGTCAGGTCACAGGGGAAGTAGCTTTAGCAGGGATGCCCAGACTTCCCTCTCCCCAGCCAATTCATCCACCTCTTCCGGGGGGATCCCGAGGTGTTCCAAGGTCAGCTGGGAGTCAGTCTCCCCAGCGGGTCTCCTCCTGGTGGGACGTGCCCGGAACACCTCACCAGGGAGGCGTCTGGGAGGCATCCGAATCAGATGCCCCAGTCACCTCATCTGGCTCCTCTCAATGTGGAGGAGCACCGGCTCTACTCTGAGCTCCTCCCGGATGACCAAGCTTTTCACCTTATCTCAAAGGGAGAGCCCGGACACTCTGCGGATGGAACTCATTTTGGCCGCTTGTATCCGGGATCTTGTTCTTTCGGTCACGACCCACAGCTCTTGACCATAGATGAGGGTAGGAACGTAGATCGACCGGTAAATTGAGAGCTTCGCCTTTCGGCTTAGCTCCTTTACCACAAAGGATCGATAAAAAGTCTGCATCACTGCAGACGCTGCACCGATCCGCCTGTCGATCTCGCGTTCCATTCTTCCCTCACTTGTGAACAAGACCCCAAGATACTTGAACTCCTCCACTTGGGACAGGATCTCATCCCCGACCTGGAGAGGGCACGCCACCCTTTTCCGACTGAGGACAATGGTCTCAGATTTGGAGGTGCTGATTTTCATCCCAGCCGCTTCACACTCGGCTGTGCACCGCTCCAGTGAGAGTTGGAGATCACGGCTTGATGAAGCCAACAGAACCACATCATCTGCAAAAAGCAGAGATGCAATACTGAGGCCACCGAACCGGACCCCCTCAACGCCTTGGCTGCGCCTAGAAATTCTGTCCATAAAAGTTATGAACAGAATCGGTGACAAAGGGCAGCCTTGGCGGAGTCCAACCCTCACCGGAAACGAGTCCGACCTACTACCGGCAATGCGGAACAAACTGATACTGGTCGTACAGGGAACATACCTGTGGCAGAGCTGGTGAGGGAGTACTCAATCCACAGGCTGATTCTAGGGACTGATTTGCCCGCTCTGTCTGGCCGTTGGACTGTGGATGGTATCCCGACGACAAGCTGGCTGTTGCGCCCACCGCTTTACAGAACTCCTTCCATACAAGCGAGGAGAACTGAGGACCTTGGTCCGAAACAATATTGATGGGAATTTCGTGGAGTTTGAAAACATGTTGGACAAGGAGGTTAGCAGTTTCAAAGGCAGAGGGTAGTTTATGGAGGGGTACGTAATGGACATATTTGGAAAAACGATAGAAAATAGTAAAAATTAGTGTTACCTTCAGAGAGGGGTAGGCCGGTAACGAAGTCCAAAACGATGTGGGACCAAGGGCAGCTCGGTATAGGCAAGGGGCGCAGCAGACCAGCTGGGGGCAGGTGTGAAGACTTCCCTCGGGCACAGAAGGAGCAGGCTTGGGCAAACTCCCGGGTGTCTTTGGCCAGGCTAGGCCACCAGAAGTGTTGGTGCGGGTGATGCCGTGATGACAGGTGAGCTTGGAGTTGCACTGAAGGATGTCAGAGCGTGTGGAATCAGGTACGAACAGGCGGTTTGGAGGTCCGGTCCTGGTATCCGGGTGAGTCTTTTGAGCCTTTCTTCCCACCTGTTCGATTTTTCAGGTGGCCGCTCCAATGAAGCATAAGGAAGGGAGGATGGTTTCTTGTTCTGCTGGGCTGGAGGTGGGTGAATATATGCGAGACAGGGCGTCCGGTTTGCCGTTGCGGGATCCAGGTCAGAAGGAGAGACTAAAATTAAATCGGCTCAAGAAAAGGGCCCAGTGAGTTTGTCGGGGTTAAAGGGTTTGGCGGAATGGAGTTATGCAAGGTTCTTTTGATCAGTCCAGATGACAAATGGTAGTTCAGTTCCCTCCAGCCAGTGTCGCCATTCTTCCAATGCCCAGATGATGGCTAGCACTTCTCAGTTGCCAACGTCGTTGTTCCGTTCTAGAGGGGATATACGATGGGAAAAGAAGGCATAGAGGTGAAGATTTTGGGAAGAGAACGAGAGAGAACGGCTCCAGTGTCTGAGGCGTCCACCTCTACCACAAACTGGAGGGAGGGGTCTGGGTGACGTAGGATGGGAGCACTGGTGAAAATGGTTTTCAGCTGGTCAAAGGCTTGGGATGCGGCTGGGGTCCATTGGAATGGAGAGCTGGTGGAGGTGAGACTGGTGAGAGGAGTTGCGACTCTACTATAATTGCGGATGAAGTGGCGATAGCAATTGCCGCATCAGAGGAAACGTTGTAGTTCTTTGCGGGTGGTGGGAGTGGGCCAGTTTACGACTGCTTGGATTTTGGCAAAGTCCATTTGCAATTGTCTGTTGGCAATAATGTAGCCTCTGAAGTGTACGGAGGAGAGGTGCAATTCACATAATTCGGGTTTGCCATCCATCCATTTTATCCGAGGTCGGGTTGCGGGGGCAGTAGCTTTAGCAGGGATGCCCAGACTTCCCTCTCCCCAGCCACTTCCTCCAGCTCTTCCGGGGGGGTGTCGAGGCGTTCCCAGGCCAGCCGAAGGATGTAGTCTCTGCAGCATGTCCTGGGTCATCCCGGGGGTCTCCTCCCGGTGGGACGTGCCCAGAACACCTCACCAGGGAGGGGTCCAGGAGGCATCCGAATCAGATGCCCCAGCCACCTCATCTGGCTCCTCTCGATGTGGAGGAGCAGCGGCTCTACTCTGAGATCCTCCCGGATGACCGAGCTTCTCACCCTATCTCTAAGGGAGAGCCCGGAAACCCTGTGGAGGAAACTCATTTCGGCCGCTTGTATCCGGGATCTTGTTCTTTCGGGTCACAACCCACATCTCGTGACCATAGGTGAGGGTAGGAACGTAGATCGACTGGTAAATCCAGAGCTTCGCCTTCCGGTTTAGCTCCTTCCTTACCACAAAGGATCGATCCAAAGGCCTCATCACTGCAGACGCTGCACCGATCCGCCTGTCGATCTCGCGTTCCATTCTTCCCTCACTTGTGAACAAGATACTTGAACTCCTCCACCTGGGGCAGGATCTCATCCCCGTCCTGGAGAGGGCATGCCACCCTTTTCCGACTGAGGACCATAGTCTCAGATTTGGAGGTGCTGTTTCTCATCCCAGCCGCTTCACACTCAGCTGCGAACTGTTCCAGTGAGAGTTGGAGGTCACGGCTTGATGAAGCCAACAGAACCACATCATCTGCAAAAAGTAGAGATGCAGTACTGAGGCCACCAAACCGGACCCTCTCTACGCCTCGGCTGCGCCTAGAAATTGTGTCCATAAACAGAATCAGATTATGAACAGAATTGGTGACAAAGGGCAGCCTTGGTGGAGTCCAACCCTCACCGGAAATGAATCCGACTTACTGCCAGATATGCGGACCAAATTATATATATATATATATATATATACATATATACATATATACATATATACATATATATATATATATATATATGCTAACCAGTCATCCACCGTGCCACCATATACAGTAGGTACGGAAAGTCCCCCTCAAAATTTTCACTCTTTGTTATATGGCAGCCATTTGCTAAAATCATTTAAGTTCCTTGTTTTCCTCATTAATGTACACACAGCATCCCATATTTAATTGTTGTGTGTGTGTGTGTGTGTGTGTATATATATATATATATAGATATATATATATATATATATATATATATATATATATATATATATATATATATATATATATATATATATATATATGGATTGCAGGTGACACCTCTCACTCTGTTTTTAGCCTCCTCCCTATATATATATATATATATATATATATATATATATATATGGCTCCAGCGTCCCGCAATCCTAACCAGGATAAGCGGTGTTGAAAACGGATGGATGAAAATTAGAAATGTTTACAGTTGAATACTTAGATGTGCAAATTGTACATGAATTGTGCAAATCAAATCACAGCCTAGGTAAAATCCTGTGAATGTTGGGTGTGCATTAGACCAGTAGCGGATGGCAGGGTGGCGTGGCAGTGGAAAAAGTTCAACATCCTTACAGGCTGGTGGATGAAGGGTTCTGGACCTTATCCCTGAAGGGAGGAGGCTAAAAACAGAGTGAGAGATGTTACCAGCAATGCTGATGGCTCTGAGGGAGAAAAAAATGTCTGTTGTTGAGCGCAGAAGGGAACCGATCATCTTGCTGGCTGTATTCTTTATGCATTGCAGAGTCTTCTGGCTGAAAGGAAGGACCACACAGTGATGCAGCCAGTGAGGATGTTCTTGATAGTGCTCTGCGAGAAGGAGCATATTATTGGCAGTGGAACTTGTGCATTAATCAATTTGCAGAGGAAGTAGAGGTGAGTCTGAAGCTTCGTGGGTGGTGACGTGGTGTTTATGTTCCAGGAGAAGTCCCTCAAGATAAGCACCCTCAGGAAATAGGTGTAGTTCACCCTTTCCACAGCATCAACGTTGATAGTCGGGGGCTGCTGCAAATGACTTCTCCTGAAGTCTACAATAATCTCTCACAGGTGATGATGAAGATGTCGGTGAGGACATATTTCAGCTCCTCAGCACGCTCCTTGAAAACCCGTCAAGTAATGTTGTCCGGCCCGGCTGCTCCTTGCGTGGGTTGATCCTGGAGAGGGTTTTTTTCACGCTGGCAGGAGTCAGACACATCCTGATTATGCGAGGGAGTTGGGGAGCCTCTGTGCTGCTGTGTTTTTATGTGAATCAAAGTGGCCAAAGAAGTCACTGAGGCTGTTCAGCAGTGTGATATAATTCTCGCAGGTTCGTGGTGTAGATTTACTGTCCGTGAGAGTCTGGATGCTGCGCCACAAAGATTATGTGTTTTTAGTGTTGTTTGTGTCCAGCTACTTTTACACCAAAGAGAAGGTTGATGGATGTCGTGAGGGAAGACATGATGGCAGTTGATGTTTGAGAGGAGGATGCAGGAGATAGGCTTACATGGAAAAGGATGAGGCGCTGTGGCGACCCCTAACGGGACAAGCCCAAAGGAAAAGAAGTGTCCGGCTACTTTTTATTTTAATTAGCCAATTAGCTTGGAACTTGGATGGGAAAGTATCAGCAGATCTAATACGAGAACCCAAGGAGTAAGAGTGCTGTTTTCCACTTTTGCACCAGTGTTCTTTACATCAAGCCTCATGCCATAATTTCTTGAATTTCCTTTCTCTGCCCTCACATTCCCACGTATTATATGGAAACATGTTCCACATGAACACATTTTCCTGTCATACTGTGCACGCTTTCTCTATCCATCTCTCACCCGACTTACAGTTTTCATCTGTCTTCCTTTTTACCCTAGGCTTCAACAGACACTAATTCCCTTTTTCAAGGACAAGCATTGCACTGCACATCATCTGACTTTGAGCCACTGTGGCCTCCCAAGGCTTAGGTCCATAGAGTTCTTCTTCCCCAGCCCCTTTTTAATGTTCTAACATCAGCCTCATACTGTCAGTAAATATTAACACCCAGAGGGATGAGATATCCTTTTTAGACACACTATTCATTTCAAGGGCTGTACTCAGAGGACGTTTTTGGCAGAATATCCCAAAAAAGCACTGCAAAGATAAACATTCACCCATCCCCGCTTGATCTACTAAAGTCCTACACCTCTACACAGACACACACACACACACACACACACACACGCACACACACACACACGCAGACATATAGAAACAACCATTCACACTCACATTCACACCTATGGGTAATTTAGAGTCCTCAATCAACCTACCACGCATGTTTTTGTGATGTGGGAGGAAACCGGAGTGCCCGGAGAAAACCCACTCAGGCATGGGAGAACATGGAAACTCCACAAAGGCGGGGCCGGGATTTGAACCCTGGTCCCAAGAACTGTGAGGCAGATGTACTAACCTGTCGGCAAGCTTTTTTATATTTATTTTTAAAAAAGTTGGCACTATACTGGGCATTTTAGGCCATGAAAAAGACCTACAAAACAATAATTTTGTACTGTACAGCGATAAGGGTGCATATGGCCTCAAAAAAAAAAAGTGCTTCAATATAATCGGCTATATCGGACGACCCCCCTGCCCCTATTAGTCCGTTCTATTGAGTTTCCATTGTATATTAAGGCTATCGAGTGCTACTAATTTCATCGCAATTCCGCCCAATTTTTCAATAGTGCGCCTAAAAAAATAAGAGGGTGTAGCGTATATTTGTTTTGGATAAAAACATAATTAATTTGGAAACGAGATACGGTGCGCCTGCATTACTTTGACTTTTAGTTTACTTTGACGTTTAGTTTGACTTACGTTTAACGTTAAAATCAAACTGGCTTTATCTCGAAAAGGGGCTTCACATCTCTTTTTATATTCGTAAATTTTAGGAAAAATTATGAAAAACCTCAATGTCTCATAATCTGAAGGTTGCTACAGGAATGAAATACGAGTTCTCGATTTCAGCGGTTTTACTATTAAACTCAAACACACACAAAGCACGACAGGAAGTGAAATTTTATAGAAAATCTACTAAAATCTAAAAGAGGAACTACGGGGTAACACAAAGAGGGTCTCTACCACAAAAAGAAAATAATAAGGGTAATAGAAAGAAAAATAGGACATGGTGTGTTGCTGGATTAAAAATTAGCGTGAATAGGTTACAGCGTGTTGAGCTAGTACAAAGTTGTAACTTGTGTGAAGCTGGTGTTTCACCCCAAAATTAGTAGGCACTAATTTTGTACCCTCTGGCAAAGATTTCCATGTTATACTCACGACCGCAGAGCAGTTGGCCCTGGGAATGGTCTTTTGCCGAGCAACTCAGGAGGAAAGGAGGCAGGCTTAGTTGAAGAAGAAGATGCACAAAAAAGAAAAAAGAAAAAAAATGCAAAGAGGAAGGTTGTCGTCCCGTTGGGGCGCGCTCGTAACTTTTCCTGTCGTTTTGAACTTGTTGCGGGCCCCGCTCTTGCTCTCACTGGTACGGAATGCCCGTAGTTGCTTACTGAGGCGTAGATGTAAAAATCATGTATGTAATAGATGTAGAGTGGATGTAAAAATCATATATTAATCTAAAATACTCCTAACTTTATACTCTTACTCATAGATCAAGCATATAGAATGATTGTCTCACTTCGGTCTTGGCAAATCAACTGATTGTTCAATACAACATCATTTCGTACTGTTTGGCTTCAAATCAAGAGGAGCAGTTCTCAAAGTCTCACAGCTGGACCTGTAAGACTGACACAATAATGACATAAACATCGAGGCATACATTTAGAATATTCCTGAAGGTTTGTTTGTGGTGGCACGGTGTTCGACTGGTGAGCACATCTGCCTCACAGTTCTGTGGACCGGGGTTCAAATCCTGGTCCCGCCTGTGTGGAGTTTGCATGTTCTCCCCGTGGCTGCGTGGGTTTTCTCCGGGTACTCCGGTTTCCTCCCATATCCCAAAACATCTAAATTGCCCATCGGTGTGAATGTGAGTGTGAATTGTTGTTTGTTTATATGTGCCCTCCGATTGGCTGGCGACCAGTTCAGGGTGTACACCGCCTCTCCCCCGAAGATAGCTGGGATAGGCTCCAGCACGCTTGCGACCCGTATGAGGATAAGCGGTACAGAAAATGGCTGGATGGATAGTTTGTTTGTTCGGTGCAAATGTGGGATTTTTTAAATGTCCTTTTAATGTCCACGGCCAGCATCTCTAACCACCACTGGGGGGTGATCATGTTCCAGCACTTATCATCAATCACTTCATTCGCCTCCCTCACCCATGCTGTGCCAGTCATTGAGGAGACTTTTATGGCTCCAGATGATACAAACCAGTTTTCCTGTCTTTTGTGGAAGCAAACTCTGTGGTTGAAGTTCAGGAGGCAGGAATGCAACAGTTTCAGTTCTTGAGGTCTAATGACAACCGGGACATTGGGTGTCGTCACTACAAGGGCACACCCGTACGGCCAGCCATTTGAGGCAGGAAACAATCTCTGCAACTTTGACAGCAATCACACATTAAACCCATTGTGGTCTCTGAACCAATCAGAGATCCCCTCTGAATGGCCATATGCATGTGAGCCTGCGTGCTTGCATGTGTGTGTGTGTGTGTGTGTGTGTGTGTGTGTGTGTGTGCACGTGTGTGTGTTTGTGTGTGAGTGTATGTACCGTAATTTCTCGTGTATAATGTGCACCCATGTATAATACGCACCCCCAAAGTTGACCTCAAAATTCTGGAAAACCCTTCTACCTATGTATAATGCATTTTTACAACGCATGATTCTGCTTCTACCCATAAGTATTATCTCTAGTTTGTTAGTATGTTAGTTTTTTCAAATAATTATTCTGAAATTAAGCACTTTATTTGAAGACGTAATACTGTCTTTTTATTTACTTGCTCTTATTTTGAAATTCACAGCCCTACTTTTATTTAGTAAGTGAGAAAACACACAGCAGTGCTCATATGTTTGATTACCCAGGCAGAATTTGTAAGATGGGTAAAGAAAACATGAAGGCGAAACACACTTAATTTTAGTTTAATGGATTTTTAATTGGATTCAAATTAAAATGTCAAAGCATTGTCATTTTAAACAAAAGTAATCAGTCGTATTTATATATATATATATATATATATATATATATATATATTTTTTTTTTTATTTATTTATTTATTTTTTTTTTTTTTTTTGGTGGCACGGTGGCTGACTGCTAGAGCGTCTGCCTCACAGTTCGGGGGAGTCCGGCCCCGCCTGTGTGGAGTTTGCATGTTCTCCCCATTCCTGTGTGGGTTTTCTCCGGGCACTCCGGTTTCCTCCCACATCCCAAAAACATGCGTGGTAGGTTAATGGAAGACTCTAAATTGCCCGTAGGTGTGACTGTGAGTGCGAATGATTGTTTGTTTCTATGTGCCCTGCGATTGGCTGGCAACCAGTTCAGAGGAAACTCATTTCGGCCGCTTGTATCAGAATCAGAATCAGAATCATCTTTATTTGCCAAGTATGTCCAAAAACACACAAGGAATTTGTCTCCGGTAGTTGGAGCCGCTCTAGTACGACAACAGACAGTCAATTTACAGAACACTTTGGAAACAGAAAGACATTGACAAAAAAAAAAAAACAGTCACTGAGTAGTAAGGGTTGCTAGTTATCTGGTAATGCCGCCACATTTTTTTTTGTGTGTGTGAAAGAAGCAAGATGGCGCCGACCAGTGTGGTCGCCTCGGTAACGCGCTCTCTAGTATTGTTTTTGTTTTTGTGTTTTTTGTCCGTCTTTGGAGACCTTACACGGCTCACTTACACAAGGGGAGACCTGCTAACCATCAAGGAGGCTACTCCGGACTTTCTGTCACCAACTTTCGCAAATCCGCTCAGTTTTTTCCCCGAGTTACTCACCGGAGAGGCGTCCGCGGTTTTCGGCGCATGGACACGGAAACGGCGCCACAGAGGGATCTTGTTCTTTCGGTCACAATCCACAGCTCGTGACCATAGGGGATGGTAGGAACGTAGATCGACCGGTAAATCAAGACCGTCGCCTTTCGGCTTAGCTCCTTCTTTACCACAATGGATCGATAAAAAGTCTGCATCACTGCAGACGCTGCACCGATCCTGCACCGAGCCTGTCGATTTCCTGTTCCATTCTTCCCTCACTCGTGAACAAGACCCCAAGATACTTGAACTCCTCCACTTGTGGCAGGATCTCATCCCCCGACCTGGAGAGGGCACGCCACCCTTTTCCGACTGAGGACCACGGTCTCAGATTAGGAGGTGCTTATATACACTGTATTTTGTCATTTTGCCATAACAAATCCCCCCTTTTCATAATCAATTCATCAATCAATCAAACAAAATGAAAATTTAGTAATGATATGATAGGGATAACGTGTATTAAACAAACAACCCCCCCCCAAAAAAACATCCAGAGTTTCACACCATAATGTAGGTTTAAGAAAATCCTTCATAAACAGGTTGTAGATCATCCATCCATCCATCCATCCATTTTCTCAAAATCGTCCATAATACTAATGCAAGCTAAGCAAATAAATGATAACTTCTACAATATATTTAACACATGCATTTGCATCCACGGTGCCAAATGCACTATTGACCGAAATTATTCCCGGATGGCGAATTACTGAAAAGCTTTCCTCCGATAATGGCAAACACTTTGTAAATGAAGTGATGACCCAGCTAGACTACAATTTGACCTCAGAACACATTGTAGTTAGCACCCTCAATCTGGTTGTGCAGTCGAGGAAGAAAATGGGATTTTGAAAGCAAAATTGAGTAAATGTTGTGAAGACATCCATCCATCCATTTTCTGAGCCGCTTATTCTCACAAGGGAGTGCTGGAGCCTATCCCAGCTATCATCGGGCAGGAGGCGGGGTACACCCTGAACTGAATGACATGTATGACAAGTTTACTCTGAGTGTAAATGTATTTGTTTCATAAAAATGATTCTACAGTTAAAAATCGAAATGAAGTGACTGTAAAATGATATGAGAATTTGTGCAAATACATTATAAACAGGAGGGAAATGTTAAATATATTGTAGAAGTTATCATTTATTTGCTTAGCTTGCATTAGTATTATGGACGATTTTGAGAAAGGAAGATGTCTCGCCTTCAAGAAGATGACTCACCAGGAATCATCCGATAGAAGGGCGCCTTGACCAAGGACGTGGCCGGGGACGTGGCCGGTGTTGGTCTCATGTCTTCACCTTGAAACCCTCCCCTTAGTGTGTTATGTCTTGTAACTCAGAAACCTCCCTATTTCAAATAAATACAGGAGCGACGGGAGAGATTGTTTAGAGCGTGATGAGAGGCTGTAATCTGAACAATCTCCCATACGTCCTCCTCATGAGCAAAAGAAACCAGCGTCTTCATTCCTTTTGTGTATATTTTTTATAGGTGTTGGACGAGATAGAGCCAACACCTAATTAGCAACTTCCCGTCAAATCTTGATTTCTGTCTTCAAAAGAGTCCTTCCCCGACCAAAAGATTGGAGGGACACTCCCTTCAAGCAGACTATGTGGTTAATAGTCACCATGCGCGTGAGGTCCCACTTACTGGCGTTGAGAGGAACTGCAAGCAGAACTTGTGGACGTGCCTTTGATGTTTGTTAACAGAAGATAAAATGTCCGTTTTTATACCTTGCTAACTGTAGAAATATTCCAAATGTATGCCTCGGTGTCTGTGTCCCCATTTTCACTTTGACAGGTCCTCTGCATGATTTTGAAAGCTGTTCATGATTTGAAATCAAACAGTACGAAATGTTGTATTGAAGCGACCCATCTGCCATGACCAAAGTTTAAACAATGATTCTATGCGTGAGAGTACAAAGTTGGGAGTGTTTGAGATTATTATTTTAAAACCTATTTACTCAAATTTGTGGACAAGATTCAGGCTGGTGGGCGTGGTCTTCTCCAAGTCGACACTCCCTCTTCGTACGCCCCGCCCCTGGGGTACTTAACTCTAAACTCACACTTTTCTCAGTTGAGTGGAGTAGAGTTGAGCTGAGTTGAGTTGAGGCTTCTTTTTCCTTCTGTGTTGGTCGCTAGCCAGCTGGGTGGCCTCCGGCCACCCCTCCCCCTTCTTTTGTTCCCTTTTTGTCCTCGGGCACCTCCGGGTGCCACCACATGCGCCAACCAAGCTGGTGGCGTTTTTCGATTGAAGAAGTCGACCATGCGGCTCCGATCGCTTTCCCTAGCCACGATCGATCAGCGGGGCCTCAACACGCAGCTGCTGGCATCCCGAACGGATCCCGCAGGGCCAGAGCTCGGCTCGACGGTGACGAGTCTGCATATCGACAGGAAGTGGAGCGGCTGGAGCTGTGGTGCGGCCGACACAACCTGGAGCTGAACACGCTCAAGACTGTAGAGATGATCGTGGACTTCAGGAGGCATCCTTCGCCACAGCTGCCCCTCACGCTGTCCAGCTGCCTTGTGTCAACTGTCGAGACCTTCAAGTTCCTGGGAATTACAGTCTCTCAGGACCTGAAATGGGCGATCAACATCAACTCCGTCCTCAAAAAGGCCCAGCAGAGGATGTACTTCCTGCGGCTTCTGAGAAAGCACGGCATGCCACAGGAGCTGCTGAGGCAGTTCTACACAGCGGTCATCGAATCAGTCCTGTGTTCTTCCACCACAGTCTGGTTTGGTGCTGCTACAAAAAAGGACAAACTCTAACTGCAACAGACAACCAAAACTGCTGAAAGGATTGTCGGTACCCCCCTATCCACCCTTGAGGACTTGCACGCTGCCAGAAACTAAGACAAGAGCGTGCAAAATCATCTTGGACCTTCCACATCCCGGTCACCAGCTCTTCCAGCTCCTTCCATCACGTAGGTGCTACCGATCAATGGCAACGAGAAATAGCAGACATTCCAACAGCTTCTTCCCTCTTGCAATAAACTTCTTAAACACCTAACCACCAATACCATTGCAACATGCTGGCAATTTTTTGTCTTTTTGACTTGAGTTTGTTGTCAAATTTCTGTGGGGCCAATTATATATTACTCGTGCACTCACTGTAGTAGTCTCACCATGCTGCACTATTTGCATATCTGTTGTTGACCGATACTGGCCACTCATGCCAGAGTAGCATCGGCTCCATTTGCACACTGACTGAGGAGTATCTGCAACATTTGCACAATCAACATTGTCCCAGACTATCGTACTACTCGCTTGAAGTCTCGGCGCCCTTTGCACAATGGTCATTGCACCGGACTACTGCAATATTAGTTATTCGAGCTGCTCTAAGTGCTAGAGGACTCTGCATCATTTTGCACAATTGTCAAAAAAAATAAATGTACCGGCATTACCAGATAACTAGCAACCCTTGATTGCTCAGTGACTGTTTTAGTCAATGTCTTTATGTCTCCAACGTGTTCTCTGTCAATTGACTGTCTGTTGTCGTACTAGAGCGGCTCCAATTACCGGAGACAAATTCCTTGGCATACTTGGCAAATAAAGATGATTCTGATTCTGACACCAGGTCAACCGGCAGGGACGTTATGAGCGCATCCCAAATGCGTGCATGTTCTCCCCGTGTCTGCGTGGGTTTTCTCCGGGCACTCCGGTTTCCTCCCACATCCCAAAAACATGCATGCTAGGTTAATTGACAACTCTAAAATTGCCCGTAGGTGTGAATGTGAGTGCAAATGGTTGTTTGTTTGTATGTGCCCTGCAATTGGCTGGCAAACAGTTCAGGGTGTACCCCGCCTCCTGCCCGATGATAGCTGGGATAGGCTCCAGCACGCCCGTGACCCTAGTGAGGAGAAGCCGCTCAGAAAATGGATGGATGGATGGATGGATACACAAACGTCGCTCCCGGCTTATTACTTTATCCTAAATTAATTAGAATTCTTATTTCATACATAATCGCTACAACAAGTTAAAAAAAAGGTGGTACAGAAGTAACAAAAATTGAATTTATTTATTTAAATCCTAATCAAGGCATGTAAACCGTCTTCTTTGCAATAAGAGACTGAGAAGAGCATAATTGTGAGTGGCTTCCAATTACTCCTCTAAATTTAGCATTGCTGTAATCAGGCCCTCTGGTTCTGTGTTATTTAATTATTATGGCTTATGTCCAATGGTTTCTCTGCCAACACCAAGTGTTAGTTGTAAATTGACCATAGAACCCCTTTTTTTGTTTGTTTCTATGCTAATTTCACAAGTACTATTTTTGAAGTATCAATTATACAGCACATTAAAGTATATTAATGTGAGATTAGATTATATTTGGCTTGAATCACAAGGCCTTGTAGTACTCCTATCCTATATAAAAAAGATGTTATGTTTCAGTTTTTAAGTATACAGCACAAAGGTAAGTAATTTTTCATTCCTCTGACAGCCTGACATCCACAATTGTTTTTGTTGCTTTTTCAAATTTTATAAATTATTGGACTCTAACGGGCTGTTTTCTTTGGAATTTATGATTGGTTTCTATTGGCACAACTGAATCACACAAGCAGTGCCTGCCAAAATTAAAACAAGTCATTCTAATGATGAGGACATGATTGTATTTTAAATCCAATAATATGATACAACCATGGAATCACAAAAAGCTATTATTATTCTCATTAATGACACACACAAATTTTTATTTTACATGTTCTTATGAAAACATAGAGTGCACGGTATGGTGTAAGTAAGTTTAATGTACAGTATATATTTTTCTTTTAGTTTTTATGAATGGCTTGTGAGTGAGCCAAAATATTTGGTGTTAACAAAGGGTGAAGAATAGATGAGGAGGGAGGGAAAAATAGAGAGCGAGTGATGGCTAGAGTTCATTACAGATCAAACAAAAAGTGGAAATGAATAGATCTTATATCTGTGTGGATGCATGTGAATTAGCTTCTCCACAGTACCATTTGTTTGAATGCACTCTTTATATGGCATATGTTCTTACAAGAATATACAGGTAGTAGTATTTTGTATCATAAGTAATGTAGTACAAATTGTAGCAAACTGATATTTTGGATTTTAAGGGGGATTTTAATACTTTTGACTTTAATGGATTATACAGCGTTCCAACGGTCTATCCCTTTCTGCTTTGAAATGATGGAAAAATAAAGTCTATATAATACAATATATGAAATTGTTTATATTTCCTGCATAACTATATAATATCGACAGAACAAACACTGGCTATCGTGCATAGCACTGTTTTTTTAGGTGTTCTGTTATAGGGAATATTCGTAGGGGTCTGGACAGTCCTGTTTTAACGTCCTCAACCAAATGATTAGGAATTTTCAGTCTGTTTTTCTTCCTTTTCTTTACAACCTAACAGACAGGTCAGCTCCATTACCAATCGACAGCTTGCAAATATTTCAAATGAATTGCTCACCCAATACCCATCACAATTATGGCTGGCACAATAACTAAATTAACAATTCAAGGCAATAATTGGAAATGCGGCTTGTCTGGACCTGCAGGCGTCCCTGGAGGGTGGGCTGATATGTGGAGGCACGTTACACCGCTAATTTCAGAGCTAATTACTGATGCACATTTGAATTAAGTTGTTTGTCTCCCAACTATCATTTAATTTTACAGCAAGGAACACAGAACCATGGTGAGAAAGTCAAAACATAAACCATTCACAGAGTAGTTCGAATCGAGAATGTTGTTTTGATTTTTTAAACATTGTGTTTTTGTCGTAGTTTTCTCAGCTTTCATGATATTCAACACTGGTCAAGTGAATTTCGTCAGTAGAAAAGACTGATTGAAAATATAGCTGTTTGCTGCATTTAATTTGTTTTTCTTAATTTTGCTTTATGTTACAGTTCAGCAAATTGACATTTAACACATTACATTTCAGTCCTTCAATAACATTTAACTGTTCACACAGACTGCTCATTTCTTAACAAACAGAAGAAAGAGATCTTTTCTCACCCTTTGCATCAAAATTACGATGGTGGGAGCAATGGTGTGTGTGTATGTGTATGTGTGTGTCTGCCCGCCACTCACTTTCATGTTTACGTACACGCACACACACATAAAGTTGCCTTCATGGATCACAATCGGCATCCATCTATCTATCAGTTCAGAGTCTTTAGAGAAGTGTAGTGAGAATGGTCTGCTTGTTTACGTGTAGGTACTTAATGTACCTAAACAGTCAGCAGACAAGTCTGCACTAAGTTGTCCATTTAATGTGGCTGCAACTACACTAATATTGAAGTTATTGGTTCATGTTGATGACATTATTCTGTAACTTGTGTGGCGTACATTACCAAGTAATGTGTACGCTTAAGGTAATGCTTTTTTTGTACTGTGGATAAGTGATATTCCTGCCACTTGGCAGCTGCTGACAGTAACTTAAAAGTTACTTTTTTCTAACTTAGTTAAGCTCAAGTAATCAGTAAAGTAACTAAGTTACTTTTTCAAAAGTCAATGTGGCAACACTGGATGCCTGTTTGATTATTAATTTGTATTGGTTATTCGCTATTCTGACAAATACATTTATGTCAAAATGATTTCACTGGCATTTCCAGATTTGAAAAACAAGATTCCATGAGTTGTTGTTTTTTTAAATCTAGACAATTATATTTGTTATTAATGAGAACCATTTTAGGATTTCCATAGCTTTAAAATCTTGTCAAATCAATTTTACACTTTCTGGTTTTGTTGGCAGATTTTTTTTTCTTATTTTAAGTGATGTACAGCTTTTAGTATTTTTTTTATTATTATTATTTTTTTGCAGGAAAAACAAGTGTACTTGCCAATCTGTATATTACAACATAAATGACAACATGAGAAATGAACCCATGCAAGTGAGCTGAGTAAACAGTGAAGCGACTGGCTGGGTAATTGAGAATGCTGCCAAATTTGCATCCCACTCATGTTTCAACATGAAGTAATCCTCCCATCTCTATTTATCCTCTCAAAATCTCATCCACTGAAATGTGCATATCTGAGCAGTTGAAGCAATGGATGCTGGCCTTTTGTTTATGACATGGCTCAGTTTATGTGCAGGGAGCTTAGACATGGAGAAGACTGGTCAGCGACACTTCCAATTGAACATACAGATTTATTGCAAGTCTGACTGAAATATTCGACTAATCTGGTCGTTTTGGGTTGTGGGCTTGAAAAAGTAGAACCAAATTTGACCTTAAACTATCAATGTTGGCTTGTGTGCCTTCATGAGATTGCGTGAGAAAATATGATTCATAATTTAAGCTACAATCTGTTCACTGCATGAACAGGATGAGAGAAACCAAGGCGTGACACAACCATCATCGTGGATCAATTTTACTAATCCTCACATTGTCTGTGAGCCATGTGCATATGTGAACAGCACCACTCCCAGTCACCCTCAGCACCACTCCAAGTCATACTCATCTACCAACCCACTAAAGCCTCTCCCACCTTCCTGTCTTAACTGTCTGAGCTCCTCACCTTCATCTGCTCATCATCTTCATCTCACTTCCTGGTTGGTGATTTAAACATTCCCTTCAACTCAAACTCAAAGAAATGCACAGTGGCCAAATATTTCCTTTCACTACTGGACAATTGCAATATCTCACATGTTAATGGCCCCATGCGCACCAAAAATCACACATCTGGTCTGCTCAACCAACATCACCTCCTCCCATCGACAGTACTTTACCTAGCTGTGTTTGACACAATTCTTTTGTCCAGCCCAGCCTGCGTACAAAATGCTCCAACACCTTCAGGAATACCAAGACAATTAATACATTAACTTTGATCAACCTGTGAGCATTTCACCTGGCTTATTAACCTTCTGAGCTGATGGTCTAGTTGCACACTACAACATAGTGCTATCCCTCTGAGGCTCTATACTTGGACCCCTCCTTTTCACTATCTACACCTTTGGTCAGATTATTCACCAAAAAGGTCGAACCATTCACTAGGTTGCCGATGACAGCTCGGCATCAGCACAACAACAACAACTTTGCTACCCTTACCATCACGAGTCAACTACCTGTACAACATAAGCACCTGTGTAGTGTTTTCAACAAGTTGATGACACTGACATAAACCGCAAAATGAAGTCCCTGGAGTTCAGTTGCCTCGGGTTTACTTGTCTCCATAAAATTGATGAAAACTGTAATACAGAAGACGCACTCAATCTGTACACATTCATCCATTAAAAACATAAAGTGCATGAAGTTGTTTAAACTCAATTTCACAAATAGAAGCATTAATATCCATACGAATATACAACCCCAATTCCAATGAAGTTGGAACGTTGTATTAAACATAAATAAAAACAGAATACAATGATTTGCAAATCATGTTCGACCTGTATTTAATTGAATGCACTACAAAAACAAGATATTTAATGTTCAAACTGATAAACTTGATTGTTTTTAGCAAATAATCATTAACTTAGAATTTTATGGCTGCAACACGTTCCAAAAAAGCTGGGACAGGGTCATGTTTACCACTGTGTTATATCACCTTTTCTTTTAACAACATTCAATAAACGTTTGAGAACGGAGGACACTAATTGTTGAAGCTTTGTAGGTGGAATTCTTTCCCATTCTTTCTTGATGTACAGCTTCAGCTGTTCAACAGTCCGGGGTCTCCATTGTCGTATTTTACACTTCATAATGCGCCACACATTTTCAATGGGAGACAGGTCTGGACTGCAGGCAGGCCAGTCTAGTACCCGCACTCTTTTACTTTGAAGCCACGCTGTTGTAACACATGCAGAATGTGGTTTGGCATTGTCTTGCTGAAATAAGCAGGGGCGTCCATGAAAAAGACGTTGCTTAGATGGCAGCATATGTTTCTCCAAAACCTGTATGTACCTTTCAGCATTAATGGTGCCTTCACAGATGTGTAAGTTACCCCTGCCATTGGCACTAACACAGCCCCATACCATCACAGATGCTGGCTTTTGAACTTTGCGTCCATAACAGTCCGGATGGTTCTTTGGCCCGGAGGACATGACATCCACAATTTCCCAAAATAATTTGAAATGTGGACTCGTCAGACCACAGAACACTTTTCCACTGATATAAAACGTTGATTCCTTTCCCGATTTTCATGATGAGGCACAAGGTTAGTGTTTGTGATACTGTGAGACAACGTTTATGTTAATTTTGTCTCAATTCATCGTGATGTAAAGTTGCTTCGGTGAAGTTTTAGTTAGATGTTAAGCTTTTTTTTCTGTCATCGGCTCTTATGTTGGTTTGAAGACTAAAATAAATGCTAAAAACCATCAGTGCAACCAACCGTTTCCGGGAGGAAATCAGAGTACCCGGAGAAAACCCACGCGGTCGCAGGGAGAACATGCAAACTCCACACAGGGTAGTTCCGAGATTTGAACCCCAGTCCTCAGAACTGTGAGGCTGATGTGCTAACCAGTTGCTCACCGTGCTGCCTAGTCAACCTATATTGGAAATAAATATAATAATGATAACTAATTCCCTTGGGGAGGCAGGCCGCTTGTGTGTGTGTAGGTGTGTGTGTGCGTGCATGTGTGTACACGCATGTGTGTAGTGTATTCTAGTATAATGCTCAACTGTGTCCTCCTCATTCCTTATATCTTCAACCTTCCCCCAACTTTCCTGAAACACACTCAGGCACAAAGTCTTTATCGCAACACAACATGTGCTGGTAATCAAAGAGGTGAACCCTCTCTTTTGCCACCCTCCCACTACCAACTAAGATGCACCCTAATCTCAACTATTGCACATTTAATACAAATTGGAATTCTACATCTGGGTCACTCTCATTGTTTTTCCAAGTATTGGTACAGTATGTCAAGGGAAAACATATGAAACTGAATTTGCACTCCCTCATCAGGCCCCACCACCATTATTTTCTATTCAACTGTGGCAGCAATGATAGGAACTCCCACGCAAAAAGTGTGTATCTGAGACAGCGGAGAGAGGGAGATAGAAAGATCAAAGGAAACTGTTAACTTTATAGAAAACACATTTTCATTCATTTTCAGGAGCACATGATTAACTGCAGGTAGGGAGGTGACTGTGTGGGACATACTGTACACCTACCTCTGAACTGTACTGGTCATATTTCTTGTGTTTTTCAGTCCAGAGTGTGGTACGCCATTCATCACAAGTCAACAGGGATAGGATCAAAGGTGTCAAAAGTCCTCGGATTCAGTAAATAAGTAAAAGTACTGATACTTGTGCAAAAAACTACTCTGGTCAAAGTAAAAGTGCTGAAGCCACTCCCTTACTTGTGTAAACGCACAAAAGTACACAATAATAATACTTAAAAATAATAATTAATTAAATTATATACAGACCCTTTCCAAAAAATTTGAATATCAGAATAAAGTTTATTTATTTCCAGATTTCCATTCAAAAAGTAAAACTTTCATAGATTACAGATTCAGGGCCCAAAATTTAAGCAATCTTTAGTATTTTAAGTATTTATTTGTTTATTTTTACATAATTTGGGCTACCAGCTCATAAAACCCACAAAATCAGGAATTCCCAAAATTTTAATACTGTTTAGAAATTAGTCCAAATTTTGCAGGCCAAAAATGTTTTAAACATTAATTACCTACTAAACTCAGAGCAGCTGCACAGGTTTCCCCAGGTGTCATTAAATAGTTTCAGTTTGGTTCAATTGTCTCAGTTGGGTTCAATATGGGTAAGACTGCAGGCTTGACAACTGGCAAGAAGACTATCATTGATACCCTCCATAGGATGGGTAAGCCACAAAGGTTCATAGCTAAGCAGGCTGGCTGTTCACAGAGTGCTGTGTCCAAGCATATTTAATGGAAAGTCTAGTGGAAGGACAAAATGTGGCAGGAGAAGATGCACCAGCAAACGAGATGACCGTGGGCTTCAGCGGATTATCAAACAGAGAGATTCAAGAATCTAGCAGAGATCCAGAAAGAGTGGAATGATGCAGGAGTCACAGCTTCAAAAACCACCACATTCAGACGCATCCAGGAGATGGGCTACAACTGTCGGGTTCCTCGGGTCAACCCATTTCTGAGCCTGAGCCAACGTAGGAAGCGTCTCAAATGAGCCATGGAGAAGAAGGACTGGACTGTTGGCCAGTGGTCCATGGTCCTCTATTCCGATGAAAGTAAAGTGTGCCTTTCATTCGGGAATCAAGGTCCAAGGGTTTGGAGGAAGATGGGTGAAGAACAGAACAGTCATGATTTGGGGTGCAATGTCCAGTGCAGGTGTTGATAAATTCTGCTTTCTTAAATCCAAGGTCACCGCAACAGTCTTACCAGAACTGTATGGAGATGCAGATTTCATCTTCCATCAGGACCTGGCCCCCGCCCATACCGCCAGAAGCACCAAAACCTGGTTTGATGCCCATGCCATCACAGTGCTTGACTGGCCAGCGACCTCGCCGGATCTAAACACCATTGAGAATCTGTGGGGTATTATCAAGAGGAAAAGCAGAACTGAGAGCAATCATCAAGGAAATCTGGGCTTGCATAACACCCAGGCAGTGCCTCAATGCCACGGCACATCGAGGCAGTGATCGAAGCAAACGGCTCCCCTACCAAATATTGATTAACATATCGTTTTGAAAGTACCATATTTTGATTGATTTAATGTAACCCTAATTTCTTTCTTTTTTTCTTTACAAAACCTGAGAAGTCAATGGTGATTTCTTCACAGTATTCACATTTTTTAAATTCCTGATTTTGTGGGTTTCATGAGCTGGAAGCCCAAATTATGTAAAAATAAACAAATAAAGCCCTGAGTCTATAATCTGTGAAAGTTTAACTTTTTGAATGGAATTATGGAAATAAATAAACTTTCCCATGATATTCAAATTTTTGGAAAGGGCACTTAAGTCAAAAAAGTAAATTGAGATTTTCCATCTTATTAATAAAATACATAGGAAATAGTTGTACGTGTATGTTTTTGTATCTCTTGATGATTGGCATTGCGTTCTCTGTGGGCTACAATGGGAAAAACAAACTAAAATAAAAACAGGTAGGCTTAAACGAAAAGACGTATTTATTTGTACTATTGAAATAAAGTTATATACAACATAGTTAGGCGGCACGGTGGCCGACTGGTTAGAGCGTCAGCCTCACAGTTCTGAGGTGCGGGGTTCAATCCCCGTCCCCGCCTGTGTGGAGTTTGCATGTTCTCCCCGTGCCTGCGTGGGTTTTCTCCGGGCACTCCGGTTTCCTCCCACATCCCAAAAACATGCATTAATTGGAGACTCTAAATTGCCCGTAGGCATGACTGTGAGTGCGAATGGTTGTTTGTTTCTATGTGCCCTGCGATTGGCTGGCAACCAGTTCAGGGTGTACCCCGCCTCCTGCCCGATGACAGCTGGGATTGGCTCCAGCACGCCCGCGACCCTAGTGAGGAGAAGCGGCTCAGAAAATGGATGGATGGATGGACAACATAGTTAAAAATAAAATGCTACATTTGTTTCAAACACGTTTTCCCACTGAAATACTGTAGGTTAATGTTAGGTTAATGCTCATTTACTGCCAGTGAGTGAGACTTCAACAAACTAGCATTCTAAAAAACTGTCACGGTTCACCCACCAAAGCATTGAACGCATGAGGCCTAACTCTCGAGTAAATCAAGCTGATGCACATTTCAAGTATAAAAGTATTGTGTTAACCTTCGAGTAGTCAGCCCATGCCATCTGCATTGACACGACACATGCCTTTGCATTCTTTTACGACTGAAATCCAAAATCTACGCTATCCGTAGGAACATTCATTTGGTCTTCAGAGTACTGGCCACTGGTTTCAATGGATATATTTGTTTGATGAATACATCTTCCATTTGGTGAGCGGCTTAGTGTATATAAAGTAACGGTCTCGCAACATACTGTATGAGACACAACAGTTTTGAGCTGGCTTCTGAAAGAATAGAAAAGTACTGGTCCGTCCAGTCATTTTTAAAAACTCTCTTCTCTGAGTCAGCTTCCAGAACTTTAGAGCAAGCCATGCTAACCGGCCGTGTCTTCGATCACGCAAATTTCCTCCAGTATTTGATTGGCTCATTGTGGCCACGCGATCACAACAGGAGCGGTAATACTGAATCTCGACAGTCTGTGACCACAGCGTCTGACAGAAAAACGGCGGCGTGACGATGCCCGCCATTTGAAGATACCCCTTTTATGGGAATGAAAGTCTATTTTTTTTTAAAAACACCCCCCAAATAAAAAACGATGGAACAGGTCAGCTGTTTTCCTTGTCGCCACCCCGCGGTCTTTAAAGCCGTGTCGTCGCGAACCTTAGAATGTTTTAAAAGTAAGGAGCTTATTTTAAAATGTAAGGAGTAGAAAGTACAGATATTTGTGTTAGAATATAAGGAGTAAAAGTACAAATAAATACTCAAGTACAGATACCTGAAAAAATGTACTTCAGTACAGTAACGTCGTATTTTTACTTCGTTACTTGACACCTCTGGATAGGATACAGCCTCCCCGTGACCATGAACAGAAAAAGCAATATACTGTACATAGCAATGGGATATGGACAGGCGGCATAAATTAGTTTCGCAATACAAATTTATCTTGAACTTCATTTTTGGAGTGTTTTAAAGTAACTCACCTCTTGTTCTCAAATGTTTTCAAACACATACAGCAACTATTTTAGAGGAGAGACAATCACTTTCTCTGTCAAAAAAGAAAATTCCTGAAGGCTTGAAGATCATTTGAGAAATTCACAAAGCTGATCGGCACTAAGCATAACACAAATTTAGCAGTTTGACCTTAGCAAGCTCAGCTACCTCATGTGGCAACATTAAAACTGTAGTGATCTTCCCGTCAGAAATATAGATCATTTGTAAAAGGTTTAAGCATATTGTTTGGAATTTGATGTTTGACCAATTCATTGCTACCAGTGTACTGGATATATTTGTCATTCACAAATATTGCACAAAAAGATAAAAGAACAGGACAAACTCTTGTAACTGATTTTTTTAGAAAACCTCTGATGTAAAAATAAATGTCTGCGAACACGCTTAATTCTAGATGAAAACAATTATTACCAATGGATATTTCATCAGTAAAGGTAAAGGAAAAACAGACAAAATCACAATGTTCTGTAACAAGATGTGTAATAAATGAATAAAACAGTGTGTGCAATCATAAATATCCGTATATTCTGTACATACAGAGTGGTAAGTTAACAGTTACAGGAGACCCCAGCTAACAAAGACAGTATTACATATCCAACCACATTTTTCCAGTCACAGTGAAAAAAAGATAGTACCCTACAGTTAAAGTACGATATTGCCTTTTGGTTTTCACTTGATGAGGGCATAATACATATTCATGAAGTAAGCAACTTGTGAGCCCAAACAAAGTAAAGCCCTGGCTTAAGCAGATTGGGCTCGCCGTTAATGACTTCTTCTTTTAAGCCCTCATAAGAAAGCCTCCAATTTCCTTGCGCTTGTAGTCCATGAGAATATTTAATACCGTTATTAATCATTTTTAATCCGTTTGCTTTTAATTAAGAAACAGCATGCTGCAAGTCCTATCAGCATGTGCCAGCACAGAGATTAATTGTAGTTTAAGATAGCTGGGCATGATTGGTGTAATGTATTAGCTAACAAGACGCCCGGCTTCTCAAGATACTTTACACTACATTGAGAACTTGGCACCACTCCAGGGCTGATCACTCCCCCTCCTCTCCCTTGTTCACATACATTTTATAGCTATTGTTTCTCGTAACTTCCTGTTTGATGCCTTACTGTGGTGTCCTCTGTAAACCTTTCTAATGGCAAGCGAGGCTATCACTGATGGAGGGGCATGGTGGATATTGGTCTTACTTTCGGTCACAAAGTAATTTATTTATTTATTTTATTATTATTATTATCCATCCATCCATCCATCCATTTTCTGAACCGCTTCTCCTCACTAGGATCGCGGGCGTGCTGGAGCCTATCCCAGCTATCATCGGGCAGGAGGCGGGGTACACCCTGAACTGGTTGCCAGCCAATCGCAGGGCACACATAAACAAACAACCATTCACACCTATGGGCAATTTAGAGTCTCCAATTAATGCATGTTTTTGGGATGTGGGAGGAAACCGAAATGCCCGGAGAAAACCCACGCAGGCACGGGGAGAACATGCAAACTCCACACAGGCGGGGCCGGGGATTGAACCCCGGTCCTCAGAACTGTGAGGCTGACGCTCTAACCAGTCGGTCACCGTGCCGCCCTATAATTATTATTGTTTATTTTAAATGTAAAATGCATGGGCAACTCAAGAGAAATGATTTTTTAAAACTCTTTTAAACTAGGGGGTTTATAAAAATGAATACATGCAAATGTACATGAAATACACACATAATGTACAGTGTTTCCCCTATATAGGCTTTACTTGGGACTAGGAACTGTGAGGCAGCTGTGCTAACCAGTCATCACCGTGCCACCACTATTATCATCATTATTATATATTTTTTTAAATCCACTTACTGGCTGGCACGTCACTAAGGGGGTCAGGGGAGTGGGGTGAGGGGGTTGGAAACGAACGATTGTCGGAGGGGATATAAATCAATGAGGTCCGCGGACACATTTTAGTTTCCAGCCACCAGTCACCAGCTCATTCTGTATTTAATAAGGGAATACCGGTAAAGTTCATTGCTACAGCCTCGCACGGATCGCTGAGAGCTCCTTCGCATATATGATGTCTTAATATGCGAGCCTATTTGTGTCACTTTTAAAGGTCCCATATTTTGGCTATTTAGACCATCAAGTGACTCTCGAACACGGACTTAGTACGAAAGCATGCATTTCATTAAAAAAAAAAACTTGAACACCTTGTTTTTGTCATTCGAGTGTCCAGAAAAGGCTCCTCTTGATAGCCACTTCTATTCGACCCGGTTTTGTATCCGCTTTGTCCATATTTGGCTAAGACCACCGCCTTTCCTCAGACAGCACAGGCTCAAGAGTGGAGATGTAGGTGGAGAGCTTCCCTAGTGATGTAAATAAGCTTGAGAAATTCAAATGACCTGATTTCAGGCCTCTGGGCAGAAAAACATCTGGAACCCAGGAATGCGTGGATGATTTTAGTTCATATTTCACATGTTTACTGAGGCACCATAGAGACAATATTACATCCCAAATACTAGAAAAGGTAGGTTTGGCAAAATACAGGTCCTTTAAAGAGTATGCAACTACCCGCTTAAATTGGAGAAGATTGAATGAGGCTGTGTTGACGCCCACACCAGCGCAGATGTCCCATTGTAAATCACACCGGTCCACCAAAGTATCAAAACAAGGTTGAGCCCGACTGGGAAGACGATACACGAGCCCCGAGGACATGTGGCTCGTTCGGACGTACTTAATTCATAAATACTGTATGTGAACAGCGGCTATCGAACCCAAGGAATCATTTTAGGAAGCAGTTCATTGAATGCATTATCATCATCATTAGCCCCCCACCCCCACCCCCCTTAAATCATCCTGCTAGCCAGCATGCAGTTATGTGTGTGGGCACATGCATGAACAATCGTGCATGGATGGTGATGGATTCATGAGGTCCGCGGACATATTTAAGTCGCAAACCGTTACCACCAGCTCGTTGTCGATGTCTTTTGCCACACCGGCAAAGTGACAATGCTCCGTCACCTACGGATCACTTTCTCCATGCATGCGAGACTGTTGTTGCACCACTCTTTAAAAAAATGAAAGAATTAGGTGCTTTGATTCGCGGAAAATAATGTCAGCAGTGTTTCTGCCCACAGACCCAGACAGCTCCTTTGGTTAAATACACCATTGCCCACATCTGCAAAATTACGACAACCCGGTCTAACCCGCAGCCTCTCAGAGATACTCCACGTACCATGCTGGATTTGCGCTTGTCAGAAAAATGAAGCCCAAAGTTTTCACTCACTCACCATTATTAAATATGTGGCAGAATGAAGTTACACTCCCGACCACAGTGGGCAGTGTGGCCGTGCCTATAAATACTCCTGGTCAGCGTCTTCCTGCCTGTCTGTTCCTCTTCCTTCCTCCGTCCAGCACACGTGTGTGTCGTCGTGCCGTAGTGAGTGTGGTTTGGACTCATACAAGGTACTCATGTTCTACCTACCTAGTTCATAGGTAGGTAGAACTGTATCCCTTTGGATGGTTCCCTGAGGGAAATTAAGGCTGCAGTAGCAGCATCACAGCACCAACAGTACAAAGTAGGCTAGGAAAAGAGGTAAAAAACTAGATACAAAAATAAAAGTGACAATAGTAACATATTAAAATACTAAAGTGGCATAGTAACATATACTGTATTATGGTAATGAAGTGTCATCATAAATGTATTAATATATTTTAAAAAATAATACATCGGGGCTTGGGGATAAAGGGGTCTTTTAAGTCTATTGGATTGATCTATCTCGTACCGATTGTAGCTAACAGTGTTATGCTAACAATGAATCTTCTTTCCCAGAGGTGATCTATTCAACCATCAGGCTGATTGACTTTTCCCGACAAGTCAACATGCAGCCCGGTCAGGCTGCTCCTTCCGGTCATGGTGATTATTCCTGGTTGTGGTGATTATCAGGCCAAACTTTTTTTTTTTTTTTTTCAGCCATCCATTGCCAAAGGTGAAGGAGAACCCACGAAGCTCTTGGTTTGGAGGGGGAAAGAACTTGGACGACCCTCCCAGCTGCTGATGTTACCAAGTCTATCTTTGTCAACATGACACTTCGCCGGGCTTGATGTCGTGTAGGGGGTCCCTCGGCTGCTTCATGGCAGTGCAGAGATGACTTCTTTCCTGAAATTTATTAGTCAATGTGCAATACCTGAACAACTCGTGTTTCTATCGGCAGACCCGAGAGGATCCATTCCAATTAAGAGCCTGCGAAGACAATCTCAAGGGGATAGGGCACACACGCATCCTCATGTATACTTCACCTAATTTAATTGACTTTCCAGCATTTATTTAATTTGGCTTTCAAATTTCCATTTTCCACCAGTTGAGGGTGGTAGCTACCAAGTGTTTTGAGGTAACCTGTCAGAAAGGCGTTGTCAGAGGAAACCTTTTTGAGAATTGTAATGAAATTATGAGAATAATTTCAGTCGATTCTGCGACTACCACTTACTTCAATCCTTACTTAAACGGACCAACCATATCTTGACAGTCTTTTGTAAGCGCATCGATCATTATTTCGTTATGTACATTACCAGTATAGAGACAATATGGTCCAACCATAATCATTATCAGTATTATACTAATATATGTTTTATCTTAGAGACTGCTAATTACAACATGACTAAATATAAATACATAAAAAGTGCCCTAGACACATAACATTTTGGTTGAATAAAAAGGTCTAGCTATGTACTTTTTCTTTCCCCCAAAAGCTTTTGTATCTATCTACAGTGTTGGGAAAATTTGTTTTCTACGCAAAATAGTTCAAAGTTCATGCGCACCGCAAATTGTGCTGGCGCCGCAGATCGTTCTTTGACACTGCCGTCCACAAACATGGAATGCGCTGACACTTTGCCCCCACTATATTTGCGTTGTCGTAGGCATGCAGCTCATTGGGGCATGTGGTATGTACCTACAGTGGGTACGGAAAGTATTCAGACCACCTTAAATTTTTTACTCTTTGTTATATTGCAGCCATTTGCTAAAATCATTTAAGTTCTTTTTTCCCCCTCATTAATCTACACACAGCACCCCATATTGACAGAAAAAACAGAATTGCTGAATTTTTTGCAGATTTATTAAAAAAGAAAACTGAAATATCACACAAACATCAGTAGTCAGACCCTTTGCTCAGTATTTAGTAGAAGCACCCTTTTGAGCTGATACAGCCATGAGTTTTTCACACCTGGATTTGGGGATCCTCTGCCATTCCTCCTTGCAAAGCCTGTCCAGGTCTGTCAGGTTGGATGGTGAACGTTGGTGGACAGCCAATTTCAGGTCTCTCGAGAGATGCTCAATTGGGTTTAAGTCAGGGCTCTGGCTGGGCCATTCAAGAACAGTCACGGAGTTGTTCTGAAGCCACTCCGTTATTTTAGCTGTGTGCTTAGGGTCGTTGTCTTGTTGGAAGGTGAACCTTCGGCCCAGTCTGACGTCCTGAGCACTCTGGAGAAGGTTTTCGTCCAGGATATCCCTGAACTTGGCCGCATTCATCTTTCCTTCAATTGCAACCAGTTGTCCTGTCCGTGAAGCTGAAAAACACCCCCACAGCATGATGCTGCCACCCCAATGCTTCACTGTTGGGACTGTATTGGACAGGTGATGAGCAGTGCCTGGTTTTCTCCACACACACCGCTTAGAATTAAGGCCAAAAAGTTCTATCTTGGTCTCATCAGACCAGATAATCTGATTTCTCACCATCTTGGAGTCCTTCATATTTTTTTTAGCAAACTCCATGTGGGCTTTTATGTCTCCTGCACTGAGGAGAGACCTTCGTCGGGCCACTCTTTCATAAAGCCCCAACTCGTGGAGGGCTGCAGTGATGGTTCACTTTATGGGAACTTTAGCCCATCTCCCGCTCAGCCACAGTGATCTTTGTGTTCTTCTTTACCTCTCTCACCAAGGCTCTTCTCCCACCAATTGCTCAATTTGGCCAGACGGCCAGCTCTAGGAAGGGTTCTGGTCGTCCCAAACGTCTTCCAGTTAAGGATTATGGAGGCCACTGTGGAACCTTATTACCACTCTTAGGAACCTTAAGTGCAGCAGAATTTTTTTTGTAACCTTGGCCAGATCTGTGCCTTGCCACAATTCTGTCTCTGAGATCTTCAGGCAGTTCCTTTGACCTCATGATTCTCATTTGCTCTGACATGCACTGTGAGCTGTAAGGTATATAGACAGGTGTGTGGCTTTCCTAATCTAGTCCAATCAGTATAAGCAAACACAGCTGTACTCCAATGAAGGTGTAGAACCATCTCAAGGATGATCAGAAGAAATGGACAGCACCAGAGTTAAATATGGGAGTGTCACAGCAAAGGGTCTGAATACTTATGGCTGTGTGATATTTCAGTTTTTCTTTTTTAATAAATCTTCAGACATTTCAACAACTCCCTTTTTTTCTGTTACTATGGGGTGCTGTGTGTACATTAATGAGGAAAAAAAATTAACCTAAATTATTTTAGCAAATGAAGTGAAAAATTTAAGGGGTCTGAATACTTTCCGTACCCACTGTATTTTCACATCTACAGGTAGGACATTCTCTGTAAGCTTGAATGTACACGTGTGACTTAAAACGTTTCTTCAAAACTGACGTAATTTTTTTGAAGCTTTATAACACTGTCGATACGACAGAGTGTATAACAAACCTCAATAATTTCTTCTTTATCTGAGACAAACTAAAAATAGTGACAACTTGAGAGCACGAGACTCTCTCCTTCCTCCACTGTTGACTGACTGCTTGTACACTTGAAAGATATGCATACTTGACGTCACTCCCACAAATGGGAGTCCCCCAGAGAGAAGTTTTATCCTTTGGTCTCACACCGACCAACTTGCCAACGACCGGGCCAGGCAGGACGCCCACCTCACCCGAGGTGGCGAGGACACATCGGATGATCCCTGGCTGCAGAGCCTCCTGCAAGCGTTCCGAGCTACCCTGTTTGGGGTCCCGAGTTCATACATGACTGTCTCCAACTCTGAATCGCATATCAATCAAATTCCCTTCCACTTGGCTGAATATTCTGGAGTGCACAAACAAACTATATGCCATATTTTCACGACCATAAGGCGCACTTAAAAGTCTTAAATTTTCTCCAAAATGGACGGGGCGCCTTATAATGTAGCATGCCTTATGTGTGCACCGAGTTCCAACATCTATAAATGTTGCTGTGTGATGAGCGCTCCACTTCACTTTAAAAAAAATTTTTTTTAATTATTTTTTTTTTTTAGCATTTCCTGCTGACACGCTGCTTACACAGGAAAAGCGGACGTAGCTGAGGACAGGGGAAGGGTGTGTGAAGGAGGACGCTAAAGCCATGCCCCCAGTAGGTATATAGCACCGGGGTGTGCATTGTGCAAAACAACATCGGTTTGGCTAAAGTCCCCCGAAAATGGCACCTACAAAGAGACACGCTTACGAAGCACAGTTTAAGCTGCAAGCTGTCAGTTACGCAGAGGAACATGGGAATCGAGCAGCCATGAGAAAATTCAAGATAAACGAATCCATGGTTTGCAAGTGGAGGAAGCAAGAAAACGAGCTTCGCCAAGTCAAGAAGACGAAGCTGAGTTTCTGCGTAAAAAAGGTGAGGTGGCCCGAGTTGGAAGACCAACTCGACCAATGGATTAATGATCAAAGAACAGCCAAGAAAAGCGTCTCTACAGTCACCATTCGACTGAGGGCAATAACGCTTGCAGAAGAAATGAAAATCGGACATTTTCAAGGAGGTCCGTCCTGGTGCTTTTGTTTTATGAAACGGCGCCATTTATCCATACGGTGGATTTCAAGGAAAAGCTGGCCATCTTCCGCTCCTTCTGCAGTACAAATATTGCCAACAAACACATCCAGCCCAACCACATCACCAACATGGACGAGGTGCGCTCACTTTCGACATCCCAGTGAACCACACTGTCGAGAAGAAGGGGACCAGCACGAGAACTCGCCTTTTACTGTTGTGCTTGGTTGCCATGGTAATGGACAGAAACTGCCACCTATGGTGATTCTTAAGAGGAAGACGCTGCTGAAAGAAAAGTTTCCAGCTGAAGTCATCGTTAAGGCCAATCAAAAGTGCTTAATGGACGAGGAGAAAATGAGAGACTGGCTGAGTGAGGTGTACGTAAAGAGGCCGGATGGTTTTTTCCACGCGTCACCGTCCCTGTTGATCTGTGACTCCATGCGCGCCCATCTCACAGCCGCTGTGAAAAACAAAGTGCAGCAAATGAACTCGGACCTCACTATCATTTCAGGAGGCTTGACTAAGGAACTCCAACCGCTGGATATCGGTGTAAACAGGACGTTCAAGGTAAAGTTGCGAGTGGCGTGGGAGCCATGGATGACAGATGGCGAACACAGCTTTACTAAGACTGGGAGGCAACGCCGGGTGTGTTACGCCACCATATGTGAATGGATTGTGGATGCTTGGGCTAGCGTGTCTGCTTTGACTGTTGTCCGAGCATTCGGGAAAGCCGGCATCATTGCTGAACAGCCCCCTGGCCACAAGACTTACTCTGACAATGACGAGAGGGAATCTGGCGTGTTTGTTGAAGAACTTGGCCAGCTGTTCATTTCGGATACAGAAGATGAGGACTTTGATGGCTTTGTGGATGAAGATTGATTAAAAAAAATAACGTGAGTACGTTGTTAAATACTTCAATAAAGTACAACCGAACTCAGTTTTGCTCCTGCTGCCTTTTTAAAAACATTGTTTTAGCGTGCATGCATGCTACCGCATGTTTTAAGATAGCGTATGTTTTACCATGCCTGTGCCCAATAATACGGTGCGCCCTATGGTTGTGAAAATATGGTACCTGAATTGAGCTGCGTAGTAGTATTCTTTCAGATTCGGGAGACCCATACCTCCTTGCTCTTTTGGAAATTGTAAAGATACATATCTCACTCTGGGGTGTTTCACTTGATATTGCCGGCACGACACGGTGTAGGACTGGTTAGCACATCTGCCTCACAGTTCTGGGGACCAGGGTTCAGTTTTTCCCGGACCACGTAGCAAGCATTGCCACTGCCAGCGCGCCGGCCAACCTGCACTTGAAGTGCGTCGTTTTCTCTTTCCTTCCTTTTCCTTCAAACCATCCCTCGTGAGCGCTCTTGCCAACCCCCGGAAGGTCGACCCGCCTGCCTCAATTGGTCAACAAATGTAAGGCAAACTTGCGGTCTACTAAAAGTACAGATTAGGGCATATTTGGGTTTTAAACTCACGGGAACAGGAATTCCAGCTATCCGCATTGTCATCCAATGCTCACTACCAACCTCCCATCACAAGTCAGTTTCCTTTGCCAATGTTGGTCTGTCCTTTGTTTTGTGTTTTTTTCCCTGTATTGTTTCCCTGTATATTCCCCAAGTTAGATCATTAAATTTTCCATAAAATTCACTACCTGCATTGTTGTGTGTGTTTGGGTTCAAGGAAGAAAAAAAAACTTTCGTCGTCTAGAACTCTTATCTAATTCATGTAGCAACCTTCAAATTACGAGGCTGAGGATAAAAGGTTCGTCGTCACTTTCTCCTGAAGTTTTATACATCTAAAAAGTGACGTGGTATCCCTTTACTAGATAAAATAGCTTGATTTATAACACTGTAATTCAAAATTACGCAAAACAGGAAGTAATGCAGGCGTCGCTTCCAGTTTATTCTTTTCTCCTAAATTGATTACATTTTTATTCAACCAATATACGCTACAGTATTGACGCATTTATATAGTTTATTATGTGGTTGACGTAAAAAAAGTAACCAAGCTTCTAACAATAATACAGTACTTACAGATTTCAAATGTGAACAAGTATGTCAAGCACGCACAGACCTACACACACACACACACACACACACACACACACACGCACGCACGCACAGACAAACACACACGCACGCACGTGTTTTTGGTGTCAGTTTTCTGGAGAACCCTTACAAAGGGGACAGTGGTAATGTGCCAGCGAACAGATGGTGGTTGCTTTGCAGGAGGGCGGAATGGCACGAGTGCAGCAAACGCAGCAAGAAAATGGCCTGGGCTGGGTGAGAACAAGTACAATCCTGATGCAGGATTTATTCTTCAAAAGTGCACACACAGCAACATTCTGGGAGGATGTTGATGACGGTAAGTGGAATTTTTCAAACAAAATAATAACAATAATAATAATAAGACGGCACGGTGGTCGACTGGTGAGCACATCTGCCTCACAGTTCTGAGGACTGGGGTTCAAATCCTTGCCCCGCATGTGTGGAGTTTGTTCTCCCCGTGCCTGCGTGGGTTTTCTCCGGGTACTCCGGTTTCCTCCCACATCCCAAAAATATGCATGGTAGGTTCATTGAAGACTCTAAATTGCCCTTAGGTGTGAATGTGAGTGTGAATGGTTGTTTATTTATATGTGCCATGCGATTGGCTGGCGACCAGTTCAGGGTGTACTGAAGATAGCCTGGATAGGCCCCAGCATGCCCGCAACCCTAGTGAGGATAAACGGTCCAGAAAATCGATGGAGGGATGGATAATAATAATAATTATTATTATTGTTATTATTATTATTGGGGTGTGGGGCAAGGCACTAACAATTGTGTGTCAAGTATATAAATAATCGTATCATTTGTTCGTTTTGTGCTTGTGGCGTAGTATGCATGTTTCCGGAAAGCAAAATTGTAAATAAGATGCTATACTGTTGTATTAATTTGTTGGGTGAAGAATGGAGGTTTATTGGTATGAAGTTTTAGGTTGATTGATAAGGAGTTGTGTCACTGATGTTGTAGTGGTACACTCGCCTGACTTTGGTGCGGGCGGCGTGGATTCAGTTCCCACTCAGTGACGGTGTGAATGTTAGTGAGAATGGATGTCTGTGTCTATATTTGCCTTGTGACTGACTGGCGACCAGTTCAGGCTGTAGTCTGCCTTTCACCTAAATTTAGCTGGGTTTAATATTATTATGCAGAACAATTTCTCAAACTATAGTAATGAAGTTCGTTAAGTTTGGTTCCAGTAAGAACCAAAAAAAATTAAAACGAAGAATGACTTCCTGTTCAAATTTATAATCCTCTACAGTAGGGGTCACCAACCTTTAATATTCTGTGAGCTACTTTGACACAGTGAAAGTGTTGGAGAACTACCCATCTAAAGTTCTGATAAAAAGAGAATTGGAAAAAAGAGTGTGAGAAAGTGGAGATCAGCTCATGCTTAGTAAAATTTATTAACATAGCTAATTTCCATAGCACAAGTAAATATGCTATATTCCGTCCTGGGTCTAGCCTCCACTACTTTCCCATAACTTCATTGTATGGCGCATCAACATTATTCCTCTATAGTTGCTACAACTTCGCACATAACCCTTGTTCTTAAAAATGGGCAACAACACACTTTGTTTTGTTTTTTTTACACCTGTGCGACTGTATAAGGTGGAGTAGTTTTTTTTATTGATCACTTTTTGTGTATCTACTCACCTTTTATACACACAAACCTACTGACAATTTTATTGTGAATACAGTAATTAAACAGATAAATGAAATATGTATTATGAATATTATGTTCAACATTTAAGTATAACTTATGTACTATAAATTTGGGAAATATACGATTTAAGATACAATTTAAAACCCAGAAAGTGACAACATATAATAAGTGTACAGTGTTATAAAAACTTGAGCAATAAGTATGCCAACACCTCCTCGGTGCCTGTCACTGGCGCACTGACTCACTCCAGAGTGGTAGGGGGTCTAACCCATCACAAGAATACTGGTTCCATAGTCCAAGCTGTGTGTCGAGATCAGCCCGACTACATCTACAGTAAGTGGAGCCTCTTGACCTCACACACAAACTCAAACGTCTTCCCTTCCAGGGAGATGACATTCCACATCTCTAGAACCAGCCTCTGTAGCCAGGTATCGGACAGTCATGGTCACTATGTTCAGCTTATGCTGCAACCGACCTACTTGGTCCATCCCACAGGTCGTGAGCCCATGTGAAGGGGGACCAACGTGTCGTCAGGCTGTGCCCAACAGGGCCCCATAGGTGTAGGCCCAGAAACCAGATGCTCGCCACTGAGCCCCACCTCCAGGCCTGGCTCCATAGCCATACTCGGAAGGGGAAATGTTGTCCATTTATGTTTTTCATCATAGGGGATTCTGAGCTGTGCTTTGTATGGTCCCTCATCCTAGGACCTATTTGTCCTGGTAGACCCTACCAGGGACATAAAGCCCCCAGTAACATAGCCCCTAGGTTCATTGGGATAAACAAAAGACTCCACCACGATCATGTGGCTGCTTAAGGAGGGGGATACACAAACAGATTTGTGCCAATTTTTAGAAAGTGCATTCATAGGAATATTATTTCAATATTCAAAAGGCTCCAGTTCTTAAATTCAAGTTGGCTTTTTTACTGCTTTTGTAGGCTCTTGCTTGAGGCTGCATGTTCTATCTGCTACTGGACAGTTGAAGTCGGGGATACCTGGATTTTTGGGATAATTCCCAAAGATCAGTAAACCTTAAACCTGTTCATCCCTGGTGTGGGTGACTCAGACCTACTACTTTACTGTTTATGGAACGCAAGCAATAACCACTGCAGTGATGCAGGGTTAAATTTGTCATGTCATGTCGCTTTTCACTGGTTGTTGTATATCTATAAAACACTCATTGGTTTCACCCTGTTACGCTCTTTGCACACCATGCATACCACCACCGCACTCTCCGTTCAAACTGTTTTATTAAACACTTTGTTCCCAAAGTCCGCACTACTTTTGGTCAATCATTTCAATTGTCTACCCAACATTCTGCAACAAATAATAAAACTCACATCATTCATCCCAATATCATTGTTTAAAAAGTTACTGAGGGATACTGTATATGATCACTGTCCCAGTTTTTCACCTGTTTTGAATCTTTTATTCACCATTTCTCACATGCATATGCTATAACGTAATGCACTACGTAACTATATCACACAGTACAGTTTGTTGTCTATGTATTTGTATATGTTTTGGTTTTGCTTTGTTTTACTTTGCTGTCTGCAGCCAGGTGAGTATTGCAAATGAGAATCTGTTTTCAATTTTCTTACCTGGATAAATAAACACATTTTTTAATACCTTCTTTTTATATTAAAGAAGGATTGTACATCACCTTGGGAACTTCTAGGGGGACTAAATACCTGCCCCACCCCTGAACCTCTTTGCCCAGCCCACATAACCCCAAGCAGCCTTTGCTGTCACCCACAGTGATTAAATGGTTTTTAATACCCAATAAACTGTATTGATACCCCCTGGGGTAGCAGGACCCGCCCCCACAAGGAGCATAGACTATTGATCTTTGAAGAGTGCGAGACTGTGGACTCCAGTAATATTTCTCACTGTTTTACTGGTATTATTGAGAAATTATGATAGCTCATACACAAAATGGAAGTAACAGTAGGAGAAGCAGCAGCCAGATAATGCGCTATCTGAAGGAACACCCTGCTGTCAAGGACTCAAACCAACTCCCGCATGCCTATAAACGTCAAACATATTTTCAGAGTTTTTCAGGTTGGAGCAGATTGACTTAACTTGGATCACCAAATCCTATATAAAGAATGAATAATCATTGCCAGTCACACCTATGGGAAATATACAGTCTTCACATACATGTTTTATCAGAGGAAACAATGTGTTCCCGCCAAATCCCATTATGTGCAGTTTCTAGAAATAAAAAGTGAATGTTGGGAACATGTACCAGTACCAGTCAAAGTCAATCAGTCACAATATTAATGGGGTTTTGCCAGCCAATGGTCAAAATATTGAATGTTGACTTTTTGGTGAGTTCAAACAATTATTTACTGTGCAATGCTTCAAAGTCAGCTCAGCCTATGTTCGACTTCCATTTCCCTTCCCTCTAACAACCTGAGCTCGAGGACTCCCATCAGATGATATGGCCATTATTGGCACAGTATTTAAGGATCTGTACCATGCTCTGCATGGCGGCGATGACCTCTACTAGATGGGGTGTTGGGGGTGGTGGTTGGTTGATTGATTAACTTGCCTGGAAGGACCCCCACTCTCCCAGTGGCTAGCTACATGTCCTCTGGACAGCTGCGTCTGCAACACTTCATCATTTATGTGTGTATTAGGTGTATGTATGTGTTTTTAAGAGTTTCAGTACATACCAAGATATTAGGAGTTGTTTCTTTCATTCTCTCATTTTTATTGTTTGTGTTTTGCATTTAAATTACTTTTTGTGTAATTTATTCATACAGTTCTATAAGAACTAGCTATTACATTTTGATCCCACAAGACAGTAGTGTTTTCCTTACATATACATTAATAATGTCACACTGATTCTACTTTCTACTTTATATCATCAGCCCACACAAATACTTGCACGAGCAATTTACATGGACTGGCTTCATTTTTTAACTTGTGGCTTAAAAGTGCGATGGTTGGTAAGGAATTTGGGGTTGCTGACAAGGAAAACAAATGATTTTCAGAGATAAGTTCAAGTGGATTTTGTTTTGGGGTAAAAGATTAAGTAATTCATTAAACGTAAGTGCTTGTTGTTATTCCTCATTTGGATACTTCAGCCATGGCATCTTACAAGGAAGAGGTAATCGGGAAGGTGATTGTAAGGACCTAAGGATAACGGCCAAATTGATATCCATATTTTATGGTGTGTCAGTGTGGCTCATACTGTCCAACATTGCAAGTTTTGGTAAAGAAAATCTGCAAAGGTTGAATCAAGGCAACTGGACTGTTCTTGTTTCTTGAAAATGTTTTACCTTTAATCCAAAAAGGCTTATTCAGTTCTAGATCTTAGGTGTGGAGTCCCTCGATTTATGCCTCCGTGGAAGTGTTTGTTCCCTTGGGATGGTCAACAATAGGGTGTTGTTGTTGTTGCCCGGTGTTCTTAGTGAAACAACTGTCCTGGATACTAGCCGTTCACTCGTCTTGTGTCAAAACTGCTCATTATGGCCACTCATCCCATTGAATGAGGCGATCTTTGGGTGGACAGATGTCAGAACATTTTAATAGGCAGACAATAGGTGATGCCTCAAACCTCCTCCTCTGTTTAGAGATGGCTTTTCCAGTTTAACATAGATGGCTCCTTTTCAAAAAAATTAAGTGTCGTAAATGCAATAACCCCCCACCAACAGATAATGTTTTTGAATGTATAACCAATTTATTATCACATAACTACTTTATGAACAGATAACCTGCTGATGAAAAAATTACCTTGAAAATTACCTTGATGAAAAATTACCTTGATGGAAAAATTTTCCATTGCATCTTTTTCGGGACGGGAGAGATTAAAGAGGCGGCTGGAGGGAAGAGGGGCTACTGGCAAGAGGTCAATAGCGCAATCATAGGGGCGGTGGGGGGGAGAGAGAGATGGTGAGGTCCTTGCTGAACACGGGGTATAGGTCGTGGTAATCTTCAGGGACCTGGGAGAGATCGGTGGGTGTTACTAGTGGCTTCATCCAGCTCTTCCGGGGGGATCCCGAGGCGTTCCCAGGCCAGCCGAAGGATGTAGTCTCTCCAGCGTGTCCTGGGTCGTCCCCGTGCGTGGAGGCGAGTCCGACTATATCTAGTCGGAACTTCTCGACCTCACACACCAGATCGGGCTCCTTCCCTGCCAGAGAGGTGACATTCCACGTCCCTAGAGCCAGCTTCTGTAGCCGGGGATCGGATCGCCAAGGTCCCCGCCTTAGGCCACCGCCCAGCTCGCACTGCACTCGACCCCTATGGCCCCTCCCACATGTGGTGAGCCCATGGGAAGGGGGACCCACGTTACCCTTTCAGGCTGTGCCCGGCCGGGCCCCATGGGTGCAGGCCCGGCCACCAGGCGCTCGCCTTCGAGCCCCACCTCCAGAGGGGGGCCCCGGTGACCCGCGTTCGGGCAAGGGAAACCTGAATCCATTAATTGTACTCGTCATAGGGGTTTTTGGAGCCGTGCTTTGTCTGGTCCCTCACCTAGGACCTGTTTGCCATGGGTGACCCTGCCAGGGGCATAAAGCCCAAGACAACTTAGCTCCTAGGATAATTGGGACACACAAACCCCTCCACCACGATAAGGTAACGGCTCAAGGAGGGGTCGAGTCAATGTATGAAACTAAATCACACAAGAAAAAAAATGGCACCCCAAACATTAATAGTTGGTGATGGAGCTGTCAAGGATATGAAACATTTTTGCAGTGAGAAGAACACCAAAGTATTGTATTTTACCAATGACATGGTGTCTGATATCCATCCATCCATCCATTTTCTACCGCTTATCCGAGGTCGGGTCACGGGGGCAGTAGCTTTAGCAGGGACACCCAGACTTCCCTCTCCCCAGCTACTTCATCCAGCTCTTCCGGGGGGATCCCGGGGCGTTCCCAGGCCAGCCAAAGGACGTAGTCTCTCCAGCGTGTCCTGGGTCGTGCCCGGAACACCTGAGTCAATCTGTGTCTCGTTAACCCCAACTCCCTACTTGCATTAGGGGGGTATTAGTGAAGGGATGCTATGACCTTAGAGCTTCCCCCCACCAACCATTATCAACCCCCACCCTTCTTTTTTACCACTATGAAACATGCCCGAACAAGCCTAATCGATGACATAGAAAACTGATTGATACAAATCACAGGGGATTCCTCTACTTATGTTTATGCGAAGTCAACCTTTAGAAGGAACAATACTTTTCAGCCATGTACTCTGTGTTCCTATAAACAGTAGCAAATACATCATCTTAAATTTTCTCGCTGACCAACTTCAGAGATATGTCAGCAGATACTCAATCTTTACTACAGTATATTACATTACATTATTTAAACAAAACCGATGACTGAAGTGTGAGTTACTTTACTGTTGCTGCATTTAATCCTAGGTGTGACAGGATGTTGTAACCGGGAATCATTTTGAATTGTCCTGGACATGTTCCCCACCAGTAGTGGTGCACTCGCCTGACTTTGGTACGGGCAGCGTGAGTTCAGTTTCTACTCCTTGACGGTATGAATGTGAGTGTGAATGAATGTCCGAGTCTATATGTGACCTGCGACTGACTGGTGACCAGTTCAGGGTGTAGTCCGCCTTTTGCCCGAAGTCAGCTGGGATAGGCTCCAGCGCCCGGCGACCCTAACCAGGATAAGCGGTGTTGAAAATGGAAATGGATGTTCCCCCACCAACCATCATAAACCCCCACCCTTCTTCCCCCTTCTTCTCTTTTATACTCATATTAACCATCTTTTATATTCAGCATTATAACGTTTTCTTTTGTATTCAAAATGGAAAATGTGGGGTATTCTGAATTAGATAATAATCCCATCTTGATAACAAACAAAATACAGATGATAATGACAATCACATAACAGCACAAAATGATACTTTAAGGCGGGACCAGAGGGGACTCCCGAGCGGGCTGGAGCAGGCTGATGTGAAATGTAGGGTGGATCCGCATCGACCTTGGGAGCCTAAGCTTCATGGTGACAGGGTTGATGACCTTTGTGAATTGGGAATGGCCCAACGAACCTGGGAGCGAGCTTCTGGGACTCCACCCGGAGTGGAATGTGCTTGGTGGAGAGCCAAACCCACTTTGTAGTTCGGGGCCGGTGTCCTCTTACAGTCAGCTGCGGTATTGTAGGACTGTTTTTGGCATAGCAGCATTTGGCGCGCTCGCTCTCAGGTCCTACTGCAGCGTCTCACCAAGGCCAATGCAGGAAACAGAGATGGTTGGTAACCATGCACAATGTGAAAAGGCGATAGACCAGTGGATGCAGAGGGGAGAGAATTGTGAGAGAACTCGACCCAAACCAGCTTCTGAGTCCAGGATTGTGGCTCCTGTGAAGCGAGACATCGGAGCCCAGTCTCCAGGTCCTGTTTCAGCCTCTCAGTTTGTCCATTGGTTTCAGGATAAAACCCAGACAGGCTGATGGTATCACCTATTAAACTGCAAAACTCCTTCCAAAATTGTGAAATGAATTGGGGGCCCCTATCAGATACTACATTCTTGGGAAAACCATGAAACTTGAATACCTGGTTTATCATCAACTCTGCAGTTTCTTTAGCTGAGGGGAGTTTCAGCAGTGCAACAAAGTGTGCCACCTTAGTATCACCTAATGAGACCGGTCAAGATATTGTCGCGATACAATCTAATGCAGATGATAATGACGAGTGCCTAACAATACAAAATGAAACTCTCGGTTATCTAATGTTCACCAAAACACAGCCAAGCCTGGGAAGATTTTGTCAATCGCTTCAACCCTTTAGAAACACAGAGGTCTGAGGAGATAACGGCTAATTCCCATATTCAGAGCGGGAAACAGTACGGCGTGAACATTTCAATAATATACAGATCATACAACCGTTGAGAATTTCTACTTTTGAAAACAAAGGGGTTCCTGATTTGGCACCTTTTTATACCAAGGTGCTGAATAATGTAAACAAAGTAATCGATGAGGTAATTTCAAGTGTGGTACCCGGTGATATCGTACAATTGGAGTTGGTTAGTGAAATGTGAGACAGCAGGAGATCGTTCACATGACAGATGACAGATGACTCGGACATTCATGAAACATTCAGATTTACTCAATCGCGTAGTACTATCAAATTCAGAAATCATGGCCAATGATAACCTTGACTTTGTAGTACAAATTGTAACTGATCAAAGGGGAGACGTAAACTGTCAGAGACGTTGGATTGTCAAATACTCAAAAAGAAAAAACGACATCTCTACATACCCCTTAACAAAGACAGTAATCTATGTTTCGCAACATCACTAGCCTACTTATTAGATAATACACTGACAAATCCAGAGGCTATTCAACAAGCACACGATCTTCAAAGAGCTGTACGTCTGGATGATCAGACAGCTGTGGGGCTAGTTGATATCCATAAATTCGAGAGCCATTTGAACCGTAAAATAGTCGTGCTTTACAGAAAAGAGGGGGGGCAACCATTAAGCCATTTTGAGACAAACTACCCCAAATCCATCGACACCTTGCTATTGTTTCTGACACAAAACCACTACTGCCCGGTAATTTCAACTAATGGTTTTCTCGGACAGGGTTACTTTTGTTGGTTTTGCTAAAAAGGGCATCAGAACCCAAATACACATTATTGTCGGAGCAACTGTTATGTTTGTGTTGATCCAACTTGCATGGAGTCAGAGTTAACACCCATCCATTGCGTGGATTGTAATAAAACATGTCGAAATGAACACTGCTATGCCCGTCATAAAGAATGCAGACAAATAGCAGGTAGACAGAACTCGATCAGCAAATGCGATACATGCAAAAAATTGTATGCTTGTAGCCGGGTATTCTATATAAATGTAAACACAAAAATGCAAAAACATGTATGTCATATCATTAAATGTCAGATATGCGGCATACGTCTGGATGACAGTGTCATAGCAAACACGAGACATCTATGCTACATACAACCGCTTGAACCGCAACAACCTTGTGAAAAAATCGTATTTTAAGATTTCGAAACCTATGTGTATTCAAACAATAAGCATATTCCCTTCCTAGTCTGTACAAAGGCGCTCCAAGGGCTCGAGCAACACTGGTACGGAGATGATTATATTGAGAAATTTCTCCTGTATTTCAGGAATCGGCATTTTAAAGGCTCCACCTTTATCGCTCATAACGCCAGATCATTTGATTCTTTCCTATTAATCTCCAGAATGACTGTGATGGGTATTGTAATCAAACTCATCATGTAGGGCAGTAAAGTCATCTTTTTTACGGACACAAAGTACAAATTAAAGTTCATTGATTCACTGTCATTCCTCACAATGCCTCTCAGTGTATTACCTAAAGCATTAGGTTTCGAAAATCATGTGAAAGGTCACTTCCCCCACATTTTTAGCTCACAAGAGCATCTAGAACACACTCGCAATAACATCGCCTGATAATTACAGACAACAACATAAAGCGTACTCACATGCTATCCAGTATTTGGAGTGGGTGATGTACAGTCAAAACATTTTCATTAAACACGCGTTGAACACCGGCGAGGAAAAGATCGGTGGCTACTTTGTTGACGGGTATGCCGAGCTAAAAGGTGTGAGGTATGTATGGGGGTTCCAAGGCTGTTTCTTTCACGGCTGTCACAAATGTTTTGATCGATCCCTTCCAAGACCTGTTTGACCATACACAAAAAAAAGTGCAGGCGTTAAAAGCCGAACCAGGCGTGTATCTCATAGAGATGCGTGAGCATGATTGAAATGAGATGAAGAAATCACATCCAGGTGTGAGAGAATTTTTGTGTAAATTTGACTTCCCTCAACTTCTCTCCCCCAGACAGGCTCTTTTCGGAGGGCGAGCAAGCGCGTTCACGTTACGCTACACAGCTGCACCTGATGAAAGGGTATTGTATGTAGATGTCACTTCATTGTACCCCTTTGTCAATAGTACATTTTCATATCCAATCAGCCATCCCAGCCTCATACATGCCAATTTTTGATGAGCCTCAAAAGTACTCAACCAAGCCCAAGTTTACCCACCTCAAGGCCTCTTTTTTCTGGTGCTTCCTCATAAAACAGCCAAAGGCAAATTACTATTCACACTCTGTCACACATGCGGTGAACTTAACAATGAAGAAGGGCCGTGTGAGCATGATGATGAGGAAAGCGCACTGACCGGAGTGTGGGTGACTTTTGAATTTACCAAGGCTCTTGAGCTGGGCTATCGGTTGGCACAGATTACAGAGGTTTGGCATTTCGATAAAGTGCGCACGGACGTCTTTAAACAATATGTGACCACATTTCTTAAAGCGAAACAGGAAGCATCAGTCTACCTGCCTAAGGTCGTAGACCAGGCGGGTAGGGACAAATACATTAATGACTATCTGATTTATCAAGTTATTCATTTAGACCCGTCTAGAATTAAAGTCAATCCCGGAAGGAGACAAACTGCAAAAATATGTCTGAACACGATTTGAGGGAAGAGAGCACAAAGAGACAATTTGAAGCAGACTGAACTTGTAACCAAAATAGAAAAAAAAATCAAATTAATGTTTTCCAGGGTATACGAAATCAAGGACTTCAATTTTGTGAACAAGAATATGGCCGTGGTACAGTACAACCATGGTGACAATAGCATTGTGCTGCCATCAGCCGCCTCTAATATCTTTGTAGCATGCATGACTACAGCGAAGGCGCGTATGATCATGTACGCTTATCTAGAACAGCTACAGGAGCGAGTCCTTTACACTGACATACACACAGCTTGATTTATGTGGTGAAAGAAGGTGAACACGCTCTAAAGTTAGGGGACTATTTAGGGGATTTGACCGATGAATTGTCTGGTGACAGCCTTCAAGAGTTTGTTTCAGCGGGTCCAAAAAGCTATGCTTATCAGACCAGAAATAATAAAAAAATTGTGATGAAGGTCAAGGGTGTCACACAGACTCATGAATGTTCTCATTATATCAATTTCGATAGCATCTAAGACTTGGTTGAATGTTACATTGACACAAGAGAGAGTGACTCGGGAGCCATCAAAACCCCTTAGCACAGCATTGTAAGGGATATAATAGACTTTCAGCTGAGGATTACAACATTCGAGAAAAAGTTTCAAGTCGTGTATGACAAAAGACGGCTCCTGCCGGATGGAAAGAGTCTGCCGTTTGGCTATTAGAGAAGAGTTTTGTTTGTCCATCCGTACATCCATTTTCTTTACCGCTTATCCCAGCTATCTTCGGGCGGGAAGCGGGGTACACCCTGAACCGGTCGCCAGCCAATCGCACGGTACATAGAAACAAACTACCAGTTGGACTCACATTTACACCTACGAGCAATTTAGAGTCTTCAATCAACCTAGCACACGTATTTTGGGGATGTTGGAGGAAACCGGAGTACCCGGAGAAAACCCACCTAGGCACAGGGAGAACATGGAAACTCCACACAGAGGGGGCCAGGATTTGAACCCCGGTCCCCAAAACTCTGAGGTAGATGTGCTAACCAGTCGTCCACCGTGCCGGCGTGTTTTGTTTGTATGAAATGGAATTAACCCTAGTTCACTTTGACCCGAGGTTACAACCTCCTTTTTCCTGTCAGGACCAAGCGGATGAGGGAAAACATATTTTATAAAAAGTGTAGTAGAAAATTGTAATCATGTATTAAAAATGAATCTGACAACATTGTGTGGATTTATACTTCTTTTCAACCCATGTACAACGAACTTCAAAAGTGGAATAAAAAGATCAAATTCATCGAAGGTCTGCCTCCTTCTTTTCAGAATGAAAACTTGTTTCCAGCTTGACAAAGCCATCTGATCATCCTTGATGACCTCATCTTTCAAGCCTCAGAACATCCAGAGGTGGTAAAAATATTCACGCAGTATAGGCATCATAAGAACATGAGTGTTATAATGCTGACACAAAATGTATTCCATCAAGGCAAGTACAGCAGGTCCATCATCTTAAATTTAAATTATATGATACTGTTTAAAAATCCTAGAGATTACAAACAGATGTTTTGGCTCATCATATTTTCCCATCAAAGAAAAAATACTTTTTAGAGAGCTATGAAGACGTCACGCAAGAGGCCTACGGTTATTTATTAGTAGATTTAACACCCACCTGTCCAGAACAATTTCGTCTGAGGACCGGTGTGCTCCCAGGTCAGTGGCCTACTGTCTACATTGCTAAAAGCTAACATGTCTACGCTTTTAAAAAGAAATGCGTCACTTCTCAAAGCTCTGTATCACGCCACACCAAAGAGGCGTAAAGACATATTGGCGCAGTCCACCGGATCTGATTAAGGCTTTCTGCGAAATCGCTTTCAATCTTTTGAAAGGTCATATAGCACTCTCACCTTCACAGTACAAGAAATTGAAAATGAAAAAAAGAAAATTACCAGACTATTGGCTGATAAAAAAAGTAGCGTTTAAATAGCGTTTAAAAAAAGAGTGGGAGAAGCGCTCAGAAAATGTTTCTTATCACTCCTCAACAAATGGATCAATTAAGCAGACCCAAACCAACTATACGACAAATGGCCGAGCAGGATTTGGATTCGAAAATGAAAGAAGTTTTAGAGGACCATACAAATACTCAGTATGAAAAAATAAAAAAATATGAAGCTTTAATGCAACGTTATTTAACGCTCCTCAAAGAAGGGGAGAATTAAGGAAATGCGCTCACGGTGACTCGACCTCCAGAGGAATTGCAAAGACCGTTGACAACAACACGCCCGGAAGTGTCGACAGATCCGTGGCAAGACATTGTACAAACTATTCCCTCACGGTATTGAAAAAAACTCGACTATGTTTTGAGAAAATTAATGGATGATGGAAAAAGTTGGACCCAACGCCGCAAATGTATCTTTAAAAGTCAACCTGTAAAAGGCTCACATATGACTGATTTACTCAAACATTTAGCTATCGCTGTTAAAAAAATACAGATCGCTCTCCTAGAGGTTGGAGTAAGTTCCGACACACCCTCTACGAGCTGAACATCCCCGAGACGTCTATTTCCAACCCTCAAGTGTGTCATCAATTTAGACAACTGAAACTCGATGGTATTGTAGCTCATTAGAATGATATGACGGAGCAATTGCCTACATCGGGAAGTAAAAAGAGAAAGGGACAGAGAAGAGACCCGCCGCTGCCGTAAAGTGGATAGGTTCTTTCCCTTAATGATGGCTATTATTTAATAATGAGACACAACGTATTTGTACATTTTCTTGTCTTTTTATTGAATACAAATGTTAGAAAAGCAACAAAATGGTTACAGACAATGGCATTTTTTTTTTTTTTTAAAGAACATGACATCTGAGCGCCGCATGATTGGCTCGGATAAAGCTGATGATGTATCACAAATTCGGATACCATAGCATCGTTTTTAATTCCATCACCGGTATAACAAGCCAATACATCTTGATAAATCAGACCACAGCCTCTACTGCTCAAGTAATAAACACAATGTTGACCACAAGTGACTGACAGCCCATGTTGCAGATGACGGTTATGGTATAATATACGCTCAGAATGGTCTTCCAAGAGTGATTTTATAGTCTGTGGGAAATATTCAAATTCGGAAGCGGGGGGTAAACTGAATGTGTCGAAAAAAGTACCTATCCCATCCTTTTCTAAGATGAGAGTCAACCAATGTTCTCCCGGTAGGTTTCTCGGATGAGTATTGACGATGTAGAATACGGGGGGGGGGGGGGGCGTAGGCTGTAAAAATTGTAACTCGTCAGAAGCATACACACCGCCGAATAATCTGCCTTGCAGGCGTTTCATAAGGGTTTCAAGATCACAACCATTCATCCTTTCTGTAATAATTCATCAACACCTGTCTTTTTGAATTTATTTCGAGAATAGAGTCGTAGCAGCCATACACGATGAGAGTGGTAGTATGGGGGAGGGGGATTCTGAATCTCATCTCTAACCTTAAATTGCCGGTGGAGACGGGGGATAGAGCCCCCGTGTCATCGTTAGGGCTCAAAGTAAACACAAAGAGCGTAGCCTTGTAGAAACTCTTCAGGATCAATACAGAGAGGTTGATCTTTAACATATCGACCTGTAGCTGTAAAAACGTTATGATACTCACGTACAGCATTCCCGGCATTAAATTGAGGTTGGTATGCTTTGGCTGGAATTTGTCGACCCTCTTGACATACAGCTAAATATTCCAAGTTATGATCGGCGAAATTGAAAGGGTTTAGATCTTTCCTGCAAACAACTGCGTTATGATTCACAAGTCCTAAGTCCGCACTTGACTGCGAGATCAACCTGTCGCCTAGAGTCACATCTACTTGAGAGAAGATTGTGTTGAGGGGGTTATTAACGACATACCAAATATGTAAGACAGAGGTGGTTTAAAGCTCCAAAACAATCGCCCCTTGAGCTGGGAGTTTTGGCTTCCTGATGTTTTTTCTTTAAAAGGCCCCCTACATCATTTACAATTTGTACAATATCTTCATAATAACCTGTAGGTAAGCAAAGAGTCTCAATGTTAAATTTATTTTCATCAACATCCTTAGGTGGGTCTTCATCTTGTTTTGGCGGGGTGGGGTTCCATGTGTCTACAATGTCAAGGGCTGCTTGGTCTTCAGGGACATTTAACCATGTATGAGGGTATGAGAGTCCAGTCAGGGCCACCTCCCAGCTCCCTTCGAGAGCTCGATGATGAGACAAATTCACCCTGTATTCTGCGATTGTATTTTCTGTAAACACATCTGAGCTTGAATTGGATGGTAAAGTCACATAAAATCCTCCTTCCAGCTTGAGGTTCATACTGATATTGGATGATATTCGTAATCGTACGTGTTTTTATCAGAATCAGAATCATCTTTATTTGCCAAGTATGTCCAAAAAACACACAAGGAATTTGTCTCCAGTGATTGGAGCCGCTCTAGTACGACAACAGACAGTCAATTGATAGAGAACACTTTTGAGACATAAAGACATTGACAAAAAAAAGACAGTCACTGAGCAAGCAGTAAAGGGTTGCTAGTTATCTGGTAATGCCGGTAATTTTATTTTGGACAATTGTGCAAAAAGATGCAGAGTCCTCTAGCACTTAGAGCTGTTCGAATGACCAATATTGCAATAGTCCGTTGCAATGACCATTGTGCAAAGGGCGCCGAGACTTCAAGGAGTGTATGCGGTTTAAAGTAACGAGTAGTGCGATAATCTGGGACAATGTTGGTTGTGCAAATGTTGCAGATACTCCTTAATCAGTGTGCAAATGGAGCAGATGCTACTCTGGCATGAGTTTTTTGCGACCTTGCTGTAATTACGGATGAATCGACGGTAGAAATTGGCGAATCCAAGGAAACGTTACAGTTCTTTGCGGGTGGTAGGAGTGGGCCAGTTAACGATGGCTTGGATCTTGGCAGGGTCGGGTTGTAGTTGTCCTTTAGAGATAACGTAGCCCAGGAAGTGTACAGAGGAGAGGTGGAATTCACATTTTTCGGGTTTAACATACAGGCGGTTTTCAAGGAGGCGTTAGAGGACTTGGCGTACATGACGGTGATGTTCTTCAAGGGAGCAGGAGAAAATGAGAATGTCATACAAATAGACAAAAAGAAACCGGTTCAGCATATCACGAAGGACGTTGTTAATGAAGGAAGACAGCGGGAGCATTAATCAATCCAAACGGCATGACCTGGTATTCGAAGTGTCCGAGAGGGGTGTTGAAAGCGGTTTTCCATTCATCCCCCTCTCGGATACGGATGAGGTGGTAGGCGTTCCGTAGATCCAACCTGCTGAATATCCGGGCGTCGCAGAGGGGTTCAAATGAGGGGTCGAAGACAGGAAGCGGAGATTTATTTTTGACGGTGATGTCATTGAGACCACGGTAGTCGATACATGGGCTAAGAGTGGAGTCTTTCTTTTCAACAAAAAAGAAGCCGGCCCCTACTGGAGTCCGGAAGCCAGAGAGTCATGGATAAAGTCCTCCATTGCCTTTTTGTCAGGTCGGGAACGGTTGTAGAGACGGCTGGAAGGAAGAGGGGCCCCCGGCAGCAGATTAATTGCGCAGTCATATGGGCGGTGGGGGGCGGGGGGTAGAGAAATGTCCAGGTCTTTGCTGAACACCGGAGAGAGATCATGGTATTCTTCAGGGACTTGGGAGAGGTCCACGGGCATGGAAGAGGGTGGCGATTTATCAGAGGGTGGTATAGCTGAGAGCAGGCAGTGTGAGTGGCAGTGAGGGCTCCATCCGGTGATGGCTAAGTGTGTCCAGTCGATGGTGGGGTTGTGTTTTTTGAGCCAGGGAATTCCGAGGACTAATGGGGTATCAGGGGAAAGGATAACAAAAAGTGAGATGTTCTCACGGTGGTTACCCGAAATGAGCAAGGTGAATGGCACTGTTTGGTGGGTAACGGCGGAGATGATTCGGCCATCCAGGGCTGTGACTTTCTTCGGGGATGGAAGTGGTTGGAGAGGGATTTGGACCTGGTGAATTATTGCTTCATGAATGAAGTTGTCATCGTCACCGGAATCAATCAGGGCAGTAATGGGGGTGTTCTGAGCAGAAACTATAATGCAAGCGGGAACGGTCATGCGAGAGGGAGAGCTTGAGGGAATGGACGCGACGCGTCGTGGTGAGCCTGGTCTTTTGATTGGAGGGGGCATGAGGAAATAAAGTGAACGGATTGACCGCAGTAGATACACAGCCGCTGGATGACTCGACTCTGACGCTCCTGTGGGTCGAGACGCGTTTTATTAATTTGCATGGGCTCTGTGGTAGCTACGGGGAGTGACGGAAGTGCGGGAGACGGTGCGGGAGGCGGGTGAGAAGCTGACGGCGTTGTGCTCTGAGTGGGAGGATTCTTACATACGCGGACCCTCCTCTCTTGTTCGCTCTCGCAGTCGGTTATCAAGCTGAACGGAAAGGGCAATGAGAGAGGAGGGCTCGTCCCGGACTTCTAGCTCATCCTTGAGTTGGTCGGAGAGGCCATTTGAAAAAATCCTCCCAAGCGCCGCGTCGTCCCACCCGCATTCACCTGCCAATATCCGGAACTCAATGGAATATTCCACTGCTGATTTAATGCCCTGCGTGAGCGTGAGGAGGCGACGGGTGGCTTCTTTGCCCTGAATTGGGTGATCAAACACTTTGGGGAGTTCGAGGGAAAAATAATCAAATAAATAAAGTACCGGAGAGGTGTTTTGCCATAATGAAGTGGACCATTTTGTTGCTTTGCCGCGGAGGAGTTTAGTGACACATGCTACTTTGGAACGTTCGGTGGGATAACTGTACGGTTGGACATTGAATACGAGTGAGCAATTAAGAATAAACTGGATAGATGCACCTAAGTCCCTGGAGTAGGGCTCGGGCGGAGGGACATGAGGTTCTTTGTACGGGAAACGGGGTGGCTCGGAAGGAGTACTTACAGGGGGTTGAATGGATTGCATCTGTTGGGAAAGGAGGGAGACATGTTGCGAAAGGGAGTGGAGCATTTCGATGATTTCTTGCAGGTTTTTGTCCTGTCTTCCAATGTGGGCGCCTTGGAGGTTAGTGCATTTTTCAGAGCCTCCGGAGTTGCTGGGTTCACAGTGGCCTAAGTATTATGTCACGTGTAGGGAGTAGCTGGACCCAGGAGCAGGCGGAGGCAGATGTAAAATGATGAACAGTTTATTGAGGAAAGGTTATGGAGGTGTGGCAGAACAGGTGGCTGGCTTGGTGGCAGGAATGACGTGGGTCAGGAACACAGGGGAGCACTGGGAACGAGGAGACACAAGAGTTAACAAGGGAAGCGAGGAAGAGTATAGCTTACTTGGACACAAAGTGCCCTCTCGGCTCCAATAATGGAACTGCAGGGCAGTATATGACAGAGCTGTTCCCACGAGTGCAAAGTGGATGGATGAAAGCTTAGGAGGAAATTGCTTATTCTTAGAGGGGTGCAGTCTGTGACAAGTATCATAATAATTTCTAATTCCATAACTCTCAGGAATTTCAGAACCATATGGTGGTAAGGACGTACACCTCGACAGTTCAGGGAACAGTATAATTAAGGGGTAATAATAAAAAACATCCATTAACGCACCTACACAATTTATAATCTTTCCTCAGTGACCTATTCAAGAGATAAGAATGTTGGTGGGGACAAGAAAGATATAGTGATTATGGTATGATGTGTTATTTTAGTTGGGGTTTATTACATAGATGTTGCAGTCATGTCCAAGTACTGGATTACAAAGGAAAGATGAGAAATTAATGAAGTTGGAGGATGACCCAGGAATAAAACAATAGAAATAGTAGTGGAATAAAAGATAATTGAATATTAGACGAAGTAAAACAGAATATATGTGCATGAATGAGAAGGGTGAAGAAACAGGTCAAAGCAGGTTGGAATGGATGGTGGAAGGTGTCAGGTGTGTTGTGTGACAAAATAGTCTCTGCAAGGATGAAGGGCATACTTTATAAAACAGCCATGGTGTACAGATTAGAGACAGTGGTACTAAAGAGACAAAAGGAAGCAGAGCTAGAGGTGGCAGAAATGTATATGTTGAGGTTCTCTCGAGGAGTGAGCAGGTTGGATAGGATTAGAAATGAGCCCATCTGAGGGACAGCCAAGGTCAGATGTTTTGGAGACAAAGTTAGAGAGAGCAGACTTCGATGGTTTGGACACGTTAAAAGGAGAGAGAGTGAGTATATTGGTAGAAGGATGATGAGGATGGAGCTGCCAGGCAAGAGAGCTAAAGGGAGACCAAAGAGAAGGTTGATGGATGTAATGAGGGAAGACATGTGGGCAGCTAGTGTTTGAGAGGAAGATGCAGGAGATAGGCTTACATACATGGAAAAGGATGACACACTGTGGCGACCCCTAAGGGGACAAACCGAAAGGAAAAGAAAAAGATTATATGGACTGGCGAGATGAAAGTTGAGCTTTTTGGAAGGTGTGTGTCTCGTTACATCTGGCGTAAATGTAGCACAGCATTTCAGGAAAAGAACATCATACCAACAGTCAAACATGGTGGTGATAGTGATGGTCTTGGGCTGGATTGCTGCTTCAGGACCTGGACAACTTGCTGTGCTTGATGGAACCATGAATTCTTCTCTTTCACAGATATTCCTGAAGGATAATATTCAGCCATCAGTTTGTAACTCAAGCTGAAGCACACTTGGATTCTGCTGCAGGATAACAATCCAAAACACACCAGCAAGTCAACTTCTGAATGGCTTAATTAACAAAATTAAGGTTTTGGAGTGGCCTAGTCAAAGTCCAGACTTGAATCCAATTGAAATGCAGTTGTATGACCTTAAAACGGCCGTTCATGCTCAAAAACCCTCCATTCTTGCTGGATTCAAACAATTCTGCAAGGAAGAGTGGGCCAGGATATCTCCACAGAGATGTGAAAGATTCATTGCCAGTCGTAGAAAACGCTTGATTTCAGTTGTTGCTGCTGAGGATGGCCCAACCAGTTATAAGGTGTAGGGGGCCATTACCTTTTCACATAGGGTGAGGTAACTTTGAATTCTTGAATTTTTTTCCTTAATAAATGGAATAACCATTTAAAAACAGCATTTTAAGTTCACTTGGTTTATATGTGTCTGATATTTACATTTGTTTGATGATCTTAAACAAAGTGGGGGAAATTATGCAAAAATCTTAGAATTTGAGAAGGGGGCCAATACTTTTTCACGCCACTGAAGCTCGCTGGCAGTAAATTATGTCATGTTTGAGCCTTAACATATTTTCAACAGATTTGCCCACTGCCAAAATAAAACCGTAAAAATCCCAAACTAAAAACAGTCATAATTTGCTCATTTTTGACTAGCTCGGCGCCTGTACATTGGGGTTCACCCCGGTGGACGAGAGGGTAGCCTCCCCCCGCCTTCGGGTGGGGGGACGAGTCCTGACTGTTGTTTGTGCCTATGCACCAAACAGCAGTTCAGAGTACCTACCCTTTTTGGAGTCCTCGGAGGGGGTGCTGGAGAGCACGCCGGCTGGGCACTCCATCGTTCTGCTGAGGGACTTCAATGCTCACGTGGGCAATGACAGTGAAACCTGGAAGGGCGTGATTGGGAGGAACGGCCCCCCCGATCAGAACCAGAGCGGTGTTCTGTTATTGGACTTCTGTGCTCATCACAGCTTCTCCATAACGAACACCATGTTCAAGCATAAGGGTGTCCACACGTGCACTTGGCACCAGGACACACTAGGTTGCAGTTCGATGATCGACTTTGTGGTCGTGTCATCGGACTTGCAGCCGCATGTCTTGGACACTTGGGTGAAGAGAGGGGCGGAGCTGTCAACTGATCACCACCAGGTGGTGAGTTGGCTCCCATGGTGGGGGAAGATGCCGCTCCAAAGTGGCAGGCCCAAATGTATCGTGAGGGTCTGCTGGGAACGTCTGGCGGAATCCCCTGTCAGAAGGAGTTTCAACGCCCACCTCCGAAAGAACTTTGCTCATGTTCCGAGTGAGGAGGAGGATATCGAGTCCGAGTGGACCATGTTCCACGGCTCCATTGCTGAGGCGGCCGACCGGAGCTGTGGCGTGGTGGTTGATGCCTGTCGTGACGGCAATCCCCGAACCCATTGGTGGACACCAACAGTGAGGGATGCCGTCAAGCTGAAGAAGGAGTCCTATCGGGCCATTTTGGCCTGTGGGACTCCTGAGGCAGCTGATTGGTACCGGCTGGCCAAGCGGAATGCAGCTTTGGTGGTCGCTGAAGCAAAAACTCGGGCATGGCAGGAGTTCGGTGAGGCCATGGAGAAAGACTTCCGGATGGCTTCGAGGAAATTCTGGTTCACCATCCGGCGTCTCAGGAGGGGGAAGCAGTGCACCATCCACACTGTGTATAGTGGGGATGGGGCGCTGCTGACCTCGACTCGACGTTGTGAGCCGGTGGGGAGAATACTTCGAAGACCTCCTTAATTCCACCGATACGCCTTCCCATGAGGGAGCAGTGTCTGGGTTCTCTGAGGCGGGCTCTCCTATCTCTGGGGTTGAGGTGGATAAAAAGCTCCTCGGTGGCAGGGCCCCGGGGGTGGATGAGATTCGCCTGGAGTTCCTCAAGGCTCTGGATGTTGTAGGGCTCTCCTGGTAAACACGCCTCTGCAACATCGCGTGGACATCGGGGACAGTGCCTCTGGATTGGCAGACAGGGGTGGTGTTCCCCCTTTTTAAGAAGGGGGACCGGAGGGTGTGTTACAACTACAGGGGGATCACACTCCTCAGCCTCCCTGGTAAGGTCTATTCAGGGGTGCTGGAGAAGAGGTTCCGTCGGGAGTTGAATCTCAGATTCAGGAGGAGCAGTGTGGTTTTCGTCCTGGCCGTGGAACAGTGGACCAGCTCTACACTTTTGGCAGGATCCTCGAGGGTGCATGGGAGTTTGCCCAACCAGTCTACATGTGTTTTGTGTCCCTCGGGTGGTCCTGTGGGGGGTGCTTCGGGAGTATGGGGTACCGAACCCCATGATACGGGCTGTTCGGTCCCTGTACGACCGGAGTCAGAGTTTGGTCCGCATATTCGGCAGTAAGTCGGACTTGTTTCCGGTGAAAGTTGGACTCCGCCAAGGCTGCCCTTTGTCACCGATTCTGTTCATAACTTTTATGGACAGAATTTCTAACCGCAGCCGAGGGGTAGAGGGGATCCGGTTTGGTGGCCTCAGTATTGCATCTCTGCTTTTTGCAGATGATGTGGTTCTGTTGGCTTCATCAAGCCGTGACCTCTAACTCTCACTGGAGCAGTTCCCAGCTGAGTGTGAAGCGGCTGGGATGAGAATCAGCACTTCCAAATCTGAGACCATGGTCCTCAGTCGGAAAAGGGTGGCGTGCCCTCTCCAGGTCGGGGATGAGATCCTGCCCCAAGTGGAGGAGTTCAAGTATCTTGGGTGTCTTATTCACGAGTGAGGGAAGAATGGAACGGGATATCGACAGGCGGATCGGTGCAGCGTCTGCAGTGATGTGGACTTTGTATCGATCCGTTGTGGTAAAGAAGGAGCTCAGCCGGAAGGCGAAGCTCTCGATTTACCGGTCGATCTACGTTCCTACCCTCAACTATGGTCATGAGCTGTGGGTCGTGACCGAAAGAACAAGATCCCGGATACAGGCGGCCGAGATGAGTTTTACTCCACAGGGTGTCCGGGCTCTCCCTTAGAGATAGGGTGAGAAGCTCGGTCATCCGGGAGGATCTCAGAGTAGAGCCGCTGCTCCTCCACATCGAGAGGAGCCAGATGAGGTGGCTGGGGTATCTGATGCCACCAGGACGCCTCCCTGGTGAGGTGTTCCAGGCACGTCCCACCGTGAGGAGACCTCGTAGACGACCCAGGACATGCTGGAGAGACTACATCCTTCAGCTGGCCTGGGAACGCCTCGGGAAGGGCTGGATGAAGTGGCTGGGCGTCCCTGCTAAAGCTACTCCCCTCGTGACCTGACCTTAGATAAGCGGTAGAAAATGGATGGATGGATGAATGGACTAGTTTCAGTCAGCCCCCCTCCCGTTTTACAGTGGGAAAAATAAATGTGTTTGAAACATATCTAGCTTTTTAATTTTGATGTTCGACTGTATATAACTCTTTTAATAGTACAAATACATGCTTCCCTTTTTATTTAAGCCTTCCTGTTTTTGTTTGTTTTGTCGATTGTTGCCCACAGAGAGCGCATGCCAATCATCTGGAGATAGACAAATCTCACAATATGTATTTTATTATTGTGTTTGCTTTTGACTTTTGTACTAAAGTACATTTATAAGTGTGTACTTTTACTTAAGAAAGAGAGTTACTTCAGTACTTTTACCAGAGTTATTTTTTTGGACAAATATCAGTACTTTTACTGAAGTACTGAATACCAGTACTTTTGACATCTCTGGTGGTAATGCTGACCTTGGAACTGTTCAGACTGAAATTTCCTCCACCTTGACTAAGAGTCTAGTTCCAACTGAAGAAAAACAGTCCCAAAGCATGATCCTGCTACTACCATGCTTCACTGAAGGTACGGTGTTCTTTTGATGTGTTGTATTTGTGCCAAACATACCGCTTGCATTTATGGCCAAATAGTTTAACCTTGGTTTCAATCGGGCCATAACACATGTATCTTGTTATCTAGTTATCTTGTAACTCTGAATGCTCTCATGAATACTCAGGCCTCTACACAGGTTATAATTAAGAAGTCCGGAGGCCACTGCGTTGTGCTGACTTGGTGACAGGTCTGGGCATTCTAAAATGTCCGTAACAACTGCAGGCTGCAGGTAGAGGACAATACGGCAGTTAGTCTCAGTTAAGATGCTTACATGTGTTGTGAGGGCCTAATTTGGTACAATCTTGATGACACCTATACTGTATGTTTGAGAACAGTCTAAAGTGTTAGCCTGAGGCCTAAATTAGAAAGCCAATGGCGCCACTAAGTGGGGAAAAGATGAATGTCATAGCTATCTCATGGACCTGACTAAACCAAGAAACACCATTAAAAACTAAAAACTTAGTACATAGTTATATTGCATGGCCTAGTTAAAAAAAACTAAGAAACAATAATAAGATGCTGAGACACATTTATAAATAAAAGTTTGAACAACATGAATATCTAGCCTTCTTATGACACCTATGAAAAACCATACCAGATTAGGTAATCTTGATTCTAGCCAATCAGGACTAAGGGGTGGACACAAAAACAAGATGGGTGAGTCCCAGAGAGAGGGTATTTAAGGCAGCGCTTTCATTTTGCTTATTCCGTTTTTTGTCATTCTGGAAATTGAGGCAACTGAGGCCCCACCTGCAGCCCAACCATCCTCTGGTCCAAAGAGACAGATCGAGACACATCAGCAGCATACCACCAAGCCGTGAATACCACGGCTTGGTGTGAATACCTGTGAATCTGTGAATACCACCAAGCCGAAAACGATGTCGCAGTGAAAATACGCGAAAGGAAACTAGGAATCTGGAAACGCAAAGTCCTGGAGGCAAAGGGGACAGCAGACATGTGGAGCCTACTTCGAACGCTGGAAGAGGGACAGGGGGAGTCGAAAGACAAGATCCTTATGGTTGACGGGCAACCCCGGATCTCGGCTCTGAGCAAAGCAAATGCCTTCAAAGCCGCGTACCAGGCCGCTAGCAAGCTCGACATCCGAAAGGAAGACAGATGGGCGAAAAGAGCAACCAACATCGAGCTCCGGAAGCCAACTGCAGAAAATGTCTTGAGCGCAGCCCTGACGATGAAGGAACTGCACACTGCAATAGCGATGCTGAATCCGTCCAAATCACCGGGCCCGGACCAGATCCACCCCAAATTCCTCCACCATCTTGGACCCACAGCGTCAAGCATTCTCCTCCAAACCTTCAATAAGTCGTGGTCAGAGTCCAACACCCCGCAGGCCTGGAGAACGGCGGACATCCGACCAATCCTCAAATGGGGGAAAGACCCGCAGGCCGTGTCATCGTACAGACCAATCAGCCTAACCTCAGCAATGGGAAAGGTTATGGAACGTATGGTGACCAACAGATTGATCTACCACCTGGAAAGAGAAGGGCTCCTGACACCAGAGCAATCCGGTTTCCGGCCGCAAAGGAGCACTGAAGACCAACTCCTACGACTTTCACAAACGATCAGCGACGGTTTCCAGGCCAAGCCGATGCAAAGAACGATGCTGGCGCTGTTCGATTTCAGCAAGGCATACGACAAGGTTTGGCGGGATGCTCTACTCTGGAAAATGATCCAAGTGGGGCTACCGCACACCGTTGTCAGGTGGGTGCAGAGTTGGCTATCCAACCGAGTCAACTTTGTCACATTCGGCGGACAGAGAAGTAAGATTGGGATCTTTCGCCAGGGGGTACCACAAGGGTCGGTCATTTCGCCAATACTCTTCTTGATATACGTGAATGACCTCACGAAGACCCTGCCCAGTGGCGTACACAGCAGCCTCTTTGCAGATGACGTGGCATGTTACACCCAAGCGCCGCAACTGGAGACTGCCCAAGAACAACTTCAAACTGCGGTAGATGCCATTGTCGGGTGGAGCAAGAGGTGGAAACTTACCTTAAATGCATCCAAGTGTGAGTGTACTTTCTTCTCCACAAACTCACACGAGGCGAAGTGGCAGCCTACGCTGAGCATCCTCCAACAACCGATGCACCACAATCCAACACCCACGTTCCTCGGAGTCACCTATGATCGTCAACTGACCTTCATCAAACACACCGAAACAGTCGCGCGCAAAATGGCGACCAGAGCTCGGGCAATCCGCAAACTAGCACACACTGACTGGGGCTATGACAAGGCAACCCTTCGGAACACCTACATTGCCACAGCCAGAACGGTAGCAGAATACGCGGCGCCAGCCTGGATTCCCTGGATATCCCCCACCAATCTGGAGAAACTTGAAGCCTCGCAAAGATATGCTGCTCGAGCCATAACTGGCCTTATGAAGACGACGCCATCTGATGCAGTCCTCATTGAGAGTGATCTGCCGTCTATCAAAACACGAGCCACTCAGCTAGCAATCTACGCATACGACAAGTCACTACGCGTTCCAGACGACAACCCGCGACGAATGGTGGCGGGGAGGCACCCGATAAGGCGAACTAAGAAGACCGACTGGCGCGACCACGCACGCGACAGATGGGCGACGGTGTTCGTCAATGCACAGGGTGACCAGGACCCTTTTCCCCAACTGAGAGCACCATGGGAAGAGATCACCGCCATGACCTTTGCCAAAGCGGCTGAAGGCAGATACCAGCAACCCGAAGACAACTACGCAGCCACCGTCAGCGCTCTCAACAAAGATGCTGACGTCTTCCAAATGACCTGCTTCACTGACGGCTCGGCGCGAACTGGTAATACTGCCGGAGGTGCCGGAGTCCTGATGATTCACAGGGAATCAGGGGAAACGTGGGAGCAAAGCCTACCAGCTGGAAGCTGGACCTCCTCCTTCCAAGCTGAGATGATTGCGATCGAAGCGGCGCTAAAGATGGCCACCGAAAGGTGTGAGCCAGGGACCCCAATCCGCTTGGTGACAGACAGCCTCTCCTCCCATCAGAGGCTGCAAACCATGGAACATGAGTTCAAATTGAAAACCACCACCGAGGCCTCAATCAGAGAACTCCTGACTACCCTCGAAGATAAACAAGTGGCGGTGGAAGTTCTATGGGTCCCAAGCCATTGCGGTGTCCCGGGCAATGAAAGAGCCGACCAACTAGCCGCTGCAGGAGGCGGCATGGAACAAGGCGGTGCACCACGACACTTCGCGACAGCAAAAGCTGCCATCCGGCGAGCGACACGAAGCCACCGCATCCACGCCGACAAACGAAAGAACCTCTACGCTGACAACGAAGGCAACACGATCTTCCCCAGAGATCAAAACTTGAACCGGCAGGAACAAGTAACGATCAGTCGCCTCCGAAGCGGACACCATCCGGAGCTGCGCTACTGGAGGAAGAAGATGGGGCTGACGGAGTCAGAAGAATGTCGGCTATGCGGCACGGGCGACGCTGAGACGGCAGAACACGTCCTGACGAAATGTCCAGCTATGACTGCCCTCTACCCAGATGGCTGGACACACAAAGACCTCTTGACATCCCCTAAAGAGGCACTCAATATCTGGAGCGAATGGCTGGAGGCAGTGTCCCCCGACACTGCCTAACAACAACAACAACAACAACAACATCAGCAGCAATCTACACATGCAGGCTAAAGTGTCAATACCCTGCTATAAAAGAAAGAAAAACCCACATTGGTCGCTGAAATAAATCTATGTATTACTTTTTTATCCCATTTCCAATTGCCAAGCGAAAATTAAAAATAATCGAAAAGTGACTTTTTTGTTTCATTACGTCTTTGTGTCTAATATTTCATTGGTTACGATTATGTGACCCAGAGAAGTTTGGTAACGAGCATTAGTAAAGATATGTTAGCTTGTTGGTGCAGTCTGGATCACGACCATGATCCATTTGTCATATTATTTCAAGGAAAAATGTGTTTGAAGGAGGGCTGGGGAAAAAAGTCGACTTACTGTGATGAGTGTTGTTACGTTCGTGAACGTTTCGTTCAGAAGAACAAATCTTTTTAGTGAGCGAACTGAACAGTTTATGAAATGATTCGATCTTTTAGCTTGGCCGCCGCCGGCCACCGTGAGTCGAGCAAGTTGGCTGGGAGCGGAATCAGAACTGCTGAAGCGTTTTGTCACTCACTTCTGAATCTTCGGCGAATGACCATTGAGCAGCAAGCGTGCAGGCAGGGGCGGGACTTCATTAAACGTACTGCCATGTGATTTAGGATTCGCCAGCGTTGTCACTCACTTCGGCAACTGACCAATGAGCAGCCAGCGTCAGCCAGCACCATACTGGCGGCGGAGGGACCTAAGTGAACTGAGTGATTTGTTCAGTGAACTGGTGTACTGAGGAACGGTAGAACTAAAAAGTGATTCGTTCAGGGGAGGAACTTAAGTGAACTGAGTGATTCGTTCAGTGAACTGGTGTACTGAGGAACTGAAGAACTGAAGAGTGCAAGTCCTGACGTCCTCGCGGAGATAGCTTTCACTAGCAGCCGTTTTTTCAAGCTAACGGCTAATATTGAGTTAGTCAAGCACATGAAAACAAGCACACATATTTAAAATAAATGTAAATTAATAATAAACGTATATATGGACACATATAATTCCCTCTGTCTCTAATGCGATTATGAAAGCATTTTATTTTATAATAATAATATTACATTAAACTAAAAAAGACATTCAGACGCTTTCCACTAATCAGATGACAATAACATTCTTGAGTGAAATGTGCTGCCAGTTGTCAAAAATCTTGAACAAAACATTCGGACTCTTCAAAATTGACTTGATCAAACATCTTTAAAAGGAGCTGGAATGGTCAGTGTGGAGAAAGCACACCTTAAAATCTGGGCCAAAATATCTGTCGACAAGTGTCATTGAGAATAAAGACGTACACCATGCACTTAGCAAGGTACAGCACGCCATCAATGAACCCATTTGTTGTGTATGTGTCGCGACGCGCAAGACAGGCGTTTAATGGCGCGGTGCCTTGAGTTGATAAATGTTCAACACAGGAACAGTGTTGCAGTGATGTCAGATGGCACATGCAGTAGGAGAGGGGTTGGGAGAGTGATGTCAGAGAGCTAACACTGGAGGTTCCAATCGCAACTCCGACTGTCTGTCTGTCGAAGTGTCTTTGGGGAAGACATTGAACCCTAAATTGCTTCCAGGTCTTCAGCATTGTAAATGAGAAACCTTTCTCAATTGCCTTACCTAGTTAAACAAAGGAAATTATTAAAACAGCAATCAACCAACTAGCGTGAAAAGCGTGAATCCATGCTACATCCTGCTCAGCGACCATTTCCAAATATGGGAAGCTTGCACGAGAACACTGTCGTCCATGCACCCTGCCCCCTGCCTTGACAGAAATTTTAAAATTTAGCAAGAAACATGAAGAAGATTTTATTTATTTTCGTGAGCCACATAAAATAATGTGGTTGGCCGGATCTGGCCCCAGAGCCTTAAGATTGACACCTGTGCTTTAATGGAAGGGTAGCAACAATTTTGCCTACATGTGCAATTATGGCAATTATGGGAATTTCCCACTAGGACTGATGTGGATGTCTGTTTGAGGTCGTATGCAAGACAGAGAAAGACAGTGCTTGTGTATGCCAAAGAGAAAATATAGTAATAGTGTGTACGTGCAGGCATAGTTATAATAAAATGTGCATACATGTGTTGTGGGAGAGGGGTGCAGGGACTATCAAGTGTATGTGTGTTGAAACTCAATCAGAAATAGGCTGAAGGAGGAGGGTGAAGCAGCTGGGGCCTCCTATAAGGTCTTCAATTTTCCTCCCAGTCCAGCCACTGGAGTGTGTAATTACTTTGGGGCTGGCCTGGGAGATGGCATGGGTGTGCAAACATTCACACACACACGTATGCATCTCAACCCTGACACACACACATACAGTATACATCTCAATCCTCTCTCACACACACACACACACACACACACACACACACACACACACACACACACACACACACACTTCAACCACCCCTAAGTCACACACCTTCCTCTAAAAGCCCCCACACACCCAGGATTTCCACATGTAGGGATACATACACACAGACACACATCCCCTTGAAAGAAACATGTCAGCCTTCCTCATCTACTTCCTGTAGCCTTCAGTTCATCAGAATTGCCCTTGTTGCCCAGGGGTGGCTAAGCATCCATGATCCCCAACAAGCAGCACTATGACCTTCCTCTCACTTTTCGACATGCTTGGGAAATCATACACATCATGGAATTAAATATATTTGCTATTAACCTTAACAAATTTTTTTGCTGGTGCACTTTTTGCTTCAGAATTTTTAGCCCCCTTAAACAGAATCACACGACGACAGTGATGAAGCTATTGTCAAAAAGCAGCAGAGCAAACATACAGTATTGTAGCTGAGAGATCATTTTTGCTCATCGTTGATTTTCAGTGAAAACTATGAATGTAATTTTTTCATGCACAGTAAAAGACAACATAATTCATTGCAACACAAAATAGATAACCTATTAGACACAGAAAGATGGATCTATGTTTTTACTTCCATCAGTGTTTGTCAGGGGATGTCCAAAGTCTGGCCCAAGGGCCATTTGCTGTCTGTAGCTTGTTTTATATTGGACCGTGTCATGCTAATATTTAAGCTATTTGCTTTGTCAGTTGTAGCAATAAAGAAAATGACTATAGCAGCCACGTTCATGACTCAGTGCCTATTGGTTTGGTTGGTTTAATTTGTTGAGACTTGCTGTAGAAGAATGGGGAAGATCCGAAGTTCAGCATTGTACAAATAGTTCCACCACCAACTCCACTACATAGTTGATAGGAAGCTATAAAAGGACTTATGAAGAGAAAACTGCTATTGTGAGGTGGGAAAACAGTCCAAATCATTACTTATTGGGACTCATTGTAATTTCTCAAGGAGAAATTCTGTGTATTTGCTCACCACATAGAGAACCAGATCACAGATCGTATATGTGTGCATGAATGAGAGGGGTGGTGGGGGAAGAGTGAGGCTACAGGGAGAAGAGATAGCAAGGGTGGAGGACTTTAAATACTTGGGGTCAACTGTCCAGAGCAATGGGGAGTGTGGTCAAGAAATGAAGAAACGGGTCCAAGCAGGTTGGAACGGGTGGAGGAAGGTGTCAGGTGTGTTATGTGACAGAAGAGTCTCTGCTCGGATGAAGGGCAAAGTTTATAAAACAGTGATGAGGCCAGCCATGATGTACGGATTAGAGACAGTGGCACTGAAGAGACAACAGGAAGCAGAGCTGGAGGTGGCAGAAATGAAGATGTCGAGGTTCGCTCTCGGAGTGACCAGGTTGGAAAATTAGAAATGAGCTCATCAGAGGGACAGCCAAGGTTCGATGTTTTGGAGACAAAGTTAGAGAGAGCAGACTTCGATGGTTTGGACACGTCCAGAGGAGAAATAGTGAGTATATTGGTAGAAGGATGATGAGGATGGAGCTGCCAGGCAAGAGAGCTAGAGGAAGACCAAAGAGAAGGTTGATGGATGTCGTGAGGGAAGACATGATGGCAGTTGGTGTTCGAGAGGAGGATGCAGGAGATAGGCTTACATGGAAAAGGATGACGCGCTGTGGCGACCCCTAACGGGACAAGCCGAAAGGAAAAGAAGAAGAAGAGAACCAGATCACACACATAAAGGCATGGATGAAGAGTGAAAGGGACATATGTAACGGAGTAGAATATGACATCATGATGAGATTAAAGTCACCACGATGAGATATAAAGTTGTGACAATGAAATGCAAAGTCGTCACTAGGCCTGTCACAATAATTACTTTATCGACTTATTGTTCTGGCGGCACGGTGGACAACTGGTTAGCACATCTGCCTCACAGTTCTGAGGACTGGGGTTCAAATCCTGGCCCTGCCTGTGTGGAGTTTGCATGTTCTCCCCGTGCCTATGTGGGTTTTCTCCTGGTGCTCCGGTTTCCCCCCACATCCCCAAAACGTGTGGTAGGTTGATTGAAGACTCTAAATTGCCTGTAGGTGTGAATGTGAGTGCGAATGGTTGTTTGTTTATATGTGTCCTGCGATTGGTTGGCGACCAGTTCAGGGTGTACCCTGCCTCTTGTCCGAAGACAGCTGGGATAGGCTCCAGCATGCCCGTGACCCTAATGAGGATAAGCGGTTCAGAAAATGGATGGATGGATGGACTTAGTGTTCTGTTGTGTCTTGATTGGTTGCTTCTGGATCTGGCGATACCCCTCTGGTGGGTCGCAGTCTCGGCCTCCGTCCACCCTCCTTCTGCACCCTGGGCCACTCCCCTCAGTAGATGATTGTCAAATGATGGACTGGTTTTGAGTTTTAAACTCGTAAAGTTTATTCAAGGCCTTGAACAAAAACAGCAATTCGCCAAGATGACAAAGAACTGCATGAGTACAATGGAAACATCTCTTTCTATACAGTCTTCTGGGACTTGCCCATCTTGTTCTGAGTCCACCTCTCGGTAAATATAAAAAAACTTAAGGAGAGGATACAAAGGCGTTGTTCAACGGAGCGAGCGCGCCCATGGTCTCCATGTCCTCTTTCAGGGGCAGCAGCTGATATTGGCCGTGGGGGTCCTTCCCCTCAAAGGCTTTGAGAACAATCCAGAGGATAAGACTCCTGAGAAAAGGAATGATACAACATCCACACAAAGCAAGCACAGCAATGACAACGAGGATGGTAGTTTCCAAAGTCAGCATGAGACCTTTACAATTACCAAACATCCAGGGCAGGTCATAGTCAGGCTGACTCAGTGAGTCGCTGCAGCCAAATCTCTCTTAAGGTCGGTAAACAACTTCTCAGTTCTGTCTGTCCAGTCCAATTCAGCATGGAGGTTACGCATACCTTTAACCCTAACTAGATCACGCAAGGCTCGTGTCCTAACTGCGAAGTCAGGGATAAAGCCTCTGGAATAGCCGCAAAGGCCCAAAAAAGAAAGCATTTCCTATCATTAGTCGGTCGGGGATAAGTCAAAATGGAAGAACGGTGTGAATTACTCAGGGTCGAGCCTTTCCCTGAGATCACCCGCCCCAAGAACGTCACATGTCGTCTGCAACATTGAAGTTTCTTTTTTGATACCTTGAACCCGAATTCATCAAGTCGGGACAACACAGTCTGTGTCATGTTTAAGCAGGTTTCAACTGAGTTACCTGCAATCAACAAATCATCGACATACTGGACCAACAGAGAGCCCTCCGGCAAATTCATATCGGCCAATTGCTCTCGCAAACACTGATTAAAAATCCCAGAGCTGAGCTTGCAGCCCTGGGGGACCCGCGTATATTGCAACTTACAATTCTTATAGGTAAACGCGAAATATTTCCGGCATTCTTCTGCCAGGGGAATGCAGAAGAAGGCATTAGCCAAATCAATTACCAAGAACCATTGCATCTCCAGGCCCAAAACACCTAAACAAGGGGGTGGATCCGGGACCGGGACGCAGGGAGTTCTAGTAATATCATTTATTTGTCTCAAATCATGAGCCATCCGGTAATTGAAACAGTCGGCCTTTTTTACCGGTAAAATAGGAGTGTTAAAGGGAGAATTTGATTCTTCCAGGACTCCGGCTTTCCAGAGTCCCTCTAAGGTCTCTGTGATGCCTTCAGCAGCCTCTTCTTTACAGGGGTACTGCGGCACCTTAACAAAAGCAGTCGGGTCTACCTCGAACGTTACCGGAGTCACGGATGCACATAGACCCCCATCTGCAGGCCCCTCGGACCACAGTAAGTCCGGCAGCGAGTCCAACAGCTGTACGGCGTCCTCATGATCCGAGAGCTCTCTGCCATGGAATCGCGCTAGTGTCACATGCTCCAACACCCCTTCGTCCACCGTGGCACCCTGAATACAAAAACGTGTTCTCTGTTCTCTCAAAAGTGTTCTCTGTCAATTGACTTTCAGTTGTCGTACTAGAGCGGCTCCAATTACCGGAGACAAATTCCTTTTTTGGACATACTTGGCAAATAAAGAGGATAATCACTCCGTTACATATCACATTCATTACCTCTACACTCGACTGTCTAGTTCCCACCCCAGGGTTTTGGTGGCACAGTCATCTTATTCTAAATCGGTTTTTGGGGGTCCCAAAATCCCCAACATCAACTTAAATGTCACAGTATGAAACCGTGTCTGATTTCAAGTCAGTCTACGACAGGACTCGTAGGTACCTCGTTACCCTACTTTTCCCATGTCATCTGTTACCCTGGTCTGTCAGGACATCTGTTATCCTGACCAGTCAGGCCCTTTGTTACCCAGACTTCCGATTAACACAACAATAACAACACAACGTCCTAGTAACTATTGACAATGAAACAACTGTACCAAAAATCTCCCAAATTTCACAATTTCCAATGTGCAGAATTCGGGATTTATTCAAACAGGTTTCTGCTCACCTTTTTCTGTCGGTGCACTGGGGAGATTGCAGTCCAACTGAATCCCTGTCCACTCCTTTTATCTGATGCCCTTCCAGGATCACGTCAGGGTCGCCATTTAAAGGAACCTGGGTTTTAAAATCACCTATTAACTCTCGAGGTTCCTACCGTGTTCGTTTTTGTGAAAGAACTACGATTATAACAACGTATTAAAAGCCAACCAATTTATTCCTGAAAGAGGAGTCTATACATACTTCAGAGCTCTGGGTCCACAGCTACCCATATGCAGCTTTCCTGCATCACACCCCCACACACTTATCTGATTTACATTTTATCCTCCCTACAATAAAACACCCATGTTCACACCCAGACCAGTTACACAATAAAACCATATATCACATTAGTGTCAAGGGTACTTAGCTAGCTGTGTAAGACCCCAGCAGCTATGGCATTAGCTTACACGACGACTGACTTATGTGAGAACACAACAGAGAAAACAATAAGGTAAAACACAGGGGATGATGGGTGGACTTAAGACGTATGCAGAGTAGGCCCATGTGGGAATGTGAGGACGGGACGACAGGGACTGGATCAGGGCTGCGTGGACCCGGCAAGTTTTATTTGCCCTCGAGAGTTGACTTGCTTCATCCCTCAGTCTGTCACCCGGAGCATATCCACAGTGTTGGGACCAACGTAGCTGCAAAAGAGGTGAAACTGTGCTAGAGGAAGTCCAGTCATCTGTTCCACAGTGATGTATGTACAGCCCTTTCCCAGGCTGGTAAACTCTGCATGCTCGTCAGCCAGCAGCCGCAGCTGATGTTGTCGCCATGAGCGTAGTCCAATTAGATGGAATGGGTTGTCATCCACTCCAGACATTGATTGAAGTTTAACGGACATGGCTTGCAATTAGAGCTCTGCACATGTTCATCTCGAAGGGCTTTCATTAATCCTAGAGTCGCACTCAATTTCAAACACTATGACTTAGCAAGCTAGCCAAATACAGTACCTTATTAAATAGTTACATCCAAATGTTGAACAACAATCTTGGCTGGAACTAGAACAGATAGACTGCAATAGCACCAAACTTTCAGACCTCCCATTTATCAGCACAAGTCTCAAACGCCACAATTGTTTTAAGAATCCGATTATTGCTGCCAATTTATCAGCTTGGTGGAAAGCTCTAGAAACCACACAAACACAGTTAGCACCATATCATTCCTCCCCAATTTGGCACAATCCCGATTTTGAGGTTAACAAAATGCCCCTTTACTGCAGCCCATGGGAACAAAGTGGAATTGACTGCCTACATCACTTATTATGTATTTATGTCACGTGAAAGTTTATTCCAAGAATTTAAAATTAGAGGTGGTAACTTGTAAATGCAGCCCTATGGGGGGCACAAGCCAGTGCAAACTGTAGGCTGGTCCCAAGCCTGGATAAATGCAGAGGGTTGCGTCAGGAAGGGCATCCGGCTTAAAACTTTGCCGAACAAATATGAGCGTTCATCCAAAGAATTCTATACCAGATCGGTCGTGGCCCGGGTTAACAACGTCCGCCACCGGCGCCGTCAACCTGCAGGGCGCCGGTGGAAATTCAGGTACAGTGGGTTGAAGTCGAAGAAGAAGAAGAGGTGGAAAGCGGGGTCTTCGGCAGAAAGAGAAGAGGAAAGCACAGAGCCAAGAACTGAATGTGGGGACTTTGAATGTTGGGACTATGACAGGAAAATCTCGGGAGTTGGTTGATATATTGTGTGTCCAGGAGACCCGGTGGAAAGGCAGTACGGCTAGAAGTTTAAGGGCAGGGTTTAAATTATTTTACCATGGTGTAGATGGGAAAAGAAATGGAGTCGGGTTTATTTTAAAAGAAGAGTTGGCTAAGAAAGTCTTGGAGGTGAAAAGAGTATCAGATCGAGTGATGAGGCTGAAACTTGAAATTGAGGGTTTTATGTATAATGTGATTAGTGGCTATGCCCCACCGGTAGGACGTGACCTAGAGGTGAAAGAGAAATTCTGGAAGGAGCTAGACGAAGTAATTCTGAGCATCCCAGACAGAGAGACAGTTGTGATTGGTGCAGATTGTAATGGATATGTAATGGGGGATGAAGAAGTGATGGGTAAGTACGGCATCCAGGAAAGGAACTTGGAGGGACAGATGGTGGTAGAGACTTTGCAAAAAAGATGCAAATGGCTGTAGTGAACACTTTTTTCCAGAAGAGGCAGGAACATAGGGTGACCTACAAGAGCGGCGGTAGAAGCACACAGGTGGATTACATCTTGTGCAGACGATGTAATCTGAAGGAGGTTACCGACTGTAAGGTAGTTGGAGGGGAGAGTGTGGCTAGACAGCATAGGATGGTGGTGTGTAAGATGACTCTGGTGGTGGGAAGGAAGATTAGGAAGACAAAGGCAGAGCAGAGAACCATGTGGTGGAAGCTGAGACAGGACGAGTGTTGTGCAGCTTTTCGGGAAGAGGTGAGACAGGCTCTCGGTGGACGGGAGGAGCTTCCAGAAGACTGGACCACTGCAGACAAGGTGATCAGAGATGCAGGCAGGAGATCTACAAAGACTTGGTGTATCTTCTGGCAGGAAAGGAGAGAAGGAGGCTTGGTTGTGGAACCTCACAGTACAGGAAATCATACAAGGAAAAAGGTTAGCTAAGAAGAAGTGGGACAGTGATAGGACAGAGGAAAGGCGAAAGGAATACATTGAGATGCGACATAGGGCAAAGGTAGAGGTGGCAAAGGCCAAACAAGAGGCATATGATGACACATATGCCAGGTTGTACACTAAAGAAGGAGAAAAGGATCTATACAGGTTGGCCAGACAGAGGGATAGAGATGGGAAGGATGTGCAGCAGTTTAGGGTGATTAAGGATAGAGATGGAAATATGTTGACTGGTGCCAGTAGTCTGCTAGATAGATGGAAAGAATACTTCGAGGAGTTGATGAATGAGGAAAATGAGAGAGAAGGGAGAAGAGGCAAGTGTGGTGGACCAGGCAGTGGCAATGATTAGTAAGGGGGAAGTTAGAAAGGCATTAAAGAGGATGAAAAATGGAAAGGCAGTTGGTCCTGATGACATTCCTGTGGAGGTATGGAAGCATCTCGGAGATGTGGCTGTGGGGTTTTTGACCCAACTTGTTCAATAGGATTCTAGTGGGTGCGAAGATGCCTGAAGAATGGAGGAAAGGTGTGCTGATGCCCATTTTTAAGTACAAGGGTGATGTGCAGAGCTGTGGGAACTATAGAGGAATAAAGTTGATGAGCCAAACAATGAAGTTATGGGAAAGAGTAGTGGAGGCTAGACTCAGGACAGAAGTGAGTATTTGCGAGCAACAGTATGGTTTCATGCCTATAAAGAGTACCACAGATACATTATTTGCCTTGAGGATGTTCATGGAAATGTACAGAGAAGGTCAGAAGGAGCTACATTGTGTCTTTGTAGATCTAGAGAAAGAAGTATGACAGAGTACCCAGAGAGGAACTGTGGTACTGCATGCGGAAGTCTGGAATGACAGAGAAATATGTTAGAATAATACAGGACATGTATGAGGGCAGCAGAACAGTGGTGAGTTGTGCTGTAGGTGTGAGAGAGGAGTTTAAGGTGGAGGTGGGATTGCATCAGGGATCAGCCCTGAGCCCTTTCTTGTTTGCATTGGTGGTGGATAGGCTAACAGATGAGGTTAGACTGGAATCCCCATGGACCATGTTTGCAGATGACATTGTGATGTGCAGTGAAAGCAGGGAGCAGGTGGACGAACAATTAGAATGATCAGAATCAGAATCAGAATCATCTTTATTTGCCAAGAATGTCCAAAACACACAAGGAATTTGTCTCCGGTAGTTGGAGCCGCTCTAGTACAACAGTGTTCAATTTACAGAACACTTTGGAGACATAAAGACATTGACAAAAAACAATTGTGCAAAAAAATGCAGAGTCCTGTAGCACTTAGAGCAGTTTGAATGACTAATATCGCAATAGTCCGGTGCAATGACCATTGTGCAAAGGGCGCTGAGACTTCAAGGAGTGTATGCGGTTTAAAGTGATGAGTAGTGCGATAATCTGGGACAATGGTTGTGCAAATGTTACAGATACTCCTCAATCAGTGTGCAAATGGAGCAGATGCTACTCTGGCATGAGTGGCCAGTATATGCAAATAGTGCAGCATGGTGAGACAACTACAGCGAGTGCACGAGTAATACATATTGGCCCCACAGAAATGTGACAACGAACTCAAGTCAAAAAATTGCCAGCTTGTTGTAATGGAATTATAAGTTAGCTGTTTAAGAAGTTGATTGCAAGAGGGAAGAAGGTGTTGGAATGTCTACTAGTTCTAGTTTGCATTGATCGGTAGCGCATACCTGAGGGAAGGAGCTGGAAGAGCTGGTGACCGGGGGGGGGGGGGGGGGGGTCCGAGAGGATTTTGCACGCCCTTGTCTTAGTTATGGCAGCGTGCAAGTCCTCAAGGGTGGGTAGGGGGGTACCGACAATCCTTTCAGCAGTTTTGATTGTATGTGCATGAACGACAGGGGTGGAGGGGGAAGAGTGAGGCTACAGGGAGAAGAGATAGCATGGGTGGAGGACTTTAAATACTTGGGGTCAACAGTCCAGAACAATGGTGAGTGTGATAAGGAAGTGAAGAAATGGGTCCAAGCAGGTTGGTATGGGTGGAGGAACATGTCAGGTGTGTTATGTGACAGAAGAGTCTCTGCTTGGATGAAGGGCAAAGTTTATAAAACAGTGGTGAGGCCAGCCATGATGTACAGATTAGAGACAGTGGCACTGAAGAGACAACAGGAAGCAGAGCTGGGGGTGGCGGAAATGAAGATGTTGAGGTTCGCTTTCAGCGTGACCAGCTTGGATAAGATTAGAAATGAGCTCATCAGAGGGACAGCCAAGGTTAGATGTTTTGGAGACAAAGTTAGAGAGAGCAGACTTTGATGGTTTGGACACATCCAGAGGAGAGATAGTGAGTATATTGGTAGAAGGGTGATGAGGATGGAGCTGCCAGCCAAGAGAGCTTTTGGAGGAAGACAAAAGAGGTTGATGGATGTTGTGAGGGAAAATATTCCCAACATATTTTGTCGGGAATGACAAAACGTCTTGTAGTGTGCATCTGGGTCATGTCACTCGGATAGGATTGGAAAGTAAAGTTCCGAGGCAAAAAAGAGAATCCAGAGGCCCTCAGAGTTCATAATACACTTTACGTGTTACAATTTTATTCCAATTTTATCGAAAACCTCATTTTTAATTTAATAATCTTCTGATCTCCCTCCATAATATGGTGGACGACTGGTTAGAGCGTCTGCCTCACAGTTCTGAGGATGAGGGTTCAATTCCCGGCCCCACCTGTGTGTTTTTTGCATGCTCTCCCCGTGACTGCGTGGGTTTTCTCCTGGAACTCCGGTTTCCTCCCACATCCCAAAAACATGCCTGGTCAGTTAATTGAAGACTCTAAATTGCCCGTAGGTGTGAATGGTTATTTGTTTATATGTGCCCTGCGATCGGCTGGCAACCAGTTCAGGGTGTTTTTTTCACCCCCCCTCTCAAAATGATACAAAAATAAATCAGTTGAGTTGTAAAAATTCCAGGTCACATACGTAAATGGTGGAAAAAGTTTGAAAATGATTTATCTTGGTCAAAATTATTTTAGAACACAAAAACCTGGCATTTGAACAGGGGTGTGTAGACCTTTTACACCAACTGCAGCCTTGTTCCTGTTTTTTTAAATCTGCCTACAGTATTGTGCTGTTTAAAAAGTAGAAACAATATAGTATAAGACCATTTCTTGGAACTGACTTTGCCTTAATTTTGTTATTTTACAAAGATTTTATTTTATTATGTTTAGATTTATTATGTTTTAGATTAAGTGATATTTGTCAGCAGTATCTGACTTTGCACATTCATATTTTATTAAGTTATTTTTATTTTATTTGACGCTCATTCTCTGATTTACAAAATAAACTCACTCACTTGCTCGCGACCCGAGTGAGGAGAAGCGGCTCAGAAAATGGATGGATGTACTCACTCACTTGTTACTCAGTACTTAAGTAGTTTTTTCACTGAGTACGTTTTTACTCTGACTCAAGTAATTATTTGGAGGACAACTTTTTACTTTTATTTCAGTCATATTTTTCAAAAGTAACACTACTCTTACTTCAGTCGAATATTTGGCTACTGTACCCACCTCTGATGAATACTAAGTCAAAGTCAAGTCGAGCGTAATTTTTCCGGTTCTTTTGTTGATAAGGTCGTGGAGCGAGTCAATGATCAGACCAAGCCAGAATGATCATGGGCCTCATGTACAAAAGGTGCATACTTACAAAAACATGGCGTGCGTTCTTTTTCACGGCGAAGTTCAGATGTATCAAGAGTGAAATGACCTTGGAAATGTGTGGTGCCTCATGCCAACTTCATGGCTGGCTTACGCACGTTTCTAGAGCTGTTGGTCCTTCGGCGACACTTAGAGGTGATGCTGGGAAACTGTTATAATAAATAAGTCTGCACATCATAGACACATGAGCAATTAGCACTGATGAACAATTAACACCCAGCAACTTTTGATTTCAACAATGTTAAAGAGGCAAGGACTCAGAATTCACTTGTTAACTAGTGTATTTAATGAATCACTGATATTTGTGTGGAGACCTATTATAATTGATCAAGGCGATCATTTATGCCGCCTATTGCCCTCACAATCTCTTCTTGTGACTCGAGCAAAGCACGGGTGAGGACACGGCCAGTCGGGCGGGCAGCAGCAGCCGGTTGTTGGAGAGTAATTGCATCGGAGACGCTGGCGATGCCGGAGGAGACGCCAGGAACGGAATCCTCCACGTCTGTGACATCGATACACTGGGGGACGGTGGACGAATCCCCCGAACATGTAGCACTTGGCTGCCGCTGCGTGTCCTCTCCTGTGTATTAAAATAATACATTGAGTAATTAAACATGAGTCAAAGTTTTTGATATCCTCTTTGATATGCTGACATGCTTCTATTTGAATTCGAAATATTTATTATCTTTATCTCATAGGGCTGAGTGTAGGTTACTGTATGACCACAATTGTTGTGAGTTATGAAAATACATGGTATTTACCTTGAGGGTAATCAGAGTCACCCACATGTTCTCCCACCACCCCTGAGAGAGCGCTGTCACCCATGATTGTAGCGACGGTCTCCTCAAACGGGGTGAGGCCCTCCACGTTGGTTCCTCCGCCTGTTTTGGCAACACTTTGGGGGTGGGCAGCTGTCCTCCGCTTCACATCCACCTTTATGTCTGACCACTTCTTTTTTAGTTCTGTGTATGTGCGCTGTTCTGACCCCACAGCATTTACAGCCGCACACATGCTGTCCCATTCACTCCTCTTTCGCTTGTAGTTAACGCCGGAGGACAGCGTGCCAAAGAGGATTTTCTTGCGCGCCTCCACTTCATTGAGCAGCGTCTCAACTTCACATTCAGAAAAAAAAGATTTCTTCACTGCCTTGCTCATTTTCGTTTTTTTCTGATCCTGCAGAGATTGGGATCTCAGGTGCAGGGTCCATTTAAATATTGATCCATCCATCCATCCATCCATCCATCCATTTTCTTTACCGCTTATCCTCACTAGGGTCGCAGGCTACTGGAGCCTATCCCAGCTATCTTCGGGCAGGAGGCGGGGTACACCCTGAAGCGATCGCCAGCCAATCACAGGGCACATAGAAACAAACAAACAAACATTCACACTCGCATTCACACCTACAGGCAGATTCCCCATTCAACCTACGATGCATGTTTTTGGGATGTGGCAGGAAACCGGAGTGCCCGGAGAAAACCTAAACAGGCACGGGGAGAACATGCAAACTCCACACAGGCAGGGCCGGGATTTGAACCCCGGTCCCCGGAACTGCGAGGCAGATGTGCTAACCAGTTGACCACCGTGCCGGCTACATTTAAATATGATTTACATATTTAAATGTGGGCATGGACAGAGAGGGGTCTACTCCAACGTGAGCTCAATTCCACGTTGATTGGGCTATACAAAGGAAATGTGTTGGATTCATGTGTACGCACAGATTCATACATCTGGATGTTTTTGCGCTTACGACGTTTTCTGGATTTAAGCGTACGCCATGTTTCAGTAGGAAATTCACGCAAATCTTTGTACAAAGTGGCCCTTGGTCATCTTCCAGGAGCTGTCTTCCTTTATCTGTGTCTATGTTCCCACAAAGTGCAGCGAGTATCCGTTGTCTCGAGTGCAACTTCCAGTCAGGAGGTGTGTGAATGCTTTGCTCAACCCATTTGCAACTCCCGATCGTACGAAGTATGACGATAGTCGCTCAGGTGTGATAAAAATTGCTACAGCGATTTTTAAAGCAGGGACAAAGATAAAATATCTAACGTAGTCTTTCATATGTTTTAGCAAACCAAATCCCAAATTTGTAAAATTGGCGACTCAATCTAACTAAAGTCAAGTCATGTGACTGGAGTCCCCTAGCCCTGCACTTGCGCAAGACAAGCACACCTCTGCCGAGTTTGTTGGTGCCATGGACGTGTACCATGTTTATGTCACACTCATAATTGTCAAATAATTAGCGATCTGGAGTTAAGCTGTCAAGCGTGCTTGAGCAGAGTACTGATTGTTTAGTGTTCGTGTGCCCTTGATTAGCATAATAGAGTATATCATGAGGGCGGCACGGTGGGCGACTGGTTAGAGCGTCCGCCTCACAGTTCTGAGGACCGGGGTTCAATCCCCGGCCCCGCCTGTGTGAAGTTTGCATGTTCTCCCCGTGCCTGCGTGGGTTTTCTCTGGGCACTCCGGTTTCCTCCCATATCCCAAAAACATGCATTAATTGGAGACTCTAAAATTGCCCGTAGGTGCGAATGGTTGTTTGTTTGTATGTGCCCTGCGATTGGCTGGCAACCAGTTCAAGGTGTACCCCGCCTCGTGCCCGATGATAGCTGGGATAGGCTCCAGCACGCCCGCGACCCTAGTGAGGAGAAGCGGTTCAGAAAATGGATGGATGGAGTATATTATGATACTTGTATATTCACTTTGACGTAAAGTTAGTTTTACGTTATTATAAGTATATTGTGTGGAAGTGTCATCTTTACAGTTTTGTATTTGATGAGTAGCCATTGTGATAATTCTTTGAGAAATGTATAACTCTTTGATACATGTATTCTTACAAGACACACAGATTCACTTAGTATACTCAGCCAAGGGTTGTAGTAATCGACCGGGGGCACCAATAGCCGTGCTCTCCTCTTGGGAACTCTGAACATTGCCTCTGTACTACAATGTGGACTATTGATATTTATAGCTTTTATCAAAGCTACTTCTTGATAAATGGGGCTAATAATTAATGAAATGTAACGTTCCTGCTAATAACTTTGTAACTATAATGCCACAAGGTAGTTTGCCACTTACAGACGGTATGACAATTTTTTTATTTTTTATTTTTTTACTTACCAGTGAACAAGACATGCAGAAAATAGGAAAGTGGCTTCTACAAGGTGACCACACTAAAGCCAGCCTGGTGACAAGCTCATGCACGCCTGCGAGGGGCGTGGATTTGGCCAGAGGGGAAGGGGAGGGGGAGGTAGTAGTGAAGTGAGGTTACATTCAAATCTTGCTAGTTTCAGCACTACACACTGCAGCTTTAAAAGTGTGGGCTGTCCTCTGAAGCACAGTATGAGCACACACTCATGGTTAGCCCTAAGGTAGGTAGACAATTAAACAGGTCAGCATGAGGTAACCCCGGCCAGCCTGTGGGTGGGCAGTAGACACGCAGCTGGAGGTACCAGGACAAGCGAGAACAGAAACACCTCTGCCAGACACTGTCTCTTTTCACAAGCATACAATTAAAGAGAAAGACAGGACACACATGCACTCACTCAAACAGGAGCTGAAGGTTTCAGAGTGAAGGATGACGACATGAGGCTGTTTGGTTGTCCTTAATTCGGAAAAACACAAAAAGGTAAATAAAATGAACCTAAACTGCTAATTGTTCTTTGCTTATGTTCACCAACATGTTACAAGACGTGCAAAACAGTTGCTTCGGGTTTTTGGAACACACTCTAGCCAAGGTTCTCGGTGATGGAAGCAGATAAAATCCTCTCTCTACATCTGAGGTAACTGATTTTCCAGATAATGCCATTCTTTTTTTGCTCGTTTGCAGCCAAGGTGGAATTACTTCAATTCACCTCAAAAATAGCCAATTAAATTAACTGTGAAAGGCTTTTTATATTAACCAGAGGACCCTTCGACAACACTTTTTTTCCTTTATTGAAATTGTCTGCTCTTACATATTTTATCGAAAGAAGGAAGAAGCATGAGAATGTCTGAACAAAGAGAGAATAGCAGTTTCAGACCTGGAGTTACACTGCCATCAAGTGGGAAAAGGCACACATTTGAACTGAACTATGAAATCCAGTTATTGTGTCCCGCACAATATTAAACATCCTCAGTTTAATATTGAATAAAACATTATTTTTATTACCTTGATCTGGCCCTAGAAATCTGTAATCACCAGAAAGCAGAATAAGATTTTAGCAACATGTTCCCCTAAATTAAATAAGCCTACATTGCCATTTTTACTTCTGTTTTGTCTGAATGTTTCATGATGGAAATTTGACTACTATCCAATTACAAACATATGTATTGAAACACAAAAAACAGTACGTTTACTGTTTTACATTTCAAAAGTTACAGTGGGGCAAAAAAGTATTCAGTCAGCCACCAATTTGTTCATGTTCTCCCACTTAAAAAGATGAGAGAGGCCTGTAATTTTCATCATAGGTATACCTCACAGAATGAGAAAAAAAAATCCAGAACTCTGATTTTTTAAAGAATTTATTAGCAAATTATGGTGGTAAATAAGTATTTGGTCAAAAAGAAAAGTTCATCTCAATACTTTGGTATATACCCTTTGTTGGCAATGACAGAGGTCAAACATTTTCTGTAACTCTTCACAAGGTTTTCACACATGTTGCTGGTATTTTAGCCCATTCGTCCATGCAGATCTCCTCTAGAGCAGTGATGTTTTGGGGCTGTTTCTAGGCAACACAGACTTTCAACTCCCTCCAAAGATTTTCTATGGCGTTGAGATCTGGAGACTGGTTAGGCCACTCCAGGACCTTGAAGTGCTTCTTACGAAGCCACTCGTTCGTAGCCCGGGCAGTGTGTTTGGAATCATTGTGATTCCTTGCTGATGGAAGGAGATTTTCAACCACAATCTCACGATACATGGCCCCATTCATTCGTTCCTTTACACGATAGTCATCCTGGTCCCTTTGCAGATGTTTCCACCACCATGCTTCACACTAGGTATGGTATTCTTTGGATGCAACTCAGCATTCTTTCTCCTCCAAACACGACAAATTGAGTTTTTACCAAAAAGTTCTATTTTGGTTTCATCTGACCATATGACATTCTCCCAATCCTCTTCTGGATCATCCAAATGCTCTCTAGCAAACTTCAGATGGGCCTGGACAAGTACTGGCTTAAGTAGGAGGACACGTCTGGCACTACAGGATTTGAGTCCTTGGTGGCTTAGTGTGTAGCCTTTGTTACTTTGGTCCCAGCTCTCTGCAGGCCATTCATTAGGTCCCCCCGTGTTGTTTTGGTTGTTTGTTTGTTTTTGCTCACCATTCTTGTGATGATTTTGATCCCACGGGGTAAGATCTTGCGTGCAGCCCCAGATTGAGGGAGATTATCAGTGGTCTTGTATGTCTTCCATTTTATAATAATTGCTCCCACAGTTGATTTCTTCACAACAAGGTGCTTACCTATTGCAGATTCAGTCTTCCCAGCTTGGTGCAGGTCTACAATTTGGTTTCTGGTGTCCTTTGACAATTCTTTGATCTTGGCCATTGTGGAGTTTGGAGTGTGACTGTTTGAGGTTGTGGACAGGTGTCTTTTATACTGATAACGAGTTCAAACAGGTGGCATTAATACAGGTAACGAGTGGAGGACAGAAGAGCCTCTTAAAGAAGTTACAGGTCTGTGAGAGCCAGAAATCTTGCTTGTTTGTAGGTCACCAAATACTTATTATCCGCCATAATTTGCAAATAAATTCTTTAAAAATCAGACAATGTGATTTTCTGGATTTTTTTCCCTCATTTTGTCTCTCATAGGTGAGGAATACCTATGATGAAAATTACAGGCCTCTCTCATCTTTTCAAGTGGGAGAACTTAGTGGCTGACTAAATACTTCTTTGACCCACTGTATGTCATAAGGTGGATACAGTGGTTGCCACACCAGACTCACAGGTCCAAGATTGGGGTTTTTAATGTTGTATTTTAATTTACACTATCAGTGGTAAACTATCTATATATTTTAAATCTGTTTGCTCATCAAACACAGGGCACAATGAGACGACAAGTCACGCCTATTGACAAATTAGAGTCTTCAATTAGTCCAACATTCTGTTTATATTTTTGGACCTTTGGAACGCACATGGAAATATTAAAATTTTCTTGGACGTTGGTGTGTTGAGTACGATCATACGATGATGATATGAGTCATTGTTGGATTTATCTTACCCAACATTATAAAAAATAGACACAAAAGGAATGAAGACACTGGTTTCTTTTTCTCATGAGGAGGGCGTATGGGAGATTGTTCAGATCACAGCCTCTCAACACGCTCTAAACAATCTCTCCCGTCGCTCCTGCATTTATTTGAAAATAGGAGGGTTTTTCCCAGACATAATGTTCTAAACAATAAGACACAACACAAAACATTGGACCAACACCTGTCACGTCCCCGACCACATCCGATCACGTCCTTGGTCCAGGCGCCCTTCCATCGGATGATGCTGAGTCATCTTTTTGAAGGCGAGACATCTAAAATCGTCCATAATACTAATGCAAGCTAAGCAAATAAATGATAACTTCTAGAATATATTTAACATTTCCCTCCTGTTTATCATGTATTTGCACAAATTCTCATATCATCTTACAGTCACTTCATTTCGATTTTTAACTGTAGAATCATTTTTATGAAACAAATACATTTACACTCAGAGTAAACTTGTCATACACGAATGTTGTAGTTTAAACATCGTAATCATCTGCATCAGGAAACAAATCAGTTAAAGCAAAATCATCATTATCATCATTATCATCATACAGTAATGGATACATCAGCTCCATACGGTTCTTCATGTGGGTTATGGCTGTGGTGATTAATTTACTGATTAATGCCCAAATGCATGGGATACAACAACATCCACACAATGTCAGAATGGCTGCAAAAACAGCAATTGATATCAATATTGGTGAAATTAGGGTTTTATATTTACCAAAAACGTCCATTCAGCTGTCCCACAAGGAGTGTTGATTGAGGGTCCGTAGACCATCGATGGCTCTGGTCAAGCTGCCATCTGAAGCAGTATTGTTTGTTCTCATAACATACCGCAAACACCTCCCTCTCTTGCGAGGAGCATGTCGACAGCTATGCGGCCTTGGAACGTCCTTGAGCTGCTCATGCACAGCTTCCAACCCACTCTGAGTCCAATTTCCTAATCTCTGTACATTGAAGTGGATATAGTTTATCCCATCAATATTTTTATTAATCGTACACCAACAGCATATGAAGTATTCAAATCCTCCTGCAATTTGGTCAGCTAATTTGTATTGATTAGGAACCCCACGAGGAACACCTATGGCGTCGATGTATGTTTTATGTTGGATAATTTTGCCTCTGCCAGGATAAATCTCTTTTTTGTCAAGTATGTCCAAAACACACAAGGAATTTGTCTCCGGTAGTTGGAGCCGCTCTAGTACAACAGACAGTCAATTTACAGAACACTTTGGAGACATAAAGACATTGACAAAAAACAATTGTGCAAAAAGATGCAGTCCTCTAGCAGCAGTTTGAATGACTAATATCGCAATAGTCCGGTGCAATGACCATTGTGCAAAGGGCGCTGAGACTTCAAGGAGTGTATGCGGTTTAAAGTGACGAGTAGTGCGATAATCTGGGACAATGTTGGTTGTGCAAATGTTACAGATACTCCTCAATCAGTGTGCAAATGGAATAATACAATGTTGTGATAATTATGCCGGAACTATGCGCAACAAAGGCCTGGGACCCATGCAAACAACACAATCTTTTCTCGCTACATTTGCTGCTTGTTCCATCAATAGTAACCAATTGTTATTTTGTCCTGAAACTCCTGTGACAACAAGGAACCAATCATCAGTAGTTATGTTGTTAACCATTAATATTTGTCCACCTTTCTTTGAAGTTTTCAATGGCATTTTTGGTTTAACACGGTTCCTATAACACAATACTACTTGGAAGTGGGGATCTTTTCCACCAGAATAGGCCCACAAGCTCACTATCAAACACATTGGGTGACTTGATTTGTATTTCAATATTAAACTATGGGCCGTTTTGCTTAGGTTAAACTTCTTTCTATGTTCTTTTGCTGTTCTTTTTGACCAACTGGACCAATCATAACCTGTTTCACCAATGAGGTGTTCCCATCCAAAGCCTATAGTTGCATACCAGTCATATCCAAATCCCCAATTCTGCCCATTCTTTTGAGGATCATTGGTGAGAGCCGCATATGGAATTATGATTAAAGCAGCTTGATTTTGGAGGGCACAAAATATGAAACCGTTTTGCCGCATTTGGAGGCCATGCCCACAATTTTGATCATCAGCTGTACTCCTTTTGATACGAGTTAATGATTCAAAAATGTTTTATTATTGGGTTCGTCATATTGGTCCAGTTGGTAGGTGATTTTCTATCTAAAAATGGGTTTTATCATTGAGGGTGGGACGTCCCATGTACCACAAAAACAAAACCAACACCATAGTAGCCAAAGTTGCTACGTAACAACTTATCGAATCTAATAACCAACGTGGGTGTGCCTTTCTGCTGAGTTCTCACTAAAAGGGTTGGTGTCTTTTTTCTTCACTGACCAGCAAGCGTTTTCAGAATCTACACATCTGCTCCCGCTCCGTTATCAGACTTTTGCTCACCTTCCCTATTTGAGTACTCAGCTGAAATGACTCTTTTACAGTGTGTTAAATGAACCCACGTGTTTCTTTCTGCTATTTTTTAGGGCTGTAAAGTGTCAATCTATCTGTGCCACCATCCCTCCGGTTGAGACATGTGACACAGCATGGCTCAATATAGCAGCCCATTTGAATAGGTTTTTTTATTTTTTTTTTTTCTGTGCTAATGTAAATTTCATTTTGTAGTTTTGCACTTTGTTTTTCCCAATAATTACGTTCTTGTTGTGGAATACTCATATTGGCTATCAGTATAGATTGTACCATCTTTATTTATCATTAGTTTGCATGCCTCGGTTAATGCTACTAATTCAGCAGCTTGTTCAGCCAATTCCCTATAATCATGCTGCGTGCCTTCATTAAGTAAGGGTATTAGTGTGGCTGGATTTAAGGTTGTGCATCGCTCAACAGTCAAATGTGGTTGTGACAGCAAGATGGCAATGCAAGATAAATGTCTTGCAGGTGATAAAAACGCCATATTGGTTTGCAATAGGAGAGCAGACACTGTATGTGAACTGCTCTCTACTGCCGTCAAGGCTGCCACAAATGCTCTGACACAATGTGGTAATGCACACGTTACGTTGTCCAATTTAGTTGAAAAATAAGCTATTGGTCTTAGCTTATCACCGTATTGTTGTGTAAGTACGGAGGTCATGCAATAGCTTTTACAATCTACCATTTGAATGAATGTTTTATCATTACATTTGGAAGGCCTAGCGCAGCACTCGACACCAAATGTTGTTTAATGTCACAGAAGGCCTTTTCTGCCTCTGTACTCCATTAAACAGGTGATGTAATTTTAAGGTTGTTTTCATACATTAATTTTGACAATGGTGCAAAAATTTCTGCATGGTTTGGAATCCATGCTCTACAATAATTTGTCAGACCTAAAAATGATTATTATGTTTCTTCGTCTGTGGTTTAAGATTTTTTAAGACTATAGCTTTCCTGTCTTCTAATATAGTCTTTCCTCCTATACTTAAATTATGGCCTAGATATTTAACTTGTCTTTTACATCATTGCAATTTATTTTTGTTAACTTTATGTCCCTCTTCTGTTAGATGATGCAGTACGGTCAATGAATCTTTGCATGTCTCTCCGTCTGTAGATGCCAGAAGACATGCGTGTTGTCATAACTTGTGAAAAAATGGTTGGACTTTCACAGTAACCTTGTGGTAATCTAGTAAATGTTTTTCTTTTTTTTTTTTTTTTCTCAAATGTGAATGCAAACCAAAATTGACTGTTATTTTCTATTGGTACAGAAAAGAATGCATTACTTGTGTCCACTACTGTAAACACAGTAGCGTCTGGTCTTAATGAATTTAACAATGTGTGTGGATCTGGTTTTAATGGATATTGACAAATCCCTGGTCTATATTCTGTTTTGGGTCTAATTTGTACTGGTAAAGCCCCTTTAATAAGGCCTACATCAAATGGTCCCATGGACCATAATTATTTTTTTTTGCAACATTTTTCAATATTTCTTCATCAATTTCAGTGAGAATCATTTGGTCTAATCAAACAGGTTGCATGTGTTTCCCTTCATCACCCTGTATTGTCCAAAACATCGCCTTTCTAATTAGACCAGTTGATGCACTGTATTCCAGTTTGTTTTATGCAGCTCAACACATTCTTTTTTATCTTCTATTTTTGTGATAAGCTGCAAGGCTGCAGACAACACGGCCTTTCCCATGTTTAACGGTGGTTTGTCTGGGATATCGATTGTGTAATAGAATGTACTTTCTCTGTTTTCCAGTGTTACATAGAGGTCCTCTCTTTTTAATTTATGTTTAATTAATGTTTGAGTACAAGTCCTAGTTGGAATAAGCCATCTCTTCCCAACAAATTCACAGGGCACTCCGGGACTTCGAAAATGGGCATTCTACAAGTTCTCCCCCGTGGGTCTCTAATGCTCCTGTATCACAAAGAAATTTCATTTCTTTCCCATTTACTGACAAGGTTATTTCAGGTTTTTCAGTGTCCAAACTCAGAATGTCCTGTAAATTGAAATCCACCTCCTCATTCTCTGTAATGTTTACACAAGAGGATTTGTTGAGTTGGGAAGCAGGCTGGCCTAGTCATGCGGTAGTTTGTCCGTATTCTCTTTTATTTTATATAATATGATTCCTGCAACGCGGCTATTTTTTGTGTATTTAACCAACCATTAAAGCCGTGTTCGGTTATTCCTGTCTCTAAATATTAAATTTTATCAGGATCCTGTTTTGTTTTGTTTTTCTTTTAAATTTTACTTAATGAACTTCCAACCTTTACACTGCAGTGTATCCCTGTTTTTTTATTTTACTATTTCCTTTCCCCGTTTGAAAGAATTTGGTTCAGTGTAATACTACCTAGGGTAGTCTAGAACACTGTTTTTTTTTCAGTAGGACGGTGATTCAAATTTACTTTCTGTGGTAATTCTCACTTCAACTCTTTCGAGTGGAGAATTCTTGCCTTTGCATCCACAAAAGTCCACCGTTTACTTTCCCACTGTTTTGGTATGGAATGAAAAACCTAGTGGTTTCCTATTTCCCATTTACACTCTCATTCAAACAGTTTTCATTCACACTGGCTCGTCAGAGGACTCCGCCGTCCTATACGGAATTTAACTACGTCTGTCAACAGCTCATTAGAGGACTCCGCCGTCCTATACAGAATTTAACTACGACGCCACGAAACTTTCCTAGTTTCTTTATTCATTAAACACGGAATTTAAGTACGTACAGGACTCCGTCGTCCTCGCGGAATTTGTCGGACTCCGCCGTCCCTCCATTACTTGCCAGTGACTAGTATTACACAAGGTTTATTAAACACGGAATTTAAGTACGTACAGGACTCCGCCGTCCTCGCGGAATGTGTCGGACTCTGCCGTCCTTTTTCCTAAAAAAATGTTTTAAAATTTAACTCACCAGTCGTCTTCAATCCTGTGGATTGTCGTCAACCTTCAGATCCCAGTTGAGGAGGACGAAGACCAGTCCCGTAAAGGGTCTTACTTGCCGTGGCCACGGTCTCTTAACTGGAAGTCGGCTCCACAACTGGAATCCTCGGGTGTGTTGACATCCGGCTCGAAGGACCAATTTAATGTTGGATTTATCTTACGCAACATTATAAAAAATAGACACAAAAGGAATGAAGACACTGGTTTCTTTTTCTCATGAGGAGGGCGTATGGGAGATTGTTCAGATCACAGTCTCTCAACACACTCTAAACAATCTCTCCCGTCGCTCCTCCATTTCTTTGAAAATAGGAGGGTTTTTCCCAGACATAATGTTCTAAACAATAAGACACAACACAAAACATTGGACCAACACCTGTCACGTCCCCGACCACATCCGATCACGTCCTTGGTCCAGGCGCCCTTCCATCGGATGATGCTGAGTCATCTTTTTGAAGGCGAGACATCTAAAATCGTCCATAATACTAATGCAAGCTAAGCAAATAAATGATAACTTCTAGAATATATTTAACAGTCATGAATGACAGAAGATGGTCAACTGCAAAATTACGTTCCATCATAATGAGACAAACTTGCCTTATTCTAATTTTACCTGTGTTAAACACATCCGAAACAATAATAATAATAATAATAATAATCTTCTTCTTTTCCTTTCGGCTTGTCCCGTTAGGGGTCGCCACAGCGCGTCATTCTTTTCCATGGAAGCCTATCTCCTGCATCCTCCTCTCGAACACCAACTGCCGTCATGTCTTCCCTCACGACATCCATCAACCTTCTCTTTGGTCTTCCTCTTGCCTGGCAGCTCCAATCTCATCATCCTTCTACCAATATACTCACTATTTCTCCTCTGGACGTGTCCAAACCATCGAAGTCTGCTCTCTCTAACATTGTCTCCAAAACATCGAACCTTGGCTGTCACTTACCCATCACTTCTTCATCACCCCTATTACCTTCACCAACATGTCCATTCCAATCTGCACCAATTACGACTAGCTCCTTCCAGAATTTCTCTTTCACCTCTATGTCGCATCCTACCTGTGGGGCATAGCCACTAATCACATTACACATAACACCCTCAATTTCAAGTTTCAGCCTCATCACTCGATCTGATACTCTTTTCACCTCCAAGACATTCTTAGCCAACTCTTCTTTTAAAATAACCCCGACTCCATTTCTCTTCCCATCTACACCATGGTAAAATAATTTAAACCCTGCCCCTAAACTTCTAGCCTTACTGCCTTTCCACCTGGTCTCCTGGACACACAATATATCAACCTTGCTCCTAATCATCATGTCAACCAACTCGCGAGATTTTCCTGTCATAATCCCAACATTCAAAGTCCCCACATTCAGTTCTAGGCTCTGTGCTTTCCTCTTCTCTTTCTGCCAAAGAACCCGCTTTCCACCTCTTCTTCTTCTTTGACTTCGACCCACAGTAGCTGAATTTCCAACGGCACCCTGCAGGTTGACGGCGCCGGTGGCGGACGTTGTAAACCCGAGCCAAGACCGATCCGGTATGGAATTTTTTGGATGAACGCTCATATTTGTTTGGCAAATTTTTAAGCCGGATGCCCTTCCTGACGCAACCCTCTGCATTTATCCGGGCTTGGGATCGGTCTACAGTTTGCACTGACTTGTGCCCCCCATAGGGCTGCATTAATAATAATAATAATAATAATAATAATAGGCCCCGCCTGTGTGGAGTTTGCATGTTCTCCCCGTGCCTGCCTATTGTACATTATTCCCTCCTCCTCCAACATTTCTCGACCGATTCTGTGAACCAATCCCATTTCCCACATTTCCCTTTTTTTCAAAATAAAAGCCAGAAATTCAAATTTTGTTTTACAAATTTAGTGACAGTTTTCTCAACCGATTCACACCGTTTCAACATCTTCGTGTTCAGGTCATTCTAGCCATCCTGTGTAAGACTCCCATTCCCCAAATTTTCAAAAATAAAAGTGTAGCGGACATGCGCTCCGCAAATCGAGACGCCACAGAGACTCGCACCCACTTGAGAAGCCTACTCCTCCACGATGCCCTGCTGTGAGATGGCGACGAGGACAGTGCCTGGTGTATGTCAAGTGGACCTTAACCTAATTAGCAGCTTCCCGTCAAATCTTAATTCCACTCTTCAAAAGACGCCTTCCCGGACCAAATGGTTGGGGAAGACTATGTGGTTAATATTCTCCCATGCGCGTTAGGCTCCACCCACTGGCGTTGAGAGGAACTGCAAGCACCAGAACTTGTAGACATGCCTTTGATCAGAATCAGAATCATCTTTATTTGCCAAATATGTCCAAAAAACACACAAGGAATTTGTCTCCGGTAGTTGGAGCCGCTCTAGTACGACAACAGACAGTCAATTGACAGAGAACACTTTTGAGACATAAAGAAATTGACAAAAAACAGTCACTGAGCAATAAAGGGTTGCTAGTTATCTGGTAAGGCCGGTACATTTTTTTTTTTCGACAATTGTACAAAAAGATGCAGAGTCCTCTAGCACTTAGAGCAGTTCGAAAGACTGATATTGCAATAGCCCGGTGCAATGACCATTGTGCAAAGGGCGCCGAGACTTGAAGCGAGTAGTGCAATAATCTGGGACAATGTTGATATGATACTTGTTAATGGAAGATAAAATGTCCGTTTTTATATCTTGCAAACTCTGTAGAAATATTCCAAATGTATGCCTTAGTGTCTGTGTCCCCATTCTCACTTTGACAGGTCCTCTGCAAGATTTTGAAAGCTGTTCATGATTTGAAATCAAACAGTACGAAATGTTGTATTGAACAATAAGCAACCCATCTGCCACGACCAAAGTTTAAACAATGATTCTATGCGTGAGAGTACAAAGTTGGGAGCGTTTGAGATTACCGTATTTTCACGACCATAGGGCGCACCATATTAAAAGGCGCAGTCTGAGTTACGGGGTCTATTTCTGTATTTAACACATACATAAGCTTAAAACATTCGGTAGCATTCATGCACGCTAAAACAATGTTTTTAAAAAGGCAGCGGTAGCAAAACTGAGTTCGGTGTTACATTATTGAAGTATTTAACAATGTACTCACATTATTTTTTTATCAATCCTCATCCACAAATCCATCAAAGTCCTCATCTTCTGTATCCGAAATGAACAGCTGGGCAAGTTCTCCAACAAGCACGCCGGGTTCCCTCTCGTCATTGTCGGAGTCAGTCTCGTTGCCGGGGGGCTGTTCAGCAATGATGCCGGCTTTCGCGAAACCTCGGACAACAGTCAAAGCAGATACTTTAGCCCAGGCATCCACAATCCATTCACATATGGTGGCCTCCCAGTCTTAGTAAAGCTGTGTTTTCCATTTGTCATCCCACGCCGCTCGCAACTTCACTTTGAACGCCCTCTTTACACCGATGTCCAGCGGTTGGAGTTCCTTCTTCAAGCCTCCCGGGATGATGGCGAGCTCCGAGTTCATTTGCTGCACTTGGTTTTTCACAGCAGATGTGAGATGGGCGCGCATGGAGTCACAGATTAACAGGGACGGTGACGCGTGGAACAAAATATCCGGTCTCTTTACGTACACCTCACTCAGCCGTTCTCTCATTTTCTCCTCATCCATCCAGTCCTTTTGATTGGCCTTAACGATGCCTTCGGCTGGAAACCTTTCTTTCGGGAGCATCTTCCTCTTAAAAATCACCATAGGTGGCAGTTTCTGTCCATTACCATGGCAACCAAGCACAGTAAAAGCCGACTTCTCGTGCCCTGTTGTGCGTATCGGTACCGTGGTGGTGCCCTTCTTCTTTACAGTGTGGTTAACCTCGTCCATGTTGGTGATGTGGTTGGGCTGGATGTGTTTGTCGACAATCTTTTTACTGTAGTAGGAGCGGAAGATGGCCATCTTTTCCTTGTAATCCTTGCCGGATATATGGCGCCGTTTCATAAAACAAAAGCACCAAGACGGACCTCCTTGAAAATGTTCGATTTTCATTTCTTCTGCAAGCGTTATTTCCCTCAGTCGAGGATCACCAATGTCATTTGACTCCAATTTATCAATCAGACAACACAAGGCAGTCACATGACCGCGCACGCAGCCTTCGCGAGCCAATCAAAATGACTAATTTTGGGGAAAAAAACTGCTGCGCGACTGTTTGTTTTACAGACTCCCAAAAACAACAGCTTTATCATGCAGCTCTTAAATTGTGACTGCTCAAACTTGGATATTTCAGCCCATTTCAAACTTGATAAAACACCTTGTGGTAAGTTGCAGAAGTTTCCATTGTTGTTTAGGCAGTGGATATGGCAAAATAAGCACTATCCGTATGGTGTTCAGCAAACAGCTTCTTCGTGAAGTGATTTAAGCGAATAAAGCAAATAGTGTTTCCGTAGGGCCCAATGTATGTGTTGTTGGTTTTTGGGCAGTTAAAAATTGAAATGGTGGCAGGTGTGTGTCGACTCCCATATATGATTTTATTTTTATTTTATTTGATGTTCATGTTCTGATTTTTAAAAAACAATCTAAAAATTTTTTTTAAAGTTAACTCACAAGTTACTCTTTATTTGAGTATTTTTTTCATTGAGTACTTTCTTACTCTTACTCAAGTAAATATTTGGATGACTACTTTTTACTTTTACTTGAGTCATATTCTAAAGTAACAGGACTCTTACTTGAGCTCATGCTGTTTTTGTACTGTGGATAAGTGATATTCCTGCCACTTGGCAGCTGCTGCAAGAAACTAAAAAGTTACTTGTAGTCTAAGTTACTTTTGAAATCAAGTCATCAGTAAAGTAACTACGTTACTTTTAAGCTCAAGTAATCAGTAAAGTAAGTAAGTTACTTCGCAAGGTAACTGTGGCAACACTGTATATAAATTACAAAAGCAGGATGGGCTGGGGCACAAGATGGGCAGGAATCGAATGGAAGAAGCCATTTCGCACATCTCCGTATTGGACATACTGCATTCAATTCCACACTGTATAAAACAGGAAAACACCCGACTGTTAGATGTGAAGTGTGTGGCCAGTATAAGACTGTTCCGCATGTGCTGATAGAATGCAGGGCTTATGAAAAGGAACGATGTAAATTGAAAACAGTACTAAAGGATAGTAAACTTGCTTTTAGCATTGAAAATCTTCTTGGGACTCAAGAACGATTCAGAAAGTTATTTTATTTATTTAAAGGAAACAAGATTAATGAGTGGAATATAGTTTCATATTTGTGTGTACTTAGTATTATTAGTAATAATTAGTAATTATTATTACGTTTCTTATTTCTGGCCATTCTACTCTTCGGTAGATGGTAGGTGGCGGTAATGCACCTAAAAGCTGGTTTGCCAACCGCCGAATAAAACGAGAAGAAGAAACGGAACCCTTTGCTGAAGTAAGCTGAAGGAGAAAGGAAGGCGGAAGTGAAGTGGCTTGACTGCGGGAAATACAAAATACGTTTATGGTGAAAGATACTGGACAAAAACGAGAGGAAGACCCTGAGGGTGGAATATGGGTCATTCCTTGGCCGGGTCGGAGGCGAGGATCGATCTTCAATAACGAGAAAAATCAGCAAGTCCAAGACAGAGTTGGCGGGCAGGCTTAACTGTGCTGTGAATGGGTCAGAGTGGCGAGATTCGGTAAATGACAGCTGTGATGACATGTGTGATAGCGAAGGGAATGTGGGGAAAAGAGACAATCCTTTTGAGGGAGTAGGTATGAAAAAGAAAAGGATCAATTCAAGGAACGGTGAGGTAGGAAATGGAAACAAGGTGGTGGTGGAGAGGGAATGTAAAGTGATGCTTCAGTTTAATGATCAGAAATGACTTTTTTCTGTAAGTCAAGTTAAACTAACTTCGATCCTTAAAAAAACAATTAGGAGATATTAAAATGGTGAGATTGTTAAGGGACGGGAATTTAATGATTATTTGTAAAGATGAGGAGCAAAGGGGAAAAGCGTGCAGGATTAAGGCGGTAGGAAGGTATAAGGTCATGAGTGTGAGTAGGGTTGAAGTAGGGGTTAAGTGGAATAAAGGAGTGATTTGGGGAATACACGAGAAGCTATCAATGGAAGAAATGCAATCAAATTTGAGAGGAGGAGCACTAAGGCAGGCACGGAGGTTGCAAATATCGAGGGATGGGGTAAGAATGAATAGTAAGAGCGTGTTATTGTTTTTTGAGGAGCGACTCCCGGAGAAAGTGTCACTTGGCTCCAGAACATACAATGTGAGGGAATATATGCCGAAACCAGTGAGGTGTTTTAACTGTCAGAGAGTTGGTCGTACATCAATGATGTGTAAAGGAAAGAGGTGTGCAAGGTGTGTGTGGGAGGGGAGGAGGGTCATGATTATGCACAGTGCAAGAATGATAAACAACCCAAGTGTTGTAATTGTGGAGGGAATTACAGCGTGGCGTATCCCCCGGTGTGAGGTGATGAAAAAAGAGGTACAGGTACAACAGGTCAGGGGGAAAAACAAAATAACATATGCAGAGGGTGTCAGGGTGGTATATAAGCAGAGTGAGGGAGAGACAGTGGAAAGAAATGTGAAACAGCAAAATAAAGCAGAACAAGGAGGTGAGGGAAAAGTTTGGATAGATCTGAAGAGAATTATAACATTCATTGCAGGTGTTATGCAACAATGGGAATAAACTCAAAAATGGAAAGAATACAAATAAGTTAGAGCAGCAGAAATTCATTTTAATATCAAACAATTAACATGGGAAGAGGTGAGAGATGACCTTTGTACTCAGGCCAAAGAGACGTCAAACCATAGTACAATGGAATGCAAGAAGTTTATTGGCAAATGGACAAGAATTCAAGAGATTTGTAACAAATCTACCAAATTCTCCGGAGGTAATGTGTTCAAGAGACATGGCTGAAGAGTAATTTAGATTTTAAGATTAAATATTATCCAGACATTCGATGTGATAGGCTGGCTGGTGTTGGTGGAGGGTGTGCAACTTTTATCAAGGACAATATATCGTATCAGATAGTAAGTAAAGGGAAAGATGAAAAATTTATTGATAAGAATTTTAGGGAGATGCTAATAAAGGTGGCCATAGCTGCAATACCAGAAAGTAAAGGGGAAATGAAAAGAAAAGCAGTACCATGGTGGTCAGAAGAATGTAGTAGAGTAGTGAAAGAAAGAAATAGAGCCTATCAAACATTGAAAACAACGCATAACTTTGAGAAACTGTTAGAGTATTAAAAAAAAAACACAGGCACAGGTAAGAAAAGTAATCAAAGAAGCGAAGAAAAGGAAATGGAGGGAATTTTGTAGCTCAATTGGAAGGACAACTCCAATTAGTGATGTGTGGCGTATGATAAGAAAAATGAGGGGAGTCCGGAAAGAAAGAAAATACCCAGTAATACAGAAAGGAGATGAAATATGATATCAAATAAAGACAAAGCTGAAATAATGGTGAAGGTTTTCAAATACATTCATAGTTCTAAGAATTTAACAGAAGAGGGGAAACGAGAGAGGGGAAAACCCTAAAGAGTATGCTGGGGCATTAGACAGAAATGAGAGTTTTAGTAATACATTGGATGTAACCTTTACATTGCAAGAAATGAGGAGAGCAATAGACAAGTCTGGACTAACCTCACCCGGGAAAGATCAGATTTGTTATATTATGTTAAAAAATTTGGGTAGAAATAAACTGTTGGAAATGTACAATAGAATATGGGAAGACGGCAAGCTATCAAATAGCTGGAAAGAAGCAATATAAGCCTATAATAAAGCCAGGGAAAGACCCCACAAATCCAGTAAGCTACAACCCCATTGCACTTACATCAAACATAGGGAAGGTTATGGAAAGGATGATAGTAGATAGACTACATTGTTATTTAGAGGAGCAATGACTCATATCTCCATATCAAAGTGGGTTCAGGAAAGGAAGGGGAACAATGGACCCGGTAATTTGTCTGGAAAGTGAAATAAGAAAAGCGCAAGCCAACAAAGAATCAGTACGAGCAGTATTTTTGAATGTTGAAAAAGCATATGATATGGTGTGGAAGGAAGGGTTATTGATTAAACTGTATAAAATGGGGATTAATGGAAGAACATTTAATTGGATCCGAGACTATTTGTTGGACAGGCAGATTCAAGTCAAGATGGGCACTACTTTATCTACTGCATATAAAGTGGAAAATGGCACACCTCAGGGGAGCGTTATAAGTCTATTGTTGTTTTCTATTATGATTAATGACGTTTTTGAAGAAATCGACCCAGATATAGGAAAGTAATTGTTTGCGGATGATGGAGCGTTATGGAAGAGAGGCAATAATATCCTGTTTATCCAAGATAAGATACAGAAAGCAATTGGGATGGTTGAGAAATGGTCATATAGATGGGGATTTAAGTTTTCTGTTGAAAAGACAAAGGTAGTGTTGTTTACTAGGAAACGGATAAAAGATGCGTCGATAAAGATGGAAAACAATTAGAAGATGTTAATTTTTGTTGGTTTTTAGGTGTTGTATTTGACTCAAAGATGACATGGAGTGAGCGTATAAAGGTTGAGAAAAAATGCAAAGTGGTTTTAAATATAATGAGAAGTCTTACGTGGTCAGATTGGGGTGCAAGTAAAAACGCGTACAAAAATATTTATGTTAGTTTAATGAGATCAGTATTGGACTATGGAAGCCTGGTATATAGAGGGGCAGCAAAAACATTATTGAAAAAACTAGAAGTCATGCAGAACTATGCATTATTATGTTGTGGTGCTTTAAAGACATCTCCAGCTAATGCAGTACAGGTTGAGATGGGAGAATTGCCTTTGAAATTAAGATTTAAACAATTTATGATGAACTACAGGCGGCACGGTGTACAACTGGTTAGAGCGTCTGCCTCAATGTAATTGTTCACAGTTGCCACCGTGCCGCCGGTTTCCAATACTATAAGAGTAAATATGGGATAACTAATGTACATTTATTCTAACATTTCCCTCCTGTTTATCACATATTTGCTCAAATTCTCAGTCACTTCAGTTAGATTTTCGACTGTAGGATAATTTTTATGAAAACACATACACTTACACTCAGAGGCAATGTTAATCTTTATTCATAGCTACCTGGATCTGGAAACAAACCAGGCAGGTCATAATGCACGTCATTATCATCATTACTGTCATTAGCTTCAGGGTCAGGACCAAGTAAAGGATACATTTGAGCCGTTCGGTTCTCCATGGGTGAGATTGCTGTTGTTATCAATCTATTAATGAGAGAACGCAGACAAAGAAAACAACAACATCCACACAAGGTCAAAATTGCTGCAAAAGCAGCGATTAATACCAAAATTGAGGACACCAGGGCTTTGTATTTTCCAAAAGCATTCATCCAAGAGTCCCACATGGAGGTGTCAACACCAGAGTCCATCCATCCATCCATTTTCTACCGCTTATCCGAGGTCGGTTTGCGGGGGCAGTAGCTTTAGCAGGGACGCCCAGACTTCCCTCTCCCCAGCCACTTCATCGATCTCTTCCGGGGGGATCCTGAGGCGTTCGCAGGCCAGCCGAAGGATGTAGTCTCTCCAGCGTGTCCTGGGTCGTCCCCGGGGTCTCCTCCCGGTGGGACGTGCCCGGAACACCTCACCTGGGAGGAATCCGAATCAGATGCCCCAGCCACCTCATCTGGCTCCTCTCGATGTGAAAGAGTAGCGGCTCTACTCTAAGATCCTCCCAGATGACCGAGCTTCTCACCCTATCTCTAAGGGAGAGCCCGGACACCCTGCGGAGGAAACTCATTTCGGCCGCTTGTATTCTGGATCTTGTTCTTTCGGTCACGACCCACAGCTCGTGACCATAGGTGAGAGTAGGAACATAGATCGACTGGTAAATCGAGAGCTTCGCCTTTCGGCTTAGCTCCTTCTTTACCACAATGGATTGATACAAAGTCTGCATCACTGCAGACGCTGCACCGATCCGCCTGTCAATCTCCCGTTCCATTCTTCCCTCACTCATGAACAAGACCTCAAGATATTTGAACTCCTCCACTTGGGGCAGGATCTTAATCTCAAGTACTAATTCAAGATATTTACCGATCACATAATGGGAAAATTACCTCTCAGTGTCTACTTACAATGAATACTGGGCGCAAATCTGCAGAAATACATTCTCAATGACAAAAAAACAGGGCTGCTCTCGATCCCTGGGTGCCGGGGAGGTGTCCGCTGGCCCTACTCCGGGGGTCTCGTCCTGGTCTCCGGGTGGAGGCTGGGGGGGCCGTGCTGGTGCACCCCAGGCCTGTGTCCTCCTCTTCCCTCTCCCCGGGGCGTTCCGCTCTGGTCGTCGCCCTTCTCTCGCTCGGGCTGTATGGACTCACATCAGGGCCTATGGTAGGGTGTCGACGCCTCCTACCTTGGGAGGGTCCGCCTTCTCTGCCCTGTACTAGTTGCTGGGTAATGGTTGGTGGGAGGTGGGGGGATGGGGTAGCTGTGGGCTGGGGAGTGGCAGCCCTCCTTTTCTCTGTGGTATTTCAGCCGGTCGGGCCAGGCCCGCAGGAGGCTAGCCTCCTACATCACACACTCAGCTCAATTTTATTACTCACACTGTACATATTTCTCACATTGGGCACATTCACATCTCATTCAGGATCCCCTGGGGAGATGGCACGAAGCGTGGTGGGGCGGACGCTGGACCGGGCCCTGGCACAACTGTGCTGGTCTCCAGTCTGGTCGCCCCCTTCCATGCTTTGCCGGTCCGCAAGTTTTAATGCATCATACACCCGTCAGTGTGGGGTGGGCAGTGTCGGGCTTGGGAGGACACTTGGCCAGGTGTTACGGCATTCCGGACTGCTCTCTGGCCGCACCACACACATTCGCACATCCTTTGGGGAGCTGGTTTGCCTGAGTGGGGGTGACAGTTGCGGGCCACTATTGCACCATGACCGTCTCGCCCCAGCCCCACCAGTCTCCCCAATTTTAATGCATGACACCACACCACACACGATCGAGATGATTGAGCGTGGGGGGGGCGTTCGGTACCAGTGTCCCTCCCTTTGAGACTGGTACGGTACTCGTGCCCCTCCCTTTAGGAGTGGTCGGGGTCGCTTTAGTTGGCCTGGGGGACTGTCCTGGGGAGTGGGTGGTGTGTCCCCCTGGCTTGGGTCCCCCTTGCAGGTGGGGGGGAGGCAGTATTTCCTGTATCCTTTAGTGGTAGCATGGTGGATGACTAGTTAGCACATCTGCCTGACAGTTCTGAGGACCCGGGTTCACATTTGGCCTTGCCTGTGTAGAGTTTAAATGTTCTCCGCGTGCCTGCGTGGGTTTACTCCCACATCCCCAAAACATTGCAGGGTAGGTTAATGGAAGACTCTGAATTGTCCGTAGGTGTGAATGTCAGTGTGAATGGTTGGGATGAGCCTTTGAAGTGAAACAGACAATAATTTTAGTCAATTCTTTTCCAGAATGAGACCGCTTAAAGAGGAGGATGCTATTCATGTGGCACAGCTTGAACGAGGCATCAGGTGCAGGTGGCTAGGGGCCTGGCTCAAGTTGGAGGCCAGAACAAATAAGCAAAGAGATGAGGTAAATTTAATTTTAATCTTAAATTTGTACATCAACATGTACTTGAGCGGTGTAAATAACCTTTTCTGCGTGAAGAGTTTTTTTTTTTTTTGCCTTATTGTACTCTTTAGATTCTTCCAGATCGATTAATTTATGTTAAAATTCCCCATCCTTGAGCTGTCACCTTATCGTGGTGGAGGGGTTTGTGTGTCCCAATGATCCTAGGAGCTAAGTTGTCTGGGGCTTTATGCCGCTGGCAGGGTCACCCAGGTCCTAGGTGAGGGACCAGACAAAGCACGGCTCCAAAAACCCCAATGACGAGTACAATAAACAGATTCAGGTTTCCCTTGCCCGGACGCGGGTCACCGGGGCCCCCCTCCGAAGCCAGGCCTGGAGGTGGGGCTCGAAGGCGAGCGCCTGGTGGCCAGGCCTGCACCCATGGGGCCCGGCCGGGCACAGCCCGAAAAGGTAACTTGGGTCCACCTTCCCATGGGCTCACCACCTGTGGGAGGGGCCATAGGGGTCGGGTGCAGTGCGAGCTGGGCGGTGGCCGAAGGCAGAGACCTTGGTGATCCGATCCCCGGCTACAGAAGGTGTCTCTAGGGACGTGGAATGTCACCTCTCTGGCAGGGAAGGAGCCCGAGCTGGTGTGTGAGGTTGAGAAGTTCTGATATAGTTGGACTCGCCTCCACGCACAGCTTAGGCTCTGGTACCAGTCCTCTCGAGAGGGGTTGGACTCTCTTCCACTCTGGAGTTGCCCATGGTGAGAGGCGCCGAGCAGGTGTGGGTATACTTATTGCTCCCCGGCTCGGCGCCTGTACGTTGGGGTTCACCCTGGTGGATGAGAGGGTAGCCTCCCTCCGCCTTCGGGCGGGGGGACGGGTCCTGAATGTTGTTTGTGCCTATGCACCAAACAGCAGTTCAGAGTACCCACCCTTTTTGAAGTCCTTGGAGGGGGTGCTGGAGAGCGCTCCCGCTGGGGACTCCATCGTTCTGCAGGGGAACTTCAATGCTCACGTGGGCAATGACAGACCTGGAAGGGCGTGATTGGGAGGAACGCCCCCCCCCGATCAGAACCCGAGCGGTGTTCTGTTATTGGACTTCTGTGTTCATCACGGATTGTCCATAACGAACACCATGTTCAAGCATAAGGGTGTCCACGCGTGCACTTGGCACCAGGACACCCTAGGTCGCAGTTCGATGATCGACTTTGTGGTCGTGTCATTGGATTTACGGCCATATGTCTTGGACACTCGGGTAAAGAGAGGGGCGGAGCTGTCAACTGATCACCACCTGGTGGTGAGTTGGCTCCGATGGTGGGGGAAGATGCCGGTCCGACAGAACTTTGCTCATGTTCCGGGGGAGGCGGGGGACATCGAGTCCAAGTGGACCATGTTCCGCGCCTCCATTGCTGAGGCGGCCGACCGGAGCTGTAGCCGTGGTTGGTGCCTGTCGTGGCGGCAATCCCCGGGATGGCGTCAAGCTGAAGGAGTCCTATCGGGCCGTTTTGGCCTGTGGGACTCCTGAGGCAGCTGATGGGTACCGGCTGATCAAGCGGAATGCAGCTTTGGTGGTCACTGAAGCAAAAACTCGGGTGTGGGAGTTCGGTGAGGCCATGGAGAAAGACTTCCAGACGGCTTCGAGGAAATTTTGGTCCACCATCCGGCGTCTCAGGAGAGAAAAGCAGTGCACCACCAACACTGTGTATAGTGGGGATGGGACGCTGCTGACCTCGACTCGGGACGTTGTGAGTCGGTGGGGAGAATACTTAGAAGACCTCCTCAATTCCACCGACACGCCTTCCCATGAGGAAGCAGAGTGTGGGTTCTCTGAGGCGGGCTCTCCTATCTTTGGGTTTGAGGTCACCGAGGTGGTTAAAAAGCTCCTCGGTGGCAAGGCCCCGGGGGTGGATGAGATTCGCCCGGAGTTCCTAAAGGCTCTGGATGTTGTGGGACTGTCCTGGTTGACACGCCTCTGCAACATCGCGTGGACATCGGGGACAGTGCCTCTGGATTGGCAGACTGGGGTGGTGGTCCCCAAGAAGGGGGACCGGAGGGTGTGTTCCAACTACAGGGGGATCACACTCCTCAGCTTCCCTGTTAAGGTCTATTCAGGGGTGCTGTTGAGGAGGGTCCGTCGGGAAGTCGAATCTCAGATTCAGGAGGAGCAGTGTGGTTTTTGTCCTGGCCGTGGAACAGTGGACCAGCTCTACACGCTCGGCAGGGTCCTTGAGGGTGCATGGGAGTTCGCCCAAGCAGTCTACATGTGGACTTGGAGAAGGCTTTCGACCGTGTCCCTCGGGGAGTCCTGTGGAGGGTGCTTCGGGAGTATGGGGTACCGAACCCCCTGATACAGGCTGTTCGGTCCCTGTACGACCGGAGTCAGAGTTTGGTCCGCATATCCGTCAGTAAGTCGGACTCGTTCCCGGTGAGGGTTGGACTCCGCCAAGGCTGCCCTTTGTCACCGATTCTGTTCATAACTTTTATGGACAGAATTTCAAGGCTCAGCCGAGGCGTAGCGGGGGTCTGGTTTGGTGGCCTCAGTATTGCATCTCTGCTTTTAGCAGATGATGTGGTTCTGTTGGCTTCATCAAGTTGTGATCTCCAACTCTCACTGGAGCAGTTCGCAGCAGAGTGTGAAGCGGCTGGGATGAGAATCAGGACCTCCAAATCTGAGACCATGGTCCTCAGTCGGAAAATGGTGGCGTGCCCTCTCCAGGTCGGGGATGAGATCCTGCCCCAAGTGGAGGAGTTCAAGTATCGTGGGGTCTTTTTCACGAGTGAGGGAAGAATGGTGTCAGGTTCAAACAACCAAGAACATTTAATAAACAATAACCAAGAAAGGAAGACAAGAGATGGTTTATATACTCACGAGGAGAACGCTAAGAGTTGTTTGCAGTTTACAAACTCCTACCGCTCTGAACACACTCTTGTCGATTCCTCTCTTTTTATTTTCTTAGGGCGGTTCCTAGGTACACAGACGTTGCTGCAATCTTAAGATAAGGGCACACAAAACAGCAACGTAAAACAATCACATATATGACACATTGTGCAGGTGTGTTCTTCATCAGTGCTGATTGCTTCAACCTTTGACCTTCGACCACAAAATGTTCCAGCCGGTATCTTTTGATGAGGGCACAGTCCTCTTCACAGACATCAACTTTTATGATACAATCAACATACTGCTAAATGCATGCTTTGAAAATACTATAAGAGTAAATATGCGATAGCAAATGTACATTTATTCTAACAAATGGAACGGGAGATCGACAGGCGGATCGGTGGGTGCAGCGTCTGCAGTGATGCGGACTCTGTATCGGTCCGTTGTGGTAAAGAAGGAGGTGAGCCGAAAGACGAAGCTCTCAATTTACCGGTCGATCTACATTCCTACCCTCACCTATGGTCACATGCTTTGGGTCGTGACCGAAAGAACAAGATCCCGGATACAAGCGGCCGAAATGAGTTTCCTCCACAGGGTGTCCGGGCTCTCCCTTAGAGATAGGGTGAGAAGCTCGGTCATCCGGGAGGATCTCAGAGTAGAGTCGCTGCTCCTCCACATCGAGAGGAGCCAGATGAGGTGGCTGGGGCATCTGATTCAGATTCCTCCCGGACGCCTCCCTGGTGACGTACACAGTGAAATAATTACTCAAGTACTGAGTAAATAGTGAGCAACTTCAGATTTTTTTAACCACAGCATGAACATCAATTATAAAAAATAATTACAAAATAAAATGCAAATTGTGATTTGGCTGTGTGTGTATGCATAGTCAAAACAGCTGCAATTTACTGCACGGTGTTTTCTCAAGTTATAAGTGAGCTGAAATATCCATGTTTGGGCAGATAGTGCCAGACAAATACGACAATACATGAAAGCTGTTGTTTTTGTTCGTCTCAATGTAAACACGACGAGTTGCGCGCCGTTGCCTTCATGATAACGATCTTCCCAACATGGCCCCCACGTAGGCACGACGATCAGCTGGGCTGGCGTATCCAGTTTTAATACCTATGCCCGTGAAGACGTCGTGTGAGGTCATGTGACTTTCTTGTGTCGTTTGATTGGTGAGCAAACAGCGCCAATGCGGAAGTCTAAGTCTCGCTCACGAAATAGTGATAAATAAGCAATAATTGATGAGTAAAGTGGTGACCGACATTTAGATCATTGTAATGGAGTAAAAGTACCGTTACTTCTTAACAGCAGAAGCGGCGGACGTGTTTTTTGTGAATGTTTCATAGAATGTTCACAAAATTTGACTTCCACCTGTCGGAGCATGGGACACAGTAAAGAGCCAAGCATGTAACCCTACACAGCTCATGCACTCCACCTGGGTGATAATCTTGCTCTATTTAGCATATCACAACATCACCCGTTTAGCTTGAAACACATCAGGATCCGGGGAAAAAAACATATTTCATTCTTACCGCACATAGGTAGCAACATTTCAGTCAGTTCAGTTCATTGTTTGTTTTCAAAAATACATAAAAATGTTTGCATCTTTCAACTTGAATAAGTTTGTTTCATAGAAATTCCACTTCTCCTAAATCCTTTTTTCCCCCTGAATTTAAACTAACTCACTAGCTCACAGTGGCTCACATTGCCGGCTCACGGCCGACTCTTATCGTCGGGCTTTAACATCGTTTAATGTTAACATGTTTAAACGGGGATTTAAAAGATGAAGCCCAGTGAAGCCCTGCTGCTCATTTGACGACGTCGTATGTGATTAGAAACGGCTTGTTGTTTTTGATAGTTGTCTATATACAGTATAAGTATAAAAGCAACCATCCAAAATACCTGCTGAAATCAAACAATGAAATATTTTCTCCTTTTCGTGCTGGACTTCGTACACACTGTCAGCCCATATGGTTATACATTTGTTTACATGTTTGAATGTTAAAATTTGTTTGTATTAAGTCTCTCGCTCTCTCTCTCTCTCTCTCTCTCTCTCTCTCGCTAACCCTAACCCAATGAAGAGTTTAAGATCAAGTTCATTTGTAAATGCAGTTTTTAAAGAATGGCAAGATGATAATTTTCTCAGGATTGCATTTGGGAACATTGTTAATTTGTTTATTAGAGACGGTGTAGGTGATACAGCTATTACGTCACCTCCGTTTATACCACAACAATTCCTCAATATGCCGAGAGCCATCAATAAATATTGAATGTCCTGCCTTATGCGGGACATGAAATCTTTGACGAACTAAATTTCATGGGTATTGAGAACCCACTGGCAGAAACATAAATTGGTGCCCCTCTGTGACAGTGTTGAATTCTGAAGAAATTGTATTAACTAATTAATTAACATTAATTTAGATGGCTTTCCAGAAAAATCGTATTCGGTGATTTAGCGATATCGACATAGCATATCATGGATATTATAGCAGCAATAGTGGAGAGGAAAATTGAAAAAGTAATCAAATTGAATGGGGCATACAGAGGGGATGGCCACTTGATCTTTATCATCAAATTCATACAGCAGAAAATGTCTTGTACTCCCCCCAAAAAGTTACACACATTTACCTGACCTTTTTCAAGACAGTTAACAAAGCTCTCATATGAAGATATATTTTTGTCATAATGAACACTGCTATTAATCAAAAACACATTATTACTAAAAACATGAATATTGATCCCATCACATTAATTCACCACAGTAAACAAAAGAAAAATTTTTCCTAGCAGTCAATTTGATTCACTTTGCATATCAATTATTTTTGGACTCACTTTTGTGACACCTGACTCAAAATGATTCAAATAAGAGTGTTCCTCGCCCAGCTAAAAAAGGTGCTCCCCCTGTCAGTTGTATCTGCAATCATGATTGAAGGAGCCCAGAGACACATTTTTAGAGGAAGAGACCGTGGCAGAGTGGCCAGAAGAAGCGTAAGAATGCATGATGTAGGAAAAGGCACAGGGACCATGGAATTCCAGTGAAACTTCAACCATGGGCTGATATTGAGGGAGGCCAGGAAACGAGCCAGACATGCTTTGAATCGGAGCACTGTGGGATCGATTGTCCGAATTTTGTTTAATGATAAGTGAAAGGTGGGGTGACAAGGGAGGACTATCATTGGGCAGACTGCCATTCCAGAGGGGAACCAATACCACAAAAAAAAAAAAAAAAAAATATATATATATATATATATATATATATATATATATTTATATATAAATAAAAACATCAATTTTAACATTCAAACATATAGAGAAAACAATTGTATAACCATATGGGCTAACAGTGTGTACGAAGTCCAGCATGAAAAGGAGAAAATATTTAATTGTTTGATTGCAGCAGGTATTTTGGATGATTGCTTTTATACTTATACTGTTAATAGACAACTATCAAAAACAACAAGCTGTTTCAAAGCACCTACGATGTCGTGGCATGAGCAGCAAGTCAAATATGCCGAGATGAGCAGGCGGTGAGCCGGAAGTGACGTCGTTATGCCACGAGGAGCCAAGACGTTACGATGTTTTATTTGACTGACGCATGTATTAAGATGTGGGTGGCACTTACACGTATTGATGTACAGTACTGTATATTCACCATTATCAAAAACAACAAGCCGTTTCTAAGCACATACAATGTCGTGGAATGAGCAGCAAGTCGAATATGCCTCGATATGCCGAGATGAGCAGGCTGTGAGCCGAAAGTGACGCGTCTCATGCCGCGGGGAGCCTGGATAGCCTGTCCATTTGTCTCTGGTGAGTGGCAATTTTGTGTCATTATGTGGTGTGTCACAATAAATTAAGATTCACTATCTACTGAGTCACACACTGCAGGTTCACAACAAAGCTAATAAAGGTATCAAAAATGATGTTGAAATAACTACATCATGCTGCCAAATTGTAAAAAGCAATGGATTGATGAAATGGCATGAATGTTGTTGTATCGATCACATCTGATCAACAGTCGTACACGTCTCTGAACTGTGTACAACTTCAACATTCTATAAGGTTACCGGAATTTCTTTATTTTGGAAAGCAGCAATATATCCCTATCAATAAAGTAGTACAACCACAAGCAACAAGTTTTATGTATCGGTTTGATGTACTGTATTCAATATATGTCATGGCCCTGTGTTTCAAGTTGTTTTTCGTTGTGCTGCAGTGTCTGGGTGAGCGAAGGTGGGCGTTGACATCGGTGACGCACCTGTCATGCATTGTAATCATCAGCCTTTTTAGGGGGCACCGTGACATTGTGTGGGCGTCGGAATATTCACTCGTTTTTGCCCCGTGTTTGCCGCCGTTCTGACCGCTGTCCAAATGTAGGCTCAATACGATTATACCACACGGACCGTTTGTCGTGTCTCCCTGCATTATCTGTTTTTGATTCTCTCTGGTTGTGAGTTCCTTTAGTTTCGTATGTCTCGCCATCACATGCTCTGCCATTGAATTAAAATTGTTCGGACCTCTTACCTGGAGTCTATTTTTTGGGATCTGCCCTTACGGCATTGCCGCTCGTGACAGAATATTCCGACCAGAAATGGATCCCACAAACTCAGACTCTTTTCGCCACACGTTGGCAAGTCAGGGACATTTGGTAGGAAGACACGAGACAACGTTACACAAGCTCAGGGAGGCAATTACGGCGTTAACGACCCATCTCAGTACGCTGAGTTCTCGGGTTGATCAGGTGTGTGCACCTCCGGTTCTGGGAGAAGCACCCGCCACCAACACGGTGGCCGCGGTGCCACCCGCCAGGGAAGCTTGTCTCCCAAATCCACCTCGTTATGCTGGGGAGCTCGGCGGCTGCGGTCAATTTATTTATCAATGTACCCTAGTATTTGACCAACAACCGGTCACGTATACCCAGGATAAGACGAAGGTGGCTTTTATAATGAGTCTACTTACGGATCAGGCGGCATCGTGGGCGATGGCGGTCAGCAGCCCCAACCCAGGGTTACGTTCCTCCTTCCCGGCATTCGAATCTGAACTGAGGAGAGATTTTGATCACCCCGTCAAAGGCAAGGAAGCCGGCAGCCGATTGTTGGACCATTCCCAGGGGGAATTGTCAGTAGCCGAATACTCCAATACTCCATCCAGACTCCGGAGCTGATGAGTGTTTTGTGGACTCCTGTGTGATAGAGACTCTAAATTGTCCACTGTACAGATTTAGCAAACCGAGAAAAGTTATTGATTTGGATGGGCGTCTCCTGGCGGTTACAACACATATTACGGCTCCACTGTGTTTAAAGCTCTCGGGTAACCACATCAAATCGCGGCGATTTTTTGTAATGCCCTGTCAATCTGCTCCAATTGTGCTGGGATTAACGTGGTTAAAACTTCATAATCCAGATATTAATTGGGATCAACTACAGATTGTGAATTGGAGCCTATTTTGTCATTCTCATTGTCTGCAGTCTGCCATGTTGACTACCACCCCCCGTGTTCAAGTCGAGCACATCGATTTGGCTAAAGTACCGGCTGAGTACCATGAATTGCAACTAGTGTTCAGTAAGGATCGCGCCCAGTCTTTGCCTCCACATCGTCCATACGACTGTTCCGTAGAGTTGATTCCCGAGGCTCCACGACCATGTGCGTGGCTGTATCAGATTTCCAAGCCTGAGCAAGAGGCGTTAAAGAATATGTTTCGGCATGCTCAGTGTGTGCCCGTAGCAAGATGTCACATTGTCCTCCAGCTGGTCTTCTTCGTCCACTGCCCATTCCTTCCCGCCCATGGTCCCACGTCGCCTTGGACTTCATCACGGGCCTTCCGCTGTCCGGAAGGAACTCGGTAATCCTGAGTGTTGTCGACAGATTCTCCAACATGGCCCATTTCGTTGCTCTGCCGAAGCTGTCGTCCTCCTTTGACACTGCTAATCTCCTTGTCGACCATGTCTTCCGAGTTCATGGTATTCCTGCTGATCTGGTGTCTGACAGGGGGCCGCAGTTCGTCTCTCGGGTCTGGAGGTTGTTCTGCAAAGCGCTGGGGGCGTCCTCCAGTCGTTCATCCGGTTTCCACCCGCAGACCAACGGCCAGGCTTAGAGGGCGAATCACGATGTGGAGGCTGCTCTTCGCTGTGTTTGCCATCAGCACCCCTCCTCGTGGTCTTCTCACCTGCCTTGGGTGGAATATGCGCATAACACCCTCGTTTGCTCTGCCACTGGACGGTCGCCATTCATAAATACGGTTACCAGCCGCCGTTTTTCCCTTCTCAGGAGAGGGAGGTGGTCGTCCCGTCTGTACAGGTCCATCTCCGAAGGGCTCATCGGGTGTGGCGGGATGCAAAGGCGGCCTTGTCCCGTACTGAGGCTCGCAACTGGCAGTTAGCTGATCGGCATCGGATATCAGCTCCTCCCTACCGTCCTAGTGAGAAGGTCTGGTTGTCCACACGAGATTTGCATTTGGCCGGGGGTTCTTAAAAACTGGGTCCTCGGTATATTGGTCCTTTCGAAATTGACTCTGTTGTTAACCCGGTGGCAGTTAAACTTCGGCTCCCTCCCACCATGAAAGTTCACCCTGTATTCCATGTCTCCTTGCTCAAGCCGGTTTCCTCCAGCCCTCTGTGTCCTCCGGCGGTGCCTCCTCCTCCTCCGCGGGTGGTTGATGGTGAGCCAGTGTACACGGTGGGTGAACTATTGGATTCCAGAAGAAGGGGCAGGGGTGTGCAGTATTTGGTCGACTGGGAGGGTTACGGCCCTGAGGAGCGTTCCTGGGTTCCCCGCTCTTGGATCTTAGCTCCGTCCCTTCTCCGGGCCTTCCACTCTCTCCACCCGCAGAAGCCGGGTGGTCCGCCAGGGGGCGTCCTTTGAGGGGGGGATACTGTCATGGCCCTGTGTTTCAAGTTGTTTATCGTTGTGTTGCAGTGTCTGGGTGAGCGAAGGTGGTCGTTGACATCGGTGACGCACCTGTCATGCATTGTAATCATCAGCCTTTTTAGGGGGCACCGTGACAGTGTGTGGGTGTCGGAATATTCACTCGTTTTTGCCCCGTGTTTGCCGCCGTTCTGACCGCTGTCCAAATTTAGGTTCAATACGATTATACCACACGGACCGTTTGTCGTGTCTCCCTGCGTTATCTGTTTTTGATTCTCTCTGGTTGTGAGTTCCTTTAGTTTCGTATGTCTCGCCATCACATGTTCTGCCATTTAATTAAAATTGTTCGGACCTCTTACCTGGAGTCTATTTTTTGGGATCGGCCCTTACGGCATTGCCGCTCGTGACAATATATCTATGATGTATGGTCATGATTTTGTTATTTCAACATAATTTTGACTACATAAGACAGTACACGTTTTCCCCCCCCTGAATCCTGACTGTCTGACAAGAAAAGACTCACCTGTTCCTGTTTTAGGTCAATTGGGATTTACAAAACTATTTGTTTGCTAAAGACTGGAATAATGAGGATGTGAGGTAATTTTTTTTAGATAAATATGTAAAATAGACAATACAGTCATGGTACCTGAACCTCAGGAAATCATACATGGAAAGAGGTTAGCTAAGAAGAAGTGGTACACTGAAAGGAGAGGAGAAAGGAATACATGGAGGTGCGATGTAGGGTGAAGGTAGAGGTGGCAAAGGCCAAACGAGAGACATATGATGACATGTATGCCAGGTTTGACACTAAAGAAGGAGAAAAAGATCTATACAGGTTGGCCAGACAGAGGGATAGAGATGGGAAGGATGTGCAGCAGGTTAGGGTGATTAAGGATAGAGATGGAAATGTGTTGACTGGTGCCAGCAGTGTGCTGGATAGATGGAAAGAATACTTTGAGGAGTTGATGAATGAGGAAAATCAGAGAGAAAGTAGACTAGAAGACGCAAGTGTGGTGGACCAGGAAGTAGCAATGATTAGTAAGGGGGAAGTTAGAAAGTCACTAAAAAGGATGAAGAATGGAAAGGCAGTTGGTCCTGATGACATACCTGTGGAGTTATGGAATCATCGAGTAGAGGTGGCTGTGGAGTTTTTGACCAGCTTGTTCAACAGAATTCTAGCTGGTGAGAAGATATCTGAGGAATGGAAGAAAAGTGTGCTGGTGCCCATTTTGAAGAAGAAAGGTGATGTGTAGAGGTGTGGGAACTATAGAGGAATAAAGTTGATGAGCCACACAATGAAGTTATGGGAACGAGTAGTGGAAGCTAGACTCAAGACAGAAATTAGTATTTGTGAGCAACAGTGTGGTTTCATGTCTAGAAAGAGTACCACAGATGCATTATTTGCCTTGAGGGTGTTGATGGAGAAGTAAAGAGAAGGTCAGAAGGAGCTCCATTGTGTCTTTTTAGATTTAGAGAAAGCCTATGACAGAGAGTATCCCGAGAGGAACTGTGGTACTGTATGTGGAAGTCTGGAGTGGCAGAGATGTTAGAATCGTACAGGACATATATGAGGGCAGCAGAACAGTGGTGAGGTGTGCTCTCAGACAGAGGAGTTTAAGGTGGTGGTGGGACTTCATCAGGGATCAGCCCTAAGCCTCTTTTTGTTTGCCGTGGTGATGGATAGTCTGACAGATGAGGTTAGACTGGAGTCCTCATGGACCATGATGTTTGCAGATGAAATTGTGATCTGCAGTGAAAACAGGGAGCAAGTGGAGGAACAGTTAGAAAGGTGGAGGCATGCACTGGAAAGGAGAGGAATGACGATTAGCCAAAGTAAAACAATATATGTGCATGAATGAGAGGGGCGGAGGGGGAAGAGTGAGGTACAGGCAGAAGAGATAGCAAGGGTGAAGGACTTTAAATACTTAGTGGCAACAGTCCAGAGCAATGGTGAGTGTGGTAAGGAAGTGAAGAAATGGGTGGAGGAAGGTGTCAGGTGTGTTATATGACAGAAGAGTCTCTGCTAGGATGAAGGGCAAAGTTTATAAAACAGTGGTGAGGCCAGCCAGGATGCACGGATGAGAGACCATGGCACTGAAGAGACAACAGGAAGTAGAGCTGGAGGTGGCGGAAATGAAGATGTTGAGGTTCGCTCTCGGAGTGACCAGGTTGGATAAAATCAGAAATGAGCTCATCAGAGGGAGGGCCAAGGTTAGATGTTTTGGAGACAAAGTTAGAGAGAGCAGACTTCGATAGTTTGGACATATCCAGAGGAGAGAGAGTCAGTATATTGGTAGAAGGATGATGAGGATGGAGCTGCCAGGCAAGAGAGCTCGAGGAAGACCAAAGAGAAGGTTGATAGATGTAGTGAGGGAATAATTAGGACAGTTGGTGTTAGAGAGGAGGATGCAGGAGATAGGCTCACATGAAAAAGGATGACACGCTGTGGCGACACCTAACGGGACAAGCCGAAAGGAAAAGAAGACGAGTCATGGTACAGTGTTTTCAGCCATGACTGTATGTGATTACCATCATTATGTTTTATGAATATAGACTACTGCACTATCTTTAATACAACTGTGGTCAATTTAAAGGTTTTATGTGATTCAGATACTCATTCAGCACCATGGCAAACACTATTTTCCGTGTTGGGGGCTCCACGATATTCCCTGATGTGGCAACAGCGATCTGGGACTGCCTCGTGGATGACTTCATGGCTTGTGCCCACCACAGAAAAGTGGAAGAAAATTGCTGAGAGGTTTGAGGAGCGGTGGGATTTTCCTTTCTGCTGTGGAGCACAGGATGGAAAGCACGTGACCACTCCAAGCCCCTGCCAACTCGGGATCCCAGTTCTACAACTTAAGAGCCACCCACACATACTTAAAAATTCCTGCAATATTACTTAACAGCACCAAAATTATTGCACCTATTTGTATACACGTCAACAATTCATTCGCCTATAATAATAAACATTGTCTGCTTATATACAGTATTTTATCCATGGTATATTTATATTTAATTGATTGTATTGTATTGTGAGGCAATAAAGCATCACTTTTGAAATAGCTACACTGTCAAATATGTGGATTGCATTTAGCAGGTAACCAAACAAAACTTTGTACACGGCAGTTAAATATTGAACTAAACCTGACGACATGACGTAAGGTTGTTTATGTATGTAATAATTTTTGTTTGGAAAATGTAAATGATAACAATTAGTAAAATAAAGTGGTTTTATTCGAAAAAAATATATATACTTTTTAACAAAACATCCATCGAGAACAACAGCAACAAAAAAGTATAAAAGCCTGATTCCTTCCTGGAAAAGATTGCAACCCGGACATTATTGATCCAATTGGTCGAAATTTAGAGTAAATGTACTCTGTTCATACATTAATTTATGATTTTGAAATTTTACATATTCCTTCCACTCTAGTGGCAATCTTTTCAACGAAGGAATCATGCTTGTCATGAACAGCGTATCCTTGCAGTGAGGTCGCGGTGGAGGAACCTTTGTACGCTCCTTCAGGAGACAGAGAAGATGCTCCTCCATTCCTCTGCTCCGTTTAGATTTTCATGTATGAAATAGAAACAACATTTTGTGATATAAAGCAGTAAAGGTTATGTATTTTTTTTTATTATTTCAATAATGCATTTTATTTTGTGTGCCTTTCATGTCACTTAATGTCACCTACACTGGGTTAAAACAACAATATAAAATTAATACATTAACAATTTAAGACTGCAATATAGTATAAAAGTATCAATAACAGATAAGTAGTTAAACCCAAAACATTTATGACTATAACCTAAAATATTGAATCTTGAAATTCATATCTAGACAAAAAAAAAAAAAAAAGCCCAGACAAAAATATACAAAAATTAACCCAAAAGGAAAAGTATGGAATACAGTACTACTCCTTGTGAAAAGCATACCATAATTTCATATACATGTAGTACACTTGTACCCTATAAAATTCAATCCAAATGTTTTATGTACATACCCCAAGGCAGTCTTTGCGGTGTGGCAGAGGCAGCAGCCTCCAGTTCTTCTTGACCCTCCTCCTGTTCCACCTCATCTGTCCGATAAAGTTAATCTGGAAATAGAAATAAATAAAGAGTGTGTATCTTTGTAATCAGGTGGGGGGTGGTTGTGCTAAAGCTTTGGCTAATGCTATTTCTAGCTTGGTTCACAGTTCAACAGCTGTAAACAAGTAAATAAATACACTTACAAGGTATGCCAGCTTTCTTCATTCACGATTTTCCAAGCCTGCTGCTTTCTTGCTCGATCCCGGTAATGATAACATGTCGTGTCAAACAGCTCAGCGTGCCCAGACTGCAACAATCACCATCTCCATTTTCCTCTACTCTACAACTGTACAGGACGCTGTGTATGACGTAGTCCGTTCTCGATGCTGATTTGCTGTCACGATGCGAATCTGGCTTTAAGTTCAACTCGTCCCAGCTTCAAGCGTTCGGGTGAAGGAGGTGAATTTGCATGTGTCATACGCACCGCCCCGCAAAGATTCGCATCTATTTGCGTGAACTCCATTGACTTTCTATGTAATCACGCCGCACGAAACGCCCAAAACGCGTCCGGTGGGCATGCAGCATTTGACATATTCCCTTGCAGTTAGCTGGTTTGACTCCAGGCCTTCCAAAATTTGTTCTCATTGGCACTTTTGTTTCAGTCACACAGGTTGGTGTCAAGACAAGACGAGCTTTGCATCATGCATGAAAAGGTTAAAGAGCCTTTTCATCATATTGCTAAAATGGCACTGAACATGATGCCTCTATTTGCACACACCCACGCATGCAAGCAGACACACACTTTATTTAAAAATAATATATAGTGTGTGGAAGGGTTTAAAAGGTGCTCTATGGTCATACCTTGGTCTACATTTCCTTAAATAAAACTTTTTCTACACCCTCGGCAGGGTCCTCAAGGGTACATGGGAGTTCGCCCAACCAGTCTACATGTGTTTTGTGGACTTGGAGAAGGAGTTCGACCGTGTTCCTTGGGGAGTCTGATGCACAGTCTTAGTTTAACCAAGTTGCTCGTGTTGTTGCTGTGCTGAGCGCTCTCGTCACAAAGGTTGCATATGCTGCATTCCATTTGTACTCAAAAGTTGGAAGTTCCTAGTCAGACGTTTCAAATGAAATGCCTTCCAAAGTCAGATTTCCCACTGAGAGACTTCATCAGCCCGAGTTGGTTTTCAAAGATGGCGGCCCCGAGTGTAAGTAGAAGCTCCTGTAATAATCAGTTTCTTTTCACTTGTGAATACTTTTTGTCACACTAAATCAACCGTGTACGTAGTATTGTTTGATGTACTGTATATAATCTATATGGTCTTATTTGTGGAGTGCAAAAGACCTTTTTCATGTGGTGTATGCGAGCTACATTGCATAACAGTGCCTAACATTAGCTCGGTATCCTTGGGCCGATATGATGGTCACCTGCCAATCACGCTGTGCTTACGGTACTAACTTGTACATAGCGAATCAGCGTGAAAAGATGTAAACATCCTAAAAACAGAAAGGTGGTGCTGAAAACCTGAGAGATTAATAATAATCCATCAAGGAAGTGACTTCCACACATATAGTGTTAAAGTTTCTGATTTATTTTGTCGTCGTTTGGGTTTAGCAAGACAAGAGTCCGTTGCCAGAGCCAGCATGAGCAGCAGTGATATTTCGCAAACACAAAAGAACAAGTGGTAAAATGGTAAGTTACGTTTGTAACTGTGTGATAGTTTAGGTGAAAATGCTTATTTGGCTAATGTTAGTTTGTTTGCTAATAGCGCGAAGCCCCTCGCTATCTGTTAGCGAGCCACATTTCACAGATTCCAAAATTAACTTCATTCATGACCATGTGTTTCCTATATTTGTCAACCTGATTATTGATAATATTTTCAGGTTGAAATCAACCTGTTAATGTCTTTGGGCTGTCTCTGAAACTAAATTAATATGAATAAATGAATAGTTTGTGTTTGTACATGCCTCATCCTGACATCATCAGGAGACAGACACCACATCATTCGGTAATAATATTCCAGTGTGTATTTGGCCAGCACAATATGTAACTGTAATGTGTCCAATATTCACATGATATGACTTAAAAAATGAATAAATAATATAAATAAACATGTATGTCTACATGATAACATTTGCTACCATTCCCAAATTAACTTTTATCTTAGTTCAGGTTGTCTTGGCAATAATAGTAAATAGCTCAGTGATGATGAAAATATGACAAATTGTACAGCCCTTATGTGTACTGTATCTGGCTTAAGAAGGCTTAATAGGCTTCATAACCTTGTGTACATATTGTACTGATATTAAACTAACTTGTTAATATTTACTGATAATGTTGTATTGGGGCACGGTGGGCGACTGGTTAGAGCGTCTGCCTCACAGTTCTGAGGACCTTGATTCAATCCCTGGCCCCGCCTGTGTGAAGTTGGCATGTTCTCCCTGTGCCTGCGTGGGCTTTCTCCGGGCACTCCGGTTTCCTCCCACATCCCAAAAACATGCATGGTAGGTTAACTGAAGTCTCTAAATTGTCCGTAGGTGTGAATATGAGTGCGAATGGTTGTTTGTATGTGCCCTGCGATTGGCTGGCAACCAGTTCAGGGTGTACCCCGCCTCCTGCCCGATGATAGCTGGGATAGGCTCCAGCACGCCCGCGACCCTAGTGAGGAGAAGCGGCTCAGAAAATGGATGGATGGATGGATGGATGTTGTATTGGTTAGCTAGCATAATAGACAATACGAGACAGGGGGAAGACAATAACCATAACACACACCCATGACATTACACTGCGATTGGCTGGCGACCAGTTCAGGGTGTACCCCGCCTGTCACCTGAAGATAGCTGGGATATGCCCAAGCACACCCGCGACCCTAGTGAGAATAAGCGGTACAGAAACTGGATGGATGGTTGGAATTACAGATACACCAAAGAACTTCATACATATATATACATATACACGCACAGTGGGTACGGAAAGTATTCAATAAATTTTCCACTCTTTGTTATATTCTAGCCCTTTGCTAAAATCATTTAAATTATTTTGTTTTTGGAATAAGTTAGCTGTTTAAGAAGTAGGTGGCAAGAGGGAAGAAGCTGTTGGAATGTCTGGTGGTTTTAGTTTGCATTGTTCAGTAGCGTCTACCTGAGGGAAGGAGCTGGAAGAGTTGGTGACCAGGATGTTGATGGTCCAAGAGGATTTTGCACGCTCTTGTCTTAGTTCTGGCAGCGTGCAAGTCCTCAAGGGTGGGTAGGTGGGTACCGACAATCTTTTCAGCAGTTTTGATTGTCCGTTGCAGTCGAAGTTTGTCCTTTTTTGTAGCAGCACCAAACCAGACTGTGATGGAAGAACACAGGACTGATTCGATGACCCCTGTGTAGAACTGCCTCAACAACCCCTGTGGCAGGCCGTGCTTCCTCAGAAGCCGCAGGAAGTACATCCCCGGCTGGGCCTTTTTGAGGACGGAGTTGATGTTGATCGCCCACTTCAGGTCCTGAGAAACTGTAATACCCAGGAACTTGAAGGTCTCGACTGTTGACACAAGGCAGCTGGACAGCGTGAGGGGCAGCTGTGGCGAGGGATGCCTCCTGAAGTCCACAATCATCTCTACAGTCTTGAGCGTGTTCAGCTCCAGGTTGTGTCGGTCGCACCACAGCTCCAACCGCTCCACTTCCTGTCGATATGCAGACTTGTCACTGTCTTTGATGAGGCCAATGACAGTGGTGTCATCTGCAAACTTCAGGGGTTGACAGCCGGGTGTGTCGAGGTGCAGTCGTTCGTGTAGAGAGAAGAGCAGCGGAGAGAGGACACAACCTTGGGGCGCAACGGTACTGATGCTGCGTGTAAATGAGATGGCCTCACTCAGCCTCACCTGCTGTGTCCTGCCCGTGAGAAAGTTGTGAATCCACTGGCAGATGCTGAGCTGGAGAAGCTTGGAGGAAAGGAGTTCAGGGAGGATGGTGTTGAACGCAGAGCTGAAGTCCACGAACAGGATCCTCGCGTAGGTCCCTGCACTGTCGTGGTGTTATAGGACGATGTGCAGTCCCATGCTGACTGCATCATCCGCAGAACTGTTTGCTCAGTAGGCAAACTGCAGGGGGTCCAACAGGGGACCTATGACGCTCTTGAGCTGGTCCAGCATGAGGCGTTCAAAGGACTTCATGACCACAGATATCAAGGCGACAGGCCTGTAGTCATTCAGACCCGAGATTGCAGTTTTCTTGGGGACTGGGAAGATGGTGTAGCGTTTGAAACAGGATAGTACTTCGCACAGTTCTAGAGGTCTATTGAAGATCTGCGTGACGACTGGAACGAGCTGGTCCGCGCAGACTTTGAGGTAGGATGGGGACACAAAGGTCTGGGCCTGCCGCTTTGTTAATCTTTTGTTGGTTGAAGATGCGTCTCACATCCTGTTCGTGGATGGTCAACGTAGGAGTCAGAGATGTGATTGTGGTCGGTGGTGCAGCTGGGTGGGTGTGGGGTGAGAAAGTGTCCTTTTCGAATCTGCAGTAGAAGGTGTTCAAGTTGTCGGCTAGTCTACTATTGTCCTCAGCTTGGGGGGGATCATCACTTGTAATTGGTTCGTGATTGTAATGCATGATTTGGAGTCATTAGCGGTAAACTGCTTTTCAATCTTTGCTGCATAGTTTCTCTTTGCAACGTTAATTTCTTTTGTCAGCTGGTTTCTCATGCGATTATACAGGGCCCTGTCCCCGCTTTGATAGGCGTCCTCCTTAGCTTGGCGAAGTCGCTTAAGTTTGGCAGTGAACCACGACTTGTTGTTATTGAATGTGCGAAGTGACTTTGTTGGTACAAACACATCTTCGCAGAAACTAATATAGGATGTGGCAGTGTCCGTATATTCATCCAGGCTGCGAGCTGAATTTTCAAAAATACGCCAGTCTGTGCAGTCTTAACAGCTTTGAAGTTCTATCTTCATTGGTCCACTTTTTCACTGTAGGCTTCACACATTTAAGTTTTTGCTTGTATGTTGCTATTAAGTGAATTAAGCAGTGATCAGACAAGCCCAGGGCTGCACGAGGTATGGCACGATATGCGCTATTTCGCGTAGTATAGCAGTGGTCTAAAATGTTATTTTCCCTGGTAGGACAGTCTCAGTGCTGCTTGTATTTAGGGAGTTCGCGGTTGAGTGTAGCTTTGTTAAAGTCCCCGAGAATAATGAGGGGTGAGTCCGGGTGTTTTTTTCCAATTTTGTTTACTTGTTCAATGAGCGTTAGCAGTTCGGCGTTCGTGTTAGCTTGACACGGAATGTCAACACCGGCGAGTATGAATGAGGCAACTTACAGTTTAAAAACAGCGACTCTAAATGTGTGTGCTGAGCTTCATGATGTCCGTACACCATTTTTCGTTGATATAGAAGCATATTCCGCCGCCTTTTCTTTTCCCTGATGGCTGGAAGCCGGGAAGCATGACGGCGCCATCGGGTACAGCCCCACAAAGCCAAGTCTTTGTAAAGCACATGGCGGCGCAACGTCCGAAGTCTTTACTGGTCTTTATCAGAAGATGAAGCTCGTCCATTTTGTTGGGTAGGGAGCGTAGGTTCGTGAGGTGGATCGACGGAAACGGCAACCTGTATCCTCTCTTGCGGAGCTTCACTTGGATGCTGGCTTGCTTCCCTCTGTGGCGTCGCCTTCGTCTCCCTGCGCCAAAGACCGCCGTCACTGCTCTGGTGAGTAACTCTGAGAAAAAACTGAGTGGATTTGCGAAAGTTGGTGAAAGAAAGTCCGGAGTAGACTCCTTGATTTTTAACAAGTCTCCCCTTGTGTAAGTGAGTCACGTAATGTCTCCAAAGACGAACAAAAAACACAAAAACAAAACGAGAGAGCGCGTAACCGAGCCATCCACACAGATAGGCGCCATCTTGGATGTTTAGTTAGCATCAAAATGGGGCACCACGTCGTTGATTAGCCAACAGCAAGGCAAAACAACAAAATAACCTCGATATATGATTTTTTTCTTAAAGGATTGCCACAGTTATGTATAATTTTTTATTAGAGCGGTCGCTATCTTTGACTCACATGCACATTACACAATAGAATGCTTTATATGTGGGATATTTATTGTCTAAACTCCAGGGAAATCGGGACAAATGCACTCGGCCACAGTTATGTAGAATTTATGATTAGAGCGTTTGCAATCTTTGACTCAAATGCACATTACACAATAGAATGCTTTAAATGTGGGATATTTATTGTCTAAACTACAGGGAACTGGGGACAAAACGCACTCAGCAACTAACTTCTCAATAAAAGACAACAACAACAACAGCAAGAGAGTGAATGGCTTAATTTGTGAGATTAGCGTGAATGAATTGATGAGTGTTCAGAGAGAATAAGGTTGGGACTAGTAAAATCATCAAACCAACCCCGAGCTGATATGCACCAATTTGTGCTTATTCTGGTAGTTGCTCCAATGTTTACTCACCGACTCGGAGGCGTTCTCTCTCGGCCGTCTCAGGCAGTTGATGGTTGAGGAAAAGATGGGAGAGAAAAAAACAGGAAAGGACCCAACGAAGAAAATTGGTAGAGTTACGATGGTAACTTTTCCTGCCGTTGGGCTTGCCGGCGGGTCACGCTTTACGCTTGGTTGAGAGCGTAATTTGCTGAATGACTGGAGGTTTCTCTCAGTAGCCTGGCAAGCAAAAAGATGGGAAAACTACAGTACACCACAGGCTACAAGCTAGACCAAGCCGTGGTCAGAGGAACCATGTGGAGAACAAAAAAAAAAAAAAGGAAAGGGGGAACTTTGAGGCTCAGGAGCAATAAGGAAGAACTGGAGGAGAAAAAAAGGGAGGGTGGGGCGGACGGACCTGAGAGAAGGTAGAGCAGAAGTTGCAGGAACCAAGAGATCGGACAAAGGAGGGTATTTGCTTTTATACCTTTATGAGTTGCAGGGCGGAGGAAATGACACCTCCATCTCGGATTTCTTAAATTTCTTAATTATGCGTGCACACTGTAAACACGGGCGGACCTCCTTTTTATTCAATACGGTTCCCATCTTTGAAACTGTCTCAAGCAGAGACTAAATATTAGAATGAACTTGTTGAAATCCTGCTTCTGGCAGATCAAATTATACTGTTCAACACAACACTATTTCATGTCCTATGTCATTATTTCATATAATTTGTGCTTGTAACACTATGACAAAGTCGTCATGAACAGACCAATTGCAAATCTGGAGAAACAACATAATGACACAAAAATCAAGGCATACATTCGGGGTACTCAAGCAGATTTATACACGTTTGTACAGCCATGGAATTGCCGTAATTTTATTGTTCATTCTTGATATATATAATACTCGGGCGTTTTAGGGTCACAAGGAGTGCGTCTTGTTGTGTGTTTGGTCACCACTGGAGGTGTCCGATTTCCATCGATGAGAAGTGACCGCACGTCTTGAGAGGCTGCGCCCTGTCCATCTGCAATTCTGCTGAGTGGGCTTTGATGGTGGGCAATAAGAGAGGGATGTTTCTCTGTTGAGCAGTCATCAATCACTCTTCATCCCACATTGTGAACTGTGGGTCTTGGGGAGGTTATGCAGACCTTTTGGGGTCATCTGTTGCTTTTCCTTACTGGGAAGTCTTTGTTCTTGCATTTTAGGTGGGAAGAACAACAAGTTTTATCTGGCTGCGTGTCATTGTGATTTAAAACAAACATCCTGCCTGCTTGGTGGCTGAACAAAGGAATGGTGGTGGTTTTCATCAGTGAAATAGAAAACAGGTGGTGTATTTTTAATAAGCACCTGAAGAGAGACATTTTCACAGTATAGCAGGATGCCTGCAGACGTGTGACAGTTTAAGCTCTTTCTCGCTCAACTATTTACTTGAAAGGGGGCAATTGCATTCCTGAGACCAAATGCTTATCCATAGATCTCCCCTGGAGTTTACAGGGCAAGACATCCTCTGGGTAAGATAAAAGACGAGCCATAAACGGGGGGCTGCTGGTGTAACATCAAAGATTACGATCGCCACTTATCGCCATTTGGTGAGTCAAATCCAGACTCATTCATTCCTTTGGTGATTCAATAACAAGAGGGCCATCTGGTGGACAAAAAGTGTCACCAAGTATAAGTCAGAGGAAGTTAGCTGTACAATTCAAAACCTAGTGACACCAAGTATAAGTCAGAGGAAGTTAGCTGTACAATTCAAAACTTCGTGAAACCAAGTATAAGTCAGAGGAAGTTAGCTGTACAATTCAAAACTTAGTGAACCAATCAGGCTTAGGGGCAGTACTTCAGAGTACGCCCACAGATGCGAGACTTTATAAACTGGTGACATGAGATTTTCAGGGCTGGGCTCATAGTGAATCTGACCATGAAAACAGCTGTTAAGACACAAATGCTTGTTCAATAAATGTAATTTAGCCCATGCGCCTGTGTCTCGGAGTATTCTTTGCTTCCACTCGACGTGAACACTTTCTCAGACCCGGTAATTCACGTCACAGGGCAGACCAGGCACTGTGGTTTCTGAAATGAGGGTCGATATCTGTTACTTTTGTCTTTTCAACAGAAAACGTTAATCCCCATCTGTATGACATTGACATTTTTTTAGAGACAGCAGCAGATCACATTCTAACGACAGTATTGAGAAATCTAAAGAGGGTTGGAAGAAAGGCTCACGTAAGCAATATTATCACAGTCGGTTAGAGCTCTCTGTGGTGGACAGACTTCTGCTTAAATGTGATAGGGAGTGGGATAAATAAATGCATAGAGAAATCCATTAAGGGCACCTGGGAGAGCACGTGATCCCCTCTACTGGCCAAATATAAATTCTGATATTGACCAACTGACAGTGTGTGCTACATGTCAGGAGCATCACTACAAGCCAACAAAGGAATCCCTCAACGTAGCGCGTGGCTGCGACTGAACTGATAGTCCTTTGAATTTACTTAATTTGAACGTACATCAGTTGCACATGATTCAAATGTATTAAAATTACATCATTTAACACTCTTCTCCTAAAAAAAAATTAACACATTTTAATCACATGTTCAAATTAAAGGACTTTTTTTCAGTGTGCGTGTCCTCTCCTGTGTATTAAAATAATAAATGGAGTCATCAAACAGGAGTCAAACTTTTTGATATCCTCTTTAATATGCTGACATGCTTCTATTTTAATTCAAAAGATTTTTTACAAATACCATACATTTACGCATGAACCTCTATCTCATAGGGCTGAGTGTAGGTTACTGTATGAACACATTTGTCATGAGTTAAAAAAATAAATGTTATTTACCTTGTGGGATATTCAGAGTCACCCTCATGTGCTCCCACCACCCCTGAGAGAACAGTGCCACCCATGATTGCAGCTACTCTCTCCTCAAACGGGATGAGGCGCTCTGCGCCGGTTCCTCTGCCTGTTTTGGCCACACTTTGGTGGTGGGCAGCTGTCCTCCGCTTCACATCCACCTTTATGTCTGATCACATTTTTCTTTAGTTCAGCATGTTTGCGCTGTTGTGACCCCACAGCATTGGCAGCCGCACACACGCGGTCTCATTCACTCCTCTTTCGCTTGTTAATGCCAGAGGACAGCGTACCAAAGAGGATTTTTTTTGCACGCCACTTCTTTTTTTCTGATCATGCAGGTGCCGAGTTCATTTAAATATGATTTGCATACTCCAACATGTGCGCTCATTTCCACGTTGATTGGGATGTATGAAGGAAATGTGCTTGGATTCATGCGTACGCTCAGATTCATACATCTGGATATTTTTGTGCTATGTTTTCTGGATTTGAATGTACGCCATGTTTCAGTGGGAAATCCATGCATGTCTTTGTACATGTGGCCCCTGGTATTTTTGGATACTTATACTCTGTATGAATAACTTAATTCTTTATCATGTTGCAATTACTTTACATGGGCCTGCTACTTTAGGATACCTAGAATATACTATATAAATTTTTCGGTGGGGGCTGGCTCCTGCGTTGGGCCCAGTTGGTGGCTAGGGCACCCATGCTCTGTGGGGCTAGTGGGGATGGTGGGGCTTGCTGGGTGGGGGGGGGTTGGTCGGTGGTCCAGTGGGGGTGGGGGGCTCCCTGGCTTGCCCCCCCACCCCTTGTGGGTGGAGGGGGCCAAGTCCACCCTTCCTCGATGTGCCGGCTCAGCAACTCCGTACACCAGTTGACTAACATGTATGTGATATGATGTTCATTCACTGAGTTTGATAGACACAATATTGGCTTTAATTGCTTGTGCTGGGACTACGAATAACAACACAGGTTATACTAACAATCAACTCACAGGTTCTTACAAGTGTTTAGACATTACAAAAGAATCCCACCACACCACTCGTCAGTAGCACTGCCTTACTCATTTTCCCCACATCCTGTCCTGTCCTTTTCTGTCCTCTCTCATCTTGTTCTCTTGGTTAGTTATTGCATAAGCCCCCCCCCCCCCCTAAATCCCAAAATAATAACACAATTTGACTGTTGTAATGTTACTTGTGCTCAAATATCTAGACTGTCTCACTATTGTTCTGCTGTGGTTCACACCCCTATTCCTCTTGTCCACTCTGTCCCTCTGTCTGTCCCCTAAAACCCTTTTCTGTCTGGCTCCATTTTCAATAAACATCAGAATAATTAAAACATTTAAAAATAAGCAGAGGGAGTATGTCAAACTCCCGTTTGCATAGCAAAACTGTTCCAGCACAAAGGCTTACAGATCCAAGGCCATGCAGCTGAACAGGACAGGTTTTAAAAAATTAAAAATTAAACATATACGATTAGCTTCCTACTTCACTGTTAATATACAAATCAAACCTGTGGTCAGAATTTCGGGGTAGGACCTAAGTTTTTTATACTTCATACTCCTGTTTGTTTTCTTCCATTTTGGTTTAAAAACAACAAAAACATATACGATTAGCTTTGTACTTCAGTTAATATACAAATCAAACCTGTGGTCAGAATTTCGGGGTAGGACCTAAGTTTTTTTTACTTCGTACTCCTGTTTGTTTTCTTCCATTTTGTCATAGCCTATTTTGTGTTTATCGATTGTTATTGTACAATATATGTTCAATAAAGATTCTTAAAAAAAGGCTGCGGGTAATAGATTACTACTCCAATTATGCTGAACCATATGTTACCAAGCATCACAGCAACAGCTGAAGGCAATGTTTTCCAGGGAGGGCATCCCATTTCCTTTGGTTTGTGATAATGACTCAGCCTATGCCAGTCATGAGTTGGTGTTTGGTTGGTAGTCCAAGTTCAAACAAGTAAATTCCAGTCCTCCAGCCAAGTCAAAGTCAAAGAAAGGGGTAGAGATTGTCAAAAGATTATTCAAGAAATCAGGACATAGAAATCAAGACACATACCGAGCTCACCCTGATTTCATTAAGAGCAGCCCTGCCGGAAAGTGGCAACTCACCGGCTGAGTTTTTGCTCGGTCGCAAGATCTGTATTCGACTGCCCAGACATATAACACGCACACACCTGAACACAGAGACTGGCGTGGTCAGAGAAAGAAAAACCAGAAGACTACAACTCAAACAAAAGCCATATCAAGACTCTTGTGCCTCGACAGGAGAGTTGGCACGGAAGGACCTGAATCATTGTTGCTCCCAGGTCAACTAATGTCAGGACAGAATGTTGATCTGGTCTTTGGGAGAAACAAAGGCTTTGTAGGCCACTGGGTCTTGCAGAGAGATGCCGTCTGAAGGACGTGAATGGTCACAAGCATTGAACAAAAAGTCACTGGATGATTGTAATTTCAGAAACTGCTGGCGATCATATGCAAATTTATTGCAGATATTGACTATTTTTGGTGTTGCAGGCAAAGAATTTTGGTCTAAACATCCTGAACTCTCACAGGCCAATACAACAGATGATACAGTTCATGTCCATTTTTTTTTTTTTATTCCGGACATATCCATGTGACGCCATTTTCTTCAAAATATTGGCTCCGATAGTTTTCATCCACTCCTACTTAATTTATCCATGTGAGGCAATTGATAAGATTCTTATTCACAATGCGGACCTGCTTGCAATCAGCAGAGCAAAACAAAGCAAAATGAAAGCAAATACAAATAGATACGTATTACAACCCCAATTCCAATTAAGTTGGGAGGTTCTGTTAAACATAAATAAAAACAGAATACAATGATTTGCAAATCATGTTCGACCTATATTTAATTTAACACACTACAAAGACAAGATATTTAATGTTCAAACTGATACTTTATTGATTTTAGCAAATAATCATTAATTTACAATTTTATGGCTGCGACACGTTCCAAAAAAGCTGGGACAGGGTCATGTTTACCACTGTCTTACATCACCTTTTCATTTAACAACATTCAATAAACGTTTGGGAATGGAGGAGACTAATTGTTGAAGCTTTGTAGGTGGAATTATTTCCCATTCTTGCTTGATGTAAAGCTTCAGCTGTTCAACAGTCCGGGGTCTCCGTTGTCGTATTTTACGCTTCATAATGCGCCACACAATTTCAATGTGAGACAGGTCTGGACTGCAGACAGGCCAGTCTTGTACCCGCACTCTTTTACTACGAAGCCATGCTGTTGTAACACGTGCAGAATGTGGTTTGGCATTGTCTTGCTGAAATAAGCAGGGGTGTCCATGAAAAAGACGTTGCTTGGATGGCAGCATATGTTTCTCCAAAACCTGTATGTACCTTTCAGCATTAATGATGCCTTCACAGTAAGTTACCCATGTCATTGGCACTAACACAGCCCCATACCATCACGGATGCTGGCTTTTGAACTTTGCGTTCAAAACAGTCCGGATGGTTCTTTTCCTCTTTGGCCCGGAGGACACGACGTCCACTATTTCCCCAAAAAAATTGAAATGTGGACTCGTCGGACCACAGAATGTTTTTCCACTTTGCATCAGTCCATCTTCGATAAGCTCGGGCCCAGAGAAGCCGGCAGCGTTTCTGAGTGTTGTTGATAAATGGCTTTTGCTTTGCATAGTAGAGTTTCAAGTTGTACTTATGGATGTAGCGCTGAACTGTATTTACTGACATTGGTTTTCTGATGTGTTCCTGAGCCCATGTGGCGATATCTTTTACACATTGATGTCGGTTTTTGAGGCAGTGCCGCCTGAGGGATCGAAGGTCACGGGCATTCAATGTTGGTTTTTGCCTTGCCGCTTACATGCTGTGATTTCTCCAGACTCTCTGAACCTTTTGATGATTTTGATTATGGACCATAGATGATGAATTCCCTAAATTCTTTGCAATTGCACATTGAGGAACATTGTCCTTAAACCGACTATTTTCTCATGCACTTGTCCACAAAGAGGTGAAATCCGCCCCATCTTTGCTTGTGAATGACTGAACAATTCTGGGAAGCTCCTTTTATACCCATTCATGGCACCCACCTGTTCCCAATTAGCCTGTTCACCTGTGGGATGTTCCAAACAGGTGTTTGATGAGCATTCCTCAACTTCCTCAGTCTTTTTTGCCACCTGTCCCAGCTTTTTTGGAACGTGTTGCAGCCATAAAATTCAATGTTCATGATTATTTGCTAAAAACAATTAAGTTGATCAGTTTTTTTGTCTTTGTATTGTATTCAATTAAATATAGGTTGAACATGATTTGCAAATCATTGTATTCTGTTTTTATTTATGTTTAACACAACGTCCCAACTTCATTGGAATTGAGGTTGTACATTACATTACAAAAAGTATGTCATTAATCAGGATCACAAATTTAGCTTTCCACCTTAGCACAAAAAGTCAAAGTTTCCTCACAGTCTATTTCAATCAATCATTTGCTTATTTGATATGCATAGCATTTTACTGTAAGTACACTTATCAACACTTGTCCATGGGAGGCCTTTCAAAAAGGTACATTGAATAAAATAACCCTTTGTGCATGGACTGGTGAAGCCTGCTCGGATGAAAGGCGAAAGCTTCATTAATCAGCTATTCTTACCAATACACTTGTGTCTCTTAACCTTATCCTTCTTAGAGAATCTTTGACCACAAACAGAGCAGGCAAAAAAATTCTCGACTGTGTGTGTTCTTGAGTGATATATTAAGGCTGCCTTCTGAGTGAATTTTTGGCCACAAACTGAGCAGGCAAAAGGTTTCTCACCAGTGTGGATTCTTGTGTGATTTCTTAAGTGACTATTCTGAGAGAATCTTTGACCGCAAACTGAGCAGGCAAACGGTTTCTCACCAGTGTGGGTTCTTGTGTGACTTCTTAAGGTTCCCTTATCAGAAAATCTTTGACCACAAGCCAAGCAGGCAAAAGGTTTCTCACCTGTGTGGGTTCTTGTGTGACTTCTTAAGTGTCCCTTCTGAGTGAACCTTTTACCACAAACTGAGCAGGTAAAAGGATTCTCACCAGTGTGTGTTCTTGTATGTGTTATTATGCTTTCCTTACGAGAGAATCTTTGACCACAAACTGAGCAAGCAAAAGGTTTCTCACCAGTGTGCGTCCTTGAATGTATTTTTAAATATCCCTTCGTAGTGAATCTTTGACCACAAACCAAGCAGGAAAAGGGTTTCTCTCCAGTGTGTTTTCTTGTGTGACGTGTCAAGCTAGCTTTATTGGTGAATCTTTGACCACAAACTGAGCAGGCAAAAGGTTTCTCTCCAGTGTGTGTTCTTGCGTGACGTCTCAAGCTTCCTTTATTAGAGAATCTTTGACTGCAAACTGAGCAGACAAAAGGTTTCTCTCCAGTGTGTGTTCTTGAGTGTATTTTCAAGTATCCCTTTTGAGAGAATCTTTTGCAACAAATTGAACAGGCAAAAGGTTTCTCACCAGTGTGGCTCATCAAATGCCTTTTCAAATACTGCTTGGAAGCAAAGGTTTTCCCACACTGAGAACATTTCCAGCATTTGTTTTCAGGGTGACATGTCTTATCACTTTCAGACTGTTCATTAGTGTGAGAAGAGAGTGACGTGTCGTCACTATCTGATAGTGGAGCGATGAGGCCGTTGACTTGTGATCCTCCACAGTGAACTCCATCCCCTTCTGTTGTCATCTGTTGACTTGAGCTGCTGCTGCTTGGAGGCTCCGCCCCTGTGTTGTCCTCACTTTTACCTTCATCTTCACTCTTCAAAGAGACACTGGTCAATGGCAACTTGATGTCCTCCTCCTCCTCTTCCTGTTTGATGTAGGGGCGCGCTTCATCCTCTTGTTTTTTAATGTGAGGGGGCTGCGGCTCTTCTTCCTGTTTGATGAGGGGGCGCTCTGGCTCCTCTTTTTTAAAGCCAGAGGGCTCTGACTCCTCTTTTTTAAAGCCAGAGGGCTCTGACTCCTCTTCCTCTTGGATATGGTGGACCTCTTCGTCCTCCACTTCTTTAATGTGAGGGGGCTCTGGCTCCTTGTGATCAGGATGAAGAGCTTCACTGATGTCTGCAAGACAAACACACGTGGTTTGATGAAGTAAGTTGTCATGTGTATTATGGTTTACAATTATCCATCCATCCATTTTCTGAGCCGCTTCTCCTCACTAGGGTCGCGGGCGTGCTGGAGCCTATCCCAGCTATCGGGCAGGATGCGGGTTACACCCTGAACTGGTTGCCAGCCAATCGCAGGGCACATATAAACAACCAACCATTCGCACTCACATTCACACCTACGGGCAATTTAGAGTTGTCAATTAACCTAGCATGCATGTTTTGGGATGTGGGAGGAAACCGGAGTGCCCGGACAAAACCCACGCAGACACGGGGAGAACATGCAAACTCCACACAGGCGGGGCCGGGGATTGAACCCCAGACCTCAGAATTTCGGGGCAGACTCTCTAACCAGTCTTTCACCGTGCCGCGGTTTACATTTATATTTAAGGTTATTAGGAGAGCGAGCTATTTAATGTCCAGCCATCCATTTTCTGTACCGCTTATCCTCACAAGGGTCACGGGCATGTTGGAGCCTATCCAAGCTGTCTTTGGGCGAGAGGTGGGGTACACCCTGAACTGGTCGGCAGTCAATTGAGGGCACATATAAACAACCATTCACACCTACGGGCAATTTAGTCTTCAATTAACCTACCATGCATGTTTTGGGGATGTGGGAGGAAACTGCAGTACCCGGAGAAAACCCATGCAGGCACTGGGAGTACATGTAAACTCCACCACAGGCGGGGCCGGGATATGAACCCCACGATACTCAGGACTGTGAGGCAGATGTGCTAACCAGTCGCCCACCGAGCCGCGAATATTTATATTTTGTTATGTATATAACAAAAATAGGCAAGTCGACAACAACAATACAATGTGAAAAAGTGTAAAATTATGAGCATAAAAAGCATCACCTTGCATTCTCGTAGTTTGACATTTCCAAATCACCGACGAATGGATTTTTTTAGGGAGCCTATCATTGATAACTCGTAAAAAGACTTGTCGATTCGCAATTCTGTTATGTGTCAAAAAAACAAACTTTCATGGCGAAGTCAGAAGGCTTTTATGTGCGTTTGCGTGTGTTTGGCAGAAGTTATGCCGAAACACAGTTGCTCATTCAATCACAAAACAAAAGGCAGTCATATTAAATCTGTGATTGACAATCAGCAGGAGAGGATAGATAAGATAGCAGTGCTGATGTCTGCTGTGGCTGTTTTAGCTCAAGATAAGGCATGGGCCACTATCAGATTCGAACAGTATGATAACTTTGGGCAAAAACATCACACTATCACTACTACAAAATTTATGATTTTTAGATATTTAGGTAAATATTCAAAACATTCCATTTTATACAAAACAATATTTGGTACATTCAGTTAAAATCAAATCAAAGTAAAAACCATGAATAATAAAAAATAAAATACACTTCAAAATTAAAATATATGCAATCTGTAATAAATGTGTAAATCTATTGTACAATAACAAAATAATAGACAAATGACAAAAAAAATAAATGCAATAACTTAAAGGTCAGATAAAGATGGTAGGGTCAGTTAAAATTCATATTTGCATTGTTTACACATGTAATACATGCACGCATCTTCCAGCAAGTTTTCAAGTATAGTTTAGCTAAACATTTGGTTTTTATGACGCATATTGAGTCCTCCCCGAACATACCCGAAGCTCAAGACACTGGGGTGTGGTTACTCTATCCACCACAAGGGCTACCAGAAGTGACATTGCAATTGACACAAACAGCACGCAACACACTCAACGCAATGGCGAGCAACGTGTTGCAATATGAGGAGGATTTCGACATACAGGACCACCCAACTGAGTTTGGCATCGTCAAACCATACATGTTTGAGCCGATCAGGAGGTCGGAACCTGACAGTGACGACGACGAGCAGCCAAATAGCAGCTGTACAAGAGAAAAAGAGAGTGGCCACTGGCTCGATCTGACTATGTCAAAAGCATGTCGTTTTATACAGTCATGGCGAGAAATAATGGCACCCCAGGTGTGCCAATATTTTTTAGCATGACGATACGCATTATATATTCATATATGTTTCAGTGACACGGCACAAGCTTTTACATAGCATGTAGTATTCCTATATATTGTGTGCCCTTCGCTCGAGTAGCATTATAACATGCCGCACAGAAAGTCTTTGCAGTGTCTGTTGGCTTGCCATATAGGCAAAAGTACAGACAATAGTACTGAAAAGTACTGCATGGTTCTTTTTTTTTTCCCCTACTCCCAAGTGCATAGTAACCATAATAGAGTCGTAGGTATATACAAGGAAATCCTCACCTCGTCTGGTTATAAAAATATATATATAAAATAGGAGACACTTTAACTCAGTTAGTCGACTTCGGTATTCCCTTGCCAAAGTCCCCTTTTCCCTTGCCCTTCCTCTTTGCCATGTTAACAAGATTTTGATTTTTCTCCCAACAAGAATTACTTTAGTTTTTCTTTGAAAGTGGACTGATTTAGATTTTTCTAACAACAAGAATTACTTTAGTTTTTCCTCGGAAGTGGACTGATTTTGGTTTTTCTACCGAAAAAGACTACTTTAGTTTTTCTTCGAAGGAGGATTCAATTAAAATTTTCCTTTTCTTCAAATGAGACTGGATTTCAACTAAACCATACATTAACAGGGTAGGTCCCTGAACGCAGTAAGTAACCATCCCATCGTTTAGTAAAGGATGTTAGTCAGTGGGGCCAGGTGCAACGCTCACGGCTAATTATTCTGAGTGTGTAGAGGCGACGCTACAAGAGCGGAGCTGAGTAACCAGGAGCTGTAGTACGAGCCCATGACCCTATGCGCTACTGGGGGGTATCGGAAATAGGCAACGCCACTCCTACAACAGAAGCGGGCTGCGGCCAAGTTAATACGCTAAACAGAAGCGGGCTACGGCCAAGTTAATACGCTAAACAGAAGCGGGCTACGGCCAAGTTAATACGCTAAGAAGAAAGGTTTATGAATGCGGGAGAAGACGAGCCCCCGGGCCCCTCAGAAGGAAGAGCGGCAGTGGTGGAATCGGAGACCCGACCTCTAGGACAACATGAAATACCAATAAGACTCGTGCTATATAACGGGGGCTTAGAAGAATGGCCGCCCGGCGTAAGAAGGATGGTAGAAACGGAAAATCCATCCATACAACCCTTAGAACTCCCGACAACGGTGAAGAAAGCCGTCAAGGGACAAGGCCAGTTTAAGGCAGAGAAGCCCGAAGGAACTGGAGTGATGACAATAATAGTAGACCACCCTGGAGAAGACTACAATCGTAGAGAAGCTCCCCAATGGTTGGAGTGGTGGATAAGGATGATGGAAAGATACAATGTAGTTGAATTGGTTAGCACTTGCGTTGGGTTGGACCCCATAGTAAAAATGCTGGCGAATACAACAGAGATAAAATGTAAACTGGTGGACAGTGAAAGGGCAAGGGCAGTGTCCAGATATCATGAACACCAATGTTACATTCAGAGAATAAAGATGCTTGCGGAAACGAAGAAAGCGCCAGGTCTTAACACCTTGAGCGAGAAAGACTCATCAGATGTGGATCTAGACATGGTTGTTATTCCCCGAGCGGAAGAGGACCAGGAGGAACAAAACAGAAAGGCAAGGTTGACATGGCAAATGACTCCTCTTATTAGAACAGAATCTATGCCACCCTTGCCAAAGGAAACCAAAAAATGTAGAGCTGGAAATGGAGTAACCATGTGCCACTATGTAGGGAGCCCTTGGGACATTTGCGGAGATGCCCTGGTGATATTCACAAGTAAGAGACTGAGACCCTATAGTAAAACATTTTGGGTCGATTTAGACCTCACAGCAGGAGAAGAATACATAACAGAGAAGGAACTAGAATTGCAAAGAAGAGAATCGGACTCGAAAGCAGTTGTGATAACCAGTGGGGGAGATTCCTCCTACTATATGATAGTACATGTCCTTGGGGAGAAGTGGACGACATAAGTAGACCAAACACAGTATTTGGGAGAAATGACAGAAGCGCTAGAAAGCGGCATTGACAGAGCTTTGGAAAGTGGAGCCGCTCGGATCGTAATAGAGGTGAACGGAATAAAGTCAGAAAAAATGTCATGAAAGTTGGCTGAAACAGCAGCGGTCGGGGCTTTTAAGCTGAGAGCATTGACCCCAGTAACTTTAGCCACAGGAGCTGAATTTGTGGTAGTAATATCACCGAGACAGAGAGGAGAAAGGGTAAATGTGGCAAAAGAGGAGCTGTTAACTCAGATGCTACAAATATCCCGAACTCAGCTGCAACTTCAACAAAACCCCGGAGCTAAGCCCAAAACACCGCCTCAGCCAGCTCCACAGACAGAGAGCTGACCCATACCGTCACCTAGGAGGCGGAAGGAAGGAGCAGAACAGGACTCAGGATCACAAGGGGCTGGAGTGGAAATAGAGGACGAGGTACCAGCAGGACCAAATGAGCTGAAAAATGGAGGAAAAAGCCCTGGAAGAGGGGTAGTGACTTTCAGTCCGGCTACCTCCACTCCCAGATCGGTAAGTGACTCCTATCGAGCACTGCCTCCACTGACACCTTTACCTGTACCAAGGGGAAACCCGAGGAGATCACCTGGGGGAGTAAGAGAACTAGTTGGACATACGATGGCACCCGAAGAAGGAAGTGGAAACGAGGGTAACCGAGAGGAAGAAGACTGGGTGTGTGTACCTATCAGGGGCGAAGCTGAGGCCAAGGTAAGGGAGGAGGATTTGGAATCACTGACTTCAGACGCAGCTCCTAAGGACCCTGAGGACCGACCTCCTAAGGTAGTCACAAGACCAACAAATAAAGGGAAGAAAACCCCACAACCGGTATATAACATATACAAAGCCTCAGAGAGGCTTGCCAGAGACATACAATTGGGATTTGTCCAGACTCAGGATGGGAGAAAGACTTTCGTACCAGAAGCGGGACAAAAAGAATATCCATAACCATTTGTTTGGCTAGAGAAAATGGATGAAGACATGACTTTGAATGTAAAAATCACCTATGGAGAAGCAGCAAACATTTTGCAAACTCCCACGTATCATACGTTAGTGGGACATATGGAATTCACCAAGAATTTCAGAGAAGGCTTCGTGACAGTAATGTATGATATGTTACTCAGAAAACTTAAACAAGCGGTGTAACAAAGAGCACAAATTGAATTAAGAGCTGAAGAGGACTTGGAGATGGACACCGGGGCAATGGCGGCCCCTGTCAACCCTGCAAGTCAGCCCTCTCAGTACGGAATACCTCTAGGAATGACAGCGGTTGGACCTAACTCCATGTATCAGCCGAACAGCATGGATAGAGACATGCAAGAATTTAGGGCTTTGAAAGAATTGGTCCGGTCAAAAAATCAGAAAGAAACAGCTAAAGATTATTTAATTGAGATGTGGCCTATAGTCAGAGACGCTCCTGGAGGGGAACTAGCCAAGAAAATATGGCTGCAATATATTATTGCCAATCCCATTGGACCCAATGAAACATCACAACAGGTCTATGAGAGATGGGTGGATGGTGAAGATGAAGACGAAGAGGCTCATATAATGAGACCCAGGGAGCAACTCAAGCAAGGAGTCACGCTATTGAATGTGTGGCATAAAGCAAGTCAAGTCATAGCTCCAAGCAGATATGTTAAATCGCTGCGAATGATTGTAAAAGAAATGGGTAACGAAGTTACTTTTGTGAAGATGGCACCAGACAGCACAGCACAAAAAATCGAAGCTTCCATTAAGCAATGGGATCGACTGACTACATTTTACAGCGAAAAGAGGAAAGCGGCACCAACTGACTACCGCTCGCGCGGGAATAACCAACAGTCAACCCAGAGAGCGACGCAGTCTTCCCAAAGAACAAACGAAAGTCAGAAACCAACTTCCCAAGCAGGACAACAACAAACGGCGAAAAAGAAGGAATTTGGAGCATATATACCGAGAGATGAATTTCTTAAAATGACACCAGAAGAAAGGAAGGCCCATCTTGAGGCTCGCAAAGCTGCCGCCTCAGGAGGGCCCAGAAAATGATGAAAACCGAGGCACGAGTCACCCTGGAAGGAGTCTATCAGATAGGAGACGAGGTCTACGCAAAATTGGAAGGAGTACCCTATTTGGTGGACACCGGGCCGAGGTGTCAATGAATCGTGAAGCCTTGAGAAAAATTGGACACCTAAGAGTGAAAGTAGCTGATGATTCTATTACAGAAATGCCAGTCGGAATTTGGAAAGGAATTGTGTGGATTATGGGACCATACAACCTATTGACACTACGAGATTTAGAAGGGCTGAATAAGCCTAGGAAAAAACGCCAAACTGCATTAAAACAATGGAAGAAGTTGAAATTGGCAACAGTGAGGGTTGGACCCACCAAGGTAACCCCAGAATGCGAGTGGTATAAACCAGTGGATATATCAGCAGTAAAGGCCCAACAAATTCAAGGAAGCGATTTGTCGCCAGAAGGGAAAAAGAAGTTAAATGAAATAATGGAAGAAGCCTCCGTAGCCCATTTTAAAAATGATTGCGGAGACCTAGGACCGAAATACCTGTACACCATAAGTGGAGGAGTGCACCCGGCTGTGAGACAATACCCTCTTAACCCGGGAGCCGTGGCTGAAATGGCAATGATAGTGAAAGAACTATCGGCGCTTGGAATAATTCGAGAAGAACCAAATGCAATAACAAACAGCCCCATTCAGGCTGTCAAAAAGCCGGAATCGGTAGGTGGGGGATGGAGGCCAGTTATCAACTTTAAAGCTCTGAACCGCCGAACGGTGGCTAATCGAGCAAGCCTCATAAACCCCCAGGCGTCCTTAAAAACACTGAGAATGAAAAAAATATAAAACATGCATCGACCTAGCTAATGGATTTTTCTCCTTAAGGATTGCCAAAGCATCGCAAGGAAAGACGGCATTCACACATAAAGGGAAATCGTACGTATGGCAGAGATTACCCCAGGGATACAAAAATTCCCCAAATGTGTTTCAGTCAGCGGTTATGGACGTGTTGGAGGGACTGCCAGTCACAATTTATATAGACGATATATTCATCGCGAATGATACCGAAGGAGAGCATTTGAACCTCTTACAAACTGTAGTTCGAAAGGTGACAGGAGCAGGACTGAAACTCAATCTAAAGAAATGCCAATTTGCTAGATTCCAAGTAGACTACTTGGGGTTCCAAGTGTCATAAGACTTGGGACTTTCGGACGCTTATCGACAGAAGATTGAACAAATCCTACCCCCAACGTCCGAGAGAGAATTACAGAGGATACTCGGATACTATGTAACTATGTTCGGGATCATGTCCCCTATTATCAAAAATATGCAAAACCCCTATACGCCCGTCTGCGGAAAAATCCTGAAGAAGGAAAGTCTAAAAGCTGGGATTGGTCAGCGAAAGACCAAGAGAACATAGAAGAATTGAAGAAAGCAGTGAGAAGTGCTGTACAACTAGAACCAAGGAGTTTGGATACAAGATTGATTGCAAAAGTGGAGTGCGACGAAGACTCAGCTATGGTGAGCGTCAGTAACGAAGGAGCTGGCTTGGTGACCTTATGGACTTACACCCTGAGCAGTGTGGAAAAGAAGTTTCCCCGGGAAGAAAGGGAATTGGCAGTCTTAGCCAGGTACTGGGACAAGGAATAAAGGTCATCACACAGAGCCAAGTTCATCGCTTCTTGCGGAAAGACACCATCGAAAGCACTAATGCAACCAATGTGAGATGGGGGAGATGGGAGGATATCCTACTAGACCCCGACTTGGAAATAGGACCAATAACCCCCTCGTCAAAGAAACGAGTAAAGCCAGAGATAAGAGAGGAGAAACCATATGAATGGATTCTCTATACTGATGGATCGAAAAAAGGTGAAGACCAGACTGCCCACTGGGGCTTCATCCTTAGACATGAGGGAGAAGAAAAGAGCCGTCATAAAGGTGTGACCCCTGGCAGTGCCCAGGCCGGGGAGGTTACAGCCGTATTAGAAGGACTGTTGGAGGCCACAAGGCTACACGTGCGATGTATAAAGATAGTAACGGACAGTCACTATTGTGCACAAGCTCTTAAAGAAGACCTGTCCATTTGGGAAGAAAATGGATATGAAGGAGCGAAGGGCAAATCAGTAGCCCATACGGAATTATGGAAAAAGATAGCCGAGTTGAGGTTAAATATGAACATAGATGTTCTCCACCAGAGAGCCCACGTTAAGGACGGGGCCCATTGGAGAGGAAATGATGAAGTTGATAGATACGTCCAAGAGAGAAAGTTAGTTTTTGTAGGAGCAGACGGATGTGGCAAGACCCCTGGAGGAAAAGTGGTCCCAGACGAGTTTGTGCGTGAGGTTACTACGGCCGTACATGAAGCGCTAGGCCATGGAGGTACCTTACCCACAAAGAGAGAACTGGAAAGACTGGAGCTTTGGATCTCAGATAAGAAAATCCGAGCTGTGTTGCGGGACTGCGAGCAGTGTAATAGATACAACGCAGGACGCCGAGGACAGCGAACTGAAGGATTGACTATCAAGAGCACTGTGCCATGGGCATCAGTCTCCATGGACGTAGCAGGCCCCATGGGAGTGAATGGCGCGAAAGGTGAGACGTACCTAATCGTGCTAGTGGATTCGATGTCAGGACATTTGGGATTAAAAGCAGTGAGAAAAGCTAATGCTAACAGTGTGATCAAGACACTAGAAGAAGGATGCATGTGGCTAGGAATACCAAAAGAGTTAAGAACAGACAATGGGACCCATTTCAAAAATGCTGCGGTGGACAGGTGGTGTCAAAAAAGGGGTATAAGTAAAGTATATTTACAGCCTTACACCCCCCAGGCCAATGGTGTGGCTGAAAGAACCATTGGTTTGGCTAAAAATTGGCAAGGAAAAAATGCTAATGGGAAAGAATGGAGTGAAAAGTTGGTGGAATTGGTCAAGGACTTGAATGGGAGGAGCAGGACTGGAAGACCGTCCCCCTCAGAAGAATTGAACCAACGCCCCTTTGTCACCCCTGACATTGGCAGAGTAAAGGAGGAGTCAAGTCTCCAGAAAGGAAAGTGCCCGATACAAGTGGGACAGTGAGTGTGGGTCAAGTCACACGGCGTATTCGACAAGCAAGCAGTAAAAACAAAATATGAAAATCCTGACATCGTAGAAGAAGTGTTGGACAGAAACACAGTGCGCCTCAAGGAGAGAGGGATCCAAGGGGTAGAGCAGCTTAAACCAATACCAGTTGATTCAGCTAGAAGCCGAAATAGAAGCAAGATATGAGTACTGAAATGGAAGAAGAAGTTCCGCCTTTTGTCAAGCTGGCCATGATAAAAGGTGTTGTAGTCACACGGAGGACTACGAGTGGAGTAATGGCCGGAAGAGCATTTAAACTTTTGGAAAATGCAAAAAGAGGATATCTGTCCAAGGGGATGGAGAGTTTGTGTTGGCACCAAGTGAACCAAGGCTGTGTCACAGGCAAACAGAAGACACGGAACTAGCCAGGATTGGACCGCCGGTTCCCCGACCTTGGAGGACTTAGGCCCAGCAAAGGTACTTGACGCTTACATATGTGCGAGTTGCAGAGTGAGAAGCTTGCCCAGACTAAGATTCCATGCCCAATGGGATTGGAACCCCCAAGGAAATGAAGAACAGAGAAACTGTGAATGTTGGTGGAATGGAACAACGCTACTATACTGCGACCACTGCTGGAGTAGGGTCCAGGATGGAACATTGGTGTTAGCCGGTCGAGCCAAGGGATGGCAAGTAACCAAAGCCGAGACACCATTTTGCCTCCCATTTTGACTCACCCTACAAGGATGGAGCTAAGCAAAGAAAGACTAGATTTGGGACTGTCGAGTCTACTCAACACAAATTGGCCAGGGCGGGCAGGAAACAAACACCCCGCAAAATTAATGGAACAATCAGTACCGGTGGCATCTAAGATGCAATTGGATCCCCTGTACACCTCGGGGATTGGAACATCCTGGGAAGTGATAGTAAGTAACATTTTAGCCAATGAACGCATCCCAGTAACCCCCTTACCCAACGCTCTGCACGAGCGAGAAGTAGGAGGAAACGGCTTGTGTACCTATCAAACGTTGTTGGACGAAGCCACCAAGAAGATAGAGTATAAAGAGAAAGTTGCTACACTACAGATGAGTCCCTTGGCACCTCACCTGGTGCTTCCAGCCAAGACAGCAGTAAAACATTGGGTCGAAGTCAAGGTTATGGTAGCCTTGATATCTTATGAAGGAATATACTCCCTAGGAATGGAGTTGTCATTGAGAACAACTTTCAGAAGAGAGGAAAGTGATCAAAGTAATAGCCCTACAGGGGTCTCAAATGTCTTGAGTAAAAATACAAAATTATTGTCGCTAGCGGAAGCAGCAACAGGGGAATTAGAGAAATGGGGAAAAGAGATTGAAATTGCTTTAAACGGCTCAGACAGCAGCGATGAAGAAGTGCTTAAGTTAAGGAGACGCACCGACATTAGGAAGGGAAGTAACATGTGCCCATACCCTAACTGTACCGGTGAAGGGCACATACAGTCAGATAGGAAATACCATTGGTCTCCGAGAGGATGTCCTGGTTATAATAAAAAATGGCCAAAGGGTTATGGGAGCTCGAAATGGAAGAGAGTAAGACGAGTAGTGAGCGCAAGGGAATATGCTTTAAAAGATGATGAAGACTGGGAGCCCGAGAAGATTAGTAGGCGACGGCGACCTACAGAGAGGAAGGCACAAGAACCAGAGGAAAGCAGCCGCATACAAACGATTGATAGTGGTGACAAAGTGGTTAAGGGATGGCTCTCTCGTCTGTGGAATAAACCAATCGAAGAGTCATCATCCTCTTCGACGGAGGATTAAAACCTAAGAGGGAAATTTAAGTGCGCGACTTAGAAGCTCGTAGGGTCACTTTGGAAACACAAAAGGTTTCTAAATAAGACGTATTGGAAAAGATATTGTTAGCATTGCAAGAATTACACGATAAAGAAGATATAATTAGATTGAAGACAATTGAATTATAAGGAACACCCCCTTAAGGGGGTGGAGCAAATGTGAGAGTAAATATATAGTGGGAGTGAAGCAAGTGGACTGAGAACTGTACAGTCTCACCCCGCATAACGAGGAAAGAGAGGAATGGATCAGCTGAATGCCCTGAGAGCACGTACGACTAAATTGGAGGAACAAGCGACGAACACAGCAGATGCGTTAAGGCTCATACTAACATCACTACAGGTAGTACAAAAAGGACAGGAGGAAATTACAGCTCTGGTGTTGCAGCATCAGGCAGCATTTATAGACCAGAAAGCCCTTCTCAATCAATTGGAAGAATTCATACCAAGGACTACCGGGAGGCTGCTCGCTCTATCAGCCGATGTGGCTTACTTGTCCCATAAGTTGGATGAGATAGAAGAAGGACAACTGGATTGCTAAAAGGAATATTTGGAGGTCATGGACCTGACAGGTATTCAAGTTACTTGGGCTTGCCCCAAACCAAGGGCTGAGGAAAGGATTGAATGCAAAGAACCTACTAACCAAATGGGAAAGAAACCAGGTGGAAAGATGGAAGGGGGGAACCTTCGGACAACTGACACCCCGCATTACGATACTCCTAACCCGCATTACGATACTCCTAAATCGCATTACGATACTCCTAAACCGCATTATGATACTCCACAGCCAAGAACTTTAAAGGACCCCTTGTCACAACATCAAGAGGTAGGACAACCAGTTCATACATATCGCAACTTAGGACGAGCGATAGAACCAAAAGAAAATGCGTACGAGATACCGACAGGAAAGGAATCGGAGGAAACCCTGTATGAACAACCCGATCAAGATATAGAATGGGACCCATTCAGTCAAGATGAAATACCCCGTTATAACACACCACGGGCGTTCTGGCTCAAATATAGGAGGATGAAGCGTATCGGGATCTTGGCGTGCGGCTGTATCATCATGTATGTCCTGCTGATGTTAATGACGAACCTTAACACTCGGGTTGAACTCATACAGAATGACCTTTTGGATTTGACTACTATCCGACACGGAGCAACAAAGATACTAATCAAACATGCTAGAGAGTACGTCAAGTAAAGACGATGGAGAAGTGGAAACATGATAATAAATCTGTCCCAGGCTCAGGACAAGACACAACTGAGGGTTGTAACAAATCTCCCAAAAATAGTTCAGAGCCCTTGGAAAGGCAGAATGGAGGAAAGAACATAAAAGCTGAAGAGATGCACCGAATACCCGGCGGGGACCAAGAAGGTGTGTTCCCCACATATTGTTAAACGGGCTGAATGGAGTAGTGGAAACTCCACTATTTGGTTGGATGTGCTGTGCTTGAACCAGAGTGAGCCGAGACTGGTTAAGAAAAATTGGCTCCAAATAGGTCACGCTGAACCAATGTGGTATACCAACGAACACTGTGCAGGCCTGCCTGATGAATCAGGAGGATATTGGACACCCGAGCCAGCTGACAAGGATATCATTTCCATAGCGGCGCCCCTGAATCATACTTGTACCACTATGCGCCCGAGATGGGAACCATGCTGGAGCTGTTTAACATTCACCTGTGCAAACCAACCATCCATGAACAATCTTCTTCTTCTTTTCCTTTCGGCTTGTCCCGTTAGGGGTCGCCACAGCGCGTCATTCTTTTCCATGACAGCCTATCTCCTGCATCCTCCTCTCGAACACCAACTGCCATCATGTCTTCCCTCACGACATCCATCAACCTTCTCTTTGGTCTTCCTCTAGCTCTCTTGCCTGGCAGCTCCATCCTCATCATCCTTCTACCAATATACTGACTCTCTCTCCTCTGGACGTGTCCAAACCATTGAAGTCTGCTCTCTCTAACTTTGTCTCCAAAACATCGAACCTTGGCTGTCCCTCTGATGAGCTCATTTCTAATTTTATCCAACCTGGTCACTCCGAGAGCGAACCTCAACATCTTCATTTCCGCCACCTCCAGCTCTGCTTCCTGTTTTCTCTTCAGTGCCACTGTCTCTAATCCATACATCATGGCTGGCCTCACCACTGTTTTATAAACTTTGCCCTTCATCCTAGCAGAGACTCTTCTGTCACATAACACACCTGACACCTTCCTCCACCCGTTCCAACCTGCTTGGACCTGTTTCTTCACTTCCTGACCACACTCACCATTGCTCTGGACGGTTGACCCCAAGTATTTAAAGTCCTCTACCCTTGCCATCTCTTCTCCCTGTAGCCTCATTCTTCCCCCACCACCCCTCTCATTCATGCACATATATTCTGTTTTACTTCGGCTAATCTTCATTCCTCTTCTTTCCAGTGCATGCCTCCATCTTTCTAACTGTTCCTCCAGCTGCTCCCTGCTTTCACTGCAGATCACAATGTCATCTGCAAACATCATGGTCCACGGGGATTCCAGTCTAACCTCATCTGTCAGCCTATCCATCAC